>NC_041390.1:362494774-362564065 GCF_002162155.2 Triticum dicoccoides | reverse complement strand
GCGTCGCCCCTCGCCGCCTCCTCGCCGCCCGCCGCCGCCTCCTCGCCCGCCGCTCGACGCCGGCGCGCCACCCTGGCTCCCTTGCTCCCACCACCGGCGCCCTTGTTCCGGCCGCCACCTTCTCCCGCAGCTCCGGCGAGCAGCTCCGGTCAACCTCGAGAAGCGTGCGCCAGATCTGGATTGGATCCAAAAATATCTAGGGTTGACCCCTTTTTCTCACTAAGTCATTTCATGTTCATGTTTTCTAGCCTTATTCATCGCATCATATCTCCGCATCCGTAGCTCCATTTTGCGCGTATGATTTATTGAATTGTTCGTCTGGACGTGATATTCATTTCATTCCATTGCACCATGCTTGTTTGAGTCCATCTTGATGCCTAAAATGCTGTTGCAAGAGTGCTATGTAATGTTAGTTTCTGTTACTTATCAGATTATGGACATTTGTCATTTTTTCCATGATTGTTGTATGCCTCCTATGAAATTGAACCCTACATGTGTTTTGGGCTATGACATGCCATCTTTACAGTGGTGTATGCCATGTATTTTTGTGATCAATGTGGTGACTAGCAAGAGCATGCAAAGTAGCTCTCGTGATGTTGCTGATTTCAGGGACTTAGAATTCTTCTAAGTCATTTCCCTGAGGTTATTGTTATGCCATGTATTCATGTTGCTACAGAGTGATCCATGCCTCTTTTGAGCATGTTCAGTAAGGATGATTTTGAGATATTGTTATGATCTATCCATCCTTTTCTTTGTTTGCAATTATGGAGCACACTAGCTTGACTCAATCTTGCTCTACCTTTTCTATAAAATGTTCCTGCAGATTGTTTACATGTTAATCAATTTTGCCGAGGTTGTTGTAGTTGATTCTTGCATGCTATCAGATGGTACTTGCCATGGTTAGCTTCTTGATCATGTATTCTTGCTGGGTGTATGCTTGGTTTGTCGTGCAATGCCTTGTGGTGAGTGCATCGAGCTCACAAACATGCCTACGTAACTCTGTTTTTGCCATGTCCAGTTTTCTGCTGTCTGAATCTGTTAACGAAACTTTCTATGTTTACATGGGTGCCATCATATTTTCTGATCCCGTTTGGCTTATGGTCAGTAAGGGACTTGTATTATATGCTTTGAGTAGATTCATGCCATGCCTTGCTTTGCCATGATATGTTCTTGTAGCATGTTGTTATCTTGCTCTAAACGTTGCTTCCCGATGTTAAATCCTGGCATGTTGTTATTTTCACTAAGTCTGTGAACCTGATATCTTTTGCACTTTTGCCATGCTTGTTTGATCTTGCCATTTTGTGATTTAGCAGTAGATCAGTGTTCATCTTTTGTCAAGCATCTTGAGTGGATCACTGCCATGTGCTTTGTTGCTATGTTAAAGTGCAGTACCTTATTTTCTTGATGCATTTTAGATGGCATCATGTAGTTAATCGCAGATTGGTGCCATTATTGTTTTGCTTGCCATTTGCAAACCGTGCATCTGATTCCGGTGATCTTTATATCGATTTCGACCCAAATCAACTCATCTTTCCAGCGGCGCTCTTGGTTTGCCAAGTTGAGGCCTGGTTCAATCTTTACCTTCTGAAGCACGCATATGCATTGCATTTTACATCCCGCATATCATGCCTTGTTTTGCATCATGTTGCTTGCGCATTGCACCGTGGTTGATTGCAGTTCCCTTTGCTTGTGTTCTTGCTTTGGGTAGAGCCAGGAGACGAGTACATGATCGAGGAACCCGTTGAGCACGCTTACGAGGATCGAGCCTACGTCAACTCGGAGAACTTTGCAGGTAAGATGACCATACCCTCGAAATCACTTCTATCTTTGCTTGCTAGTTGCTCGCTCTATTGCTATGCCTATGCCGCGATACCTACCACATGCTTTATCACGCCTCCCATATTTCCATGTCAAACCTCTAACCCACCTTGTCCTAGCAAACCGTTGTTTGGCTATGTTAACGCTTTGCTCAGCCCCTCTTATAGCGTTGCTAGTTGCGGGTGAAGATTGTAGTTTGTTCCTTGTTGGAACATGTTTATTGTTGGGATATCATTATTATATCTTGTTTACTTTAATGCATCTATATACTTGGTAAAGGGTGGAAGGCTCAGCCTTATGCCTGGTGTTTTGTTCCACTCTTGACGCCCTAGTTTCCGTCATACCGGTGTTATGTTCCTTGATTTTGTGTTCCTTACACGGTTGGGTTATAATGGGAGCCCCTTGACAGTTCGCCTTGAATAAAACTCCTCCAGCAAGGCCCAACCTTGGTTTTACCATTTCCCACCTAGCCTTTTTACCTTGGGTCCCGCGGACTCAAGGGTCATCTTTATTTTAAACCCCCCGGGCCAGTGCTCCTCTGAGTGTTGGTCCGCACTGAGCTGCCTGCGTGGCCACCTCGGGGAAACTTGAGGGTTGGTTTTACTCGTAGATAGTCTCATCCGGTGTTGCGCTAAGAACGAGATATGTGCGACTCCTATCGGGATTTGTCGACACATCGGGTGGCTTTGCTGGTCTTGTTTTACCTTTGTCGAGATGTCTTGTAACCGGGATTTCGAGACTGATCGGGCCGTCGTAGGAGAAGGAATATCCTTTGTTGACCGTGAGAGCTTGTGATGGGCTAAGTTGGGACACCCCTGCAGGGTTTTGAACTTTCAAAAGCCATGCCCGCGGTTATGGGCAGATGGGAATTTGTTAATATCCGGTTGTAGATGAAAGGATCGAGAAGTGGTGTCTAGAGGGGGGGTGATTAGACACTAAGTGCCAAAAGTTGCAGTTTTTAATATTCTTAAGTTTAAGTGGAGTTTAAGAACAAGTTTAACAAACACAATACATATCAAGAAAGCATGCAATGAGTATATGAGCAGCGGGAAGTAAAGCATGCAACTTGCAAGAATGTAAAGAGAAGGGTTTGGAGTATTCAAACACAATTGGAGACATGGATGTTTTTGTTGTGGTTCCGATAGGTGGTGCTATCGTACATCCACGTTTATGGAGACTTTAACCCCCGGAGGGTAACGGTTGCGCGAGTCCACGGAGGGATCCACCCACGAAGGCTCCACGAAGAAGCAACCTTGTCTATTCCATCACGGTCGTCGCCCATGAAGGACTTGCCTCACTAGCGGTAGATCTTCACGAAGTAGGCGATATTCTTGCCCTTACAAACTCCTTCGTTCAACTCCACAATCTTGTTGGAGGCTCCCAAGTGACACCTAGCCAATCTAGGAGACACCACTCTCCAAGAAGTAACAAATGGTGTGTTGATGATGAACTCCTTGCTCTTGTGCTTCAAATGATAGTCTCCCCAACACTCAACTCCCTCTCACAGGATTTGGATTTGGTGGAAAGAAGATTTGAGTGGAAAGCAACTTGGGGAAGGCTAGAGATCAAGATTCATATGGTTGGAATGGAATATCTTGACCTCAACACAAGTGTAGGTGGTTCTCTCTCAGAAAATGTGTATTGGAAGTGTAGGTATGTTCTGATGGCTCTCTCTCGGAATGAAGAGTGGGTGGAGGGGTATATATAGCCTCCACACAGAATCTAACCGTTACACACAATTTGCCAAACTCGGTGGGACCGAATGGTTAAACTCGGTCGGACCGATTCAGCAAACCTAGTGACCATTAGGATTTTTGGTGGGACTGAGATGCAACTCGGTAGGACCGATATGGTTAGGGTTAGGGCATAACGTAATCTCGGCGTGACCGATTACACAAACTCGGTGGGACCGATTTTGGTAATAAGCTAACCAGAGAGTTGGTCAGGAAAACTCGGTGAGACCGATTACACAAACTCGGTGGGACCGATTTTGGTAATAAGCTAACCAGAGAGTTTGCATTGTAATCTCGGTAGTACCGATTGCTCAAACTCGGTGAGACCGATTTTGGTAATGGACATACACAGAGAGATTACAATCCCATCTCGGTGAGACCGAGATCCCTATCGGTGAAACCGATTTCTAGGGTTTGTGGCAGTGGCTATGACATTTGAAACTCGGTGGCACCGGATAGAAAGAATCGATGGGGCCGAGTTTGACTTTTGGTTTAGGTCATATGTGGATGTGGGAAGGTAGTTGAGGGTTTTGGACCATATCACTAAGCACTTTGAGCAAGCAAGCCATTAAGCAGCACCTCATCCCCTCTTGATAGTATTGGCTTTTCCAATAGACTCAATGTGATCTTGGATCACTAAAATAGAAAATGAAGAGTCTTGATCTTGAAGCTAGCCAATCCTTTGTCCTTAGCATCTTGAAGGGGTTCCACATCCTCTAGTCCATGCCACTCCATTGTTGAACTTATCTGAAACATACTAGGTAAAAGTGTTAGTCCAACAAGAGATATGTTGACATTAATTACCAAAACCACCCAGGGAGCACTTGTGCTTTCAATCTCCCCCTTTTTGGTAATTGATGACAACATACATCAAAGCTTTATATAAAGATATAGAGAATAGTAAGTAAAGCTTTGGAAAGACATGTAACATGCATAGGCTCCCACATGTGTGCAATCATGTGAATATTGAATATAGGAGCATGTGAATGCGTAAACATGACAGAGTAAGCAATGTGTTACATGTATCTTGGCTATATGCATCAGAGCAAATGATGTGAATGTGAGAAATGTACCTTCATGGTCATGAGTCCTTCTTGCAAACAGTATGTACATCAGCAAGAATTTCTCATTCACATGACTGTGATGCATATACTTACCTTGTGGTCTTGAGTTGGCTTACGATGGGATGAACCTGCGCAAACAAGGTTAAATAACACAGATACACCTACTGACCAGAGCAAGCAAGAGAAACCACAAGAGAACCAAGACTGGGATGACACGTAGAGTGAGTACTAAGTACCACAATGGATATAGACATGTCACCAAAGGTAAAGATATGCAATAAGATCAGAGATTTCCTTCCCTTAGATGTCTTGCTCCCCCTGAATCTGCATGGGATATTGGGAGAAGATAGGGAACAGAAAATCAGAGCAACAAAAAGGAAACAACAGAGCTTGAGATAAAGCAAGCAACCAAACATGTCTTTCCCCTCTTAAAGACATGTGACATCTCTCCTCTTGAACACCAAGCATCTCGGGTCTTTGATGATATTACTTTCTCCTAGTTGAGAAACTCTCTCCCCCTGAGTACTCTCTCTTTCTCCCCCTATAGGAAGGATTAAGCTTTGATGTGATCTCTCTCTCCCCCTTTGACATCAATTTCCAAGAAGGGCTCTTCTGGACATGTGATACAAATGGGTTGGTCCTTGAGTCACAAAGCAAAGTAGCATGTCTAATATGATGCTGGCAGAGGACAAGAATCATTGAGTGGAGCTGGAGCAAATAGAAATCAGGAATAAGTGGCAAGTTGGCTTTCCTGTGATGAAATCGGTGACTCCGGGTTGTGTGCTTCGGTTGCACCAAGAGATTTCGGTTGGGCTGAAGATAACAAACCGGTGTGACCGAGTTCATCAGAGTGAAACCACTTGTCACCTCAGCTCACTAGACAAGTAAGATCTCACAAGGATATGCAAGGAATTAACTGAAAGATTTGCAATGAATTGGATGCAGAAAATGCAGAACAAAAAGGAAAGAAAAGAAACTAAAAGTTCTAGATGAAGTTTTTTTTAAAGGGGAAACAAATATGCAAATGCAAAAGCACGGAGAAACACTAGAGAACTTCATCTAGAAATGGTCGGTGACAAAGTCACCTATGTTAGAGTATATTGACTTAGGAGTCAAGTGAGAGCACTTGATCATAGGTCATACTCATCGTTTAAGCTCAAAATGGGGTTACCATTTTTCGTTTAAGCATCTTGATGTATTCAAATCTTGTCGAGTTGCTTTGGCTCATGACTTGGAGTAAAGCTTCTCTAAGATGGAATAACATACCTTGGGTGGTGGTGTTGATCTTGATCATGTAGTTGAACTTGTGTGGGTTGCTCAGGGTTGATGTAGTTCATCAAGAGTTGGGAGCACCACTTGGAGTTTGAGTTCATCTACCTACATGGGTTAGCTTTGCAAGTAAGAGCACTTGTGTATCCAAAATGACAATCATGAGACTCAACATGGAATTTGCCAAAGGATATGTTTGAATGGTTTCGTGCTTCCTTGTCTTCAACCACCATTGTGTAGAGACTTGGTAATGTAGAGATTGCTCAAGATGTGAGTGAGTTGCAATCTCATATATTTAGATTCAACCAAGTACCTACACGGGTTAGATAACATGCAAGGTACAAATATATCTGAGACATATGAATAGCATCATAAGAAAAATATCGAGGATTAGTCATAGGCTCATGCCCCGCATGTATAAAATGGAGTTCCTACTCCAAGTTTGAAGCATTAATGATGTTCAATTCACCTCTCAACCTACAAAACACTTTCTCATCATGTGGTTTAGTGAATATATCCGCCAATTGCTTATCAGTGCGAACATGCTTAAGGTTAATGTCCCCTTTTGCAACATGATCTCGAATGAAATGATGACGAACTTCAATATGCTTAGTTCGAGAATGTTGCCCGGGATAGTGAGCAATCTTAATAGCACTTTCATTTTCACATAGCAATGGAACATGTTTCACATATACCCCATAATCTTTAAGAGTTTGGGTCATCCAAAGTAATTGAGCGCAACAAGAACCAGTGGCAATGTATTCCGCTTCGGCGGTGGATAAGGATACCGAGTTTTGTTTCTTGGAAGACCAAGACACAAGAGATCTACCAAGGAATTGACAAGTACCCGAAGTGGACTTTCTATCAACCTTGTCTCCGACATAGTCCGAATCGGAGTAGCCAACAAGATCAAAAGAGGACCTCTTAGGATACCAAATGCCAAAATTTGGTGCATGGATTAGGTATCTCACTATCCTTTTCACGGCCTTAAGATGACATTATTTAGGAGCAGCTTGATATCGTGCACACATGCACACACTTAGCATAATATCAGGACGAGAGGCACATAGATATAACAATGAACCAATCATAGAGCGATAAACCTTTTGATCAACCGGTTCACCATCTTTGGTCAAATCAAGATGTCCACTAGTAGGCATGGGTGTAGTCATACCTTTGCATTCTTGCATATTGAACTTCTTGAGAGACAAAGGTACCTTCCTTAGTTTGCTTGATTTGCAAACCGAGAAAGAATTTGAGTTCACTCATCATAGACATCTCAAACTTCTCCGACATTAGCTTTCCAAACTTCTCACTAAAATGAGGGTTAGTTGAACCAAATAAGATATCATCAACATAAATTTGGCACACAAATAGTTCTCCATTAACCCTTTTAGTAAAAAGAGTAGAATCAATTTTACAAATTTCAAAGCCTTTTTCAATAAGGAACTTGGTCAAGCATTTATACCATGCTCTAGGAGCTTGTTTAAGACCATAAAGGGCTTTGTGAAGTTTGTAAACATGATTAGGTTTCTTAGGATTGTCGAAGCCGGGAGGTTGCTTAACATAAACTTCCTCCTCGATTTTTCCATTTAGAAAGGCACTTTTAATATCCATTTGGTACAAGGTGATATCATGGTGATTAGCATAAGCAAGTAAGATGCGAATGGACTCAAGTCTAGCAACGGAAGCATATGTCTCACCATAGTCCATAACTTCAACTTGTGTGTAGCCTTGGGCGACGAGACGTGCTTTGTTGCGAACCACTTGTCCATCTTCATCTTGCTTGTTGCGAAACACCCATTTGGTACCAATGATGTTGTGGTTGTTGTCGGGTTTCTCGACTAATGTCCACACTTGATTTCTCTCAAAGTTGTGTAGCTCTTCATGCATAGCGTTTATCCAATCCGGATCCTCCAATGCTTCTTCAACCTTCATAGGTTCAATGCTAGAGATGAATGAGTAATGTTCACAAAAGTTAGCTAAACGAGTTTTAGAGCGAGTGATTCTCCCGGTTTGGATATCATTGTAGATTTGCTCGACGGGGTGGAACATCCTCTTCATCTTGTTCTTCTTCTTGGCCTTCTTCATTGTTGACGTTGTCGTTCTCTTGTCGTGGTGGAGAAGGAGGTTGTTGATGTTCATCTTGGTGTGCTCCCTCGTTTGCTTCATCTTGGCGTGTCCCACTTGTGGATGCTTCCGTATCAACTCTTGGTTCACCTTGTCGTGAGGTAGAAGCTTCCACTTGGACGGACGAGGTACTCTCCTTCACTTCCGTTGGACGAATCTTGCCAACTGACAAGTCTTGAATTGCTTCCGAAGGGTCTTTGAGGGAGTCCTGGATTAGGGGGTGTTCGGATAGCCGAACTATACCTTCAGCCGGACTCCTGGAGTTTGAAGATACAAGATTGAAGACTCCGTCCCGCGTCCGCAAGGGACTTTCCTTGGTGTGGAAGGCAAGCTTGGCGATACGGATATGAAGATCTCCTACCATTGTAACCGACTCTATGTAACCCTAACCCTATCCAGTGTCTATATAAACTGGAGGGTTTTAGTCCGTAGGACAACATACACATCAACAATCATACCATAGGCTAGCTTCTAGGGTTTAGCCTCTCTGATCTCGTGGTAGATCTACTCTTGTACTACCCATATCATCAATATTAATCAAGCAGGATGTAGGGTTCTACCTCCATCGAGAGGGCCCGAACCTAGGTAAAACTTCGTGTCCCTTGCCTCCTGTTACCATCCAGCCTAGACGCACAGTTCGGGACCCCCTACCCGAGATCCGCCGGTTTTGACACCGACATTGGTGCTTTCATTCAGAGTTCCTCTATGCCGTCGCCGTCAGGCCCGATGGCTCCTACGATCATCGATGGCGATGTAGCCCAGGGCGAGACCTTTCTCCCCGGACAGATCTTCGTCTTTGGCAGCTTCGCACTGCGGGCCAACTCATTTGGCCATCTAGAGCAGATCGAAAGCTACGCCCCTGGCCGTCAGGTCATATTCGGAAGTTTAAACTACACAGCTGACATCCGTGGGGACTTGACCTTCAACGGATTCGAACCACTGCCGAGCGCGCCGCACTATCACGACGAGCACGATCTAGCTCTGCTGCCGAACAGCGCCCTGGAGGCCGCACCCGCATCGGCTCCGACCCTTAGTTCGGAGCCAACCACGCCGATTGAGGATGGGCGGTTGGATGCCACCTCGGGGGCTGTAATCCCAATGGCAGTTGAGCCGAAAACCAGCCCCATACTCTGCAAGACTCGTGACTCCATGGAGCCGGATTCTTCTCCGGACTCCGAACCCTCCGCGCCCCTGCCGATCAAATCTGATTGGGCGCCGATCATGGAGTTCACAGCCGCGGACGTCTTTCAGCACTCACCTTTCGGCGATATCCTGAAGTCACTGAAGTCTCTCTCTTTATCAGGAGAGCCCTGGTCGGACTACGGTCAGCAAGGTTGGGGTACGGACGATGAAGAAATTCAAAACCCACCCACCACCCACTTCGTAGCCACTGTCGACAACTTAAGCGACATGCTCGACTTCGACTCCGACGACATTGACGGTATAGACGTCGATGAAGGAGATGATGAAGAACCAGCACCTATTGAGCCCTGGAACGCCACCTCATCATATGACGTATACATGGTGGACGCACCAAAAGATAACGACGAAGAGCGGAAGGATGCACTGAAGGATTGTTCCCTCCAAAAGCAGTCAAAGCGGCGACACAAGTGCCGCCCCAAATCCCGCCTCGATAGAAATAGCGATCACACAGACCCAGCGCTGGAGCAGGGCGAACTGCTGCCGGACAACGGCAATCCGGATAATCAAACCGAACAAACAAACCCTATCAAGGATAATGGTCCGGGCGACATAACGCCGGACAGTTACCCGGAGAAGTAGAACGCCCGTAAAAGGCTTGTTGCCACCGCGAGGAGTCTTAAAAAGCAGAAGCGAAGGCTCAAGGCTGCGCAAGACACACTCCAATTTAGATGGAGCAAAATAGTCAACACTACATCAAGGTACGGCGACAATCGCCCCTCCAAGAGCTACCCAAAGCGGAAGCTGCTACCCGAATTTGATGAGGAGGCCGCAGACCCCCCACAACCAAATATCAAAGCAGCCACCTAGTCGGATAGACGACCCCTCTACCAACAAAGAGCGGCATACAACGCCGCTCACAATACAACATGCGACTCAGGCGAGGGTTCGCACCCAAAGGACGGCGCAACAAGATCCATCTATGGACCACGCAAGCGCCCCCCAGCATACAATGCAACACAACAAATATCCGAACAACGCGGTACACCCCAGCTACAGGACCCCAACGAGGTGCTGGACCATGAATTTCCAGAGGGATTCAAACCCGTAAACATAGAGGCATACGATGGAACAACAGACCCCGGGGTTTGGATTGAGGACTATATCCTTCATATCCATATGGCTCGAGGAGATGATCTCCACGCCATCAAATACTTACCCCTCAAGCTCAAAGGGCCAGCTCGTCACTGGCTCAAAGGCCTCCCCGAAAGATCCATTGGAAGTTGGAAAGAGCTCGAAGACACTTTTCGGGAAAAAATTTCAAGGGACTTACGTCCGACCTCCGGATGCGGATGATCTGAGTCATATAACTCAGTAGCCTGGAGAGTCAGCCCGAAAGCTTTGGAATAGGTTTCTTACTAAAAAGAACCAGATTGTCGACTGTTCGGACGCCGAAGCCTTAGCGACTTTCAAGCATAGCGTCCGTGACGAATGGCCGCATTAACAAACCTCATGACCCGCTTTTGCACGGGTGAGGACAGCTGGCTAGCCAGATGAAGCACCAGCGACCCCAGTACATCGGAAGTTAGAGATGAAACGGGAAATCACGGTGCAACAGCAATAACAAACGCCGGAATAAAGATGACAGCACGAAGGGCACGACAGTAAATGCCGGATTCAAAAGCTCTTGGCCAGGTCAAAAGCCGCCCACTAAAGGCACCAGGGATGAACTGTCCAGCCTCAACAAAATTCTGGACCAAGTATGTCAGATCCACAGTACCCCGGGTAAACCTGCTAATCATACCCACAGAGAATGTTTGGTCTTCAAGCAGTCCGGCAAGCTCAACGCCGTACACAAGGGGGAGGACACACCAAGTCAAGATGAGGAAGAGCCCCCCAAGCAAGACACGGGGGAACAAAATAAATTCCCATCAGAAGTCAAAATAGTAAACGTACTACACATGATCAAGGGAAAAAACAATGCGGCACCCCCAGGAAAATATACCCAAGTGCCTGTCACCTCGAAGTCCTGCCAATGGTCTTCTCAACCGATCACTTTCTACCATCGTAATTACTCAGCAAGTATCCGACATGCAGGATGGGCTGCCTTGGTATTAGACCCAGTAATTGGCGGATATCACTTCACACGAGTCTTGATGGACGGCGGCAGCAGCCTAAACCTAATATACCAAGATACAATCCGCGGGATGGGGTTAGACCCAACACAAATTCGCCATAGCAATACAACCTTTAAAGGAGTAACGCCACCCCAGGGGCTCATTGTACGGGCTCCCTCCTACTACAAGTTATATTCGGCTCCCCCGATAACTTCCGTAGCGAGCATTTAACCTTCCACATCGCTCCGTTTCAAAGTGGCTATCAAGCACTTCTCGGGCGCGAAGCTTTTGCTCGCTTTAATGCAATACCACACTACGCCTCCCTCACACTCAAGATGCCCGGTCCACGCGAAATCATTTCAGTGCACGGAAATATCAAGCGATCTCTGCGCGCCGAAGAGAGTGAGGATGCCTTGGCAGCCACACACTAAAGGCGCCCATACTAGACAAAGTGCCTCATAGGTCGTCAAGACCTCAGACACAACTAATCAAGTCCGGCGCCGCTACTTATACCGAATAAATGGTCACACCCCTATTTACAAGGGGCTCAACGTGCGCAGACATGTGGCCATTCCTCCTCATCTTGAATTATGCATAGTTTCTTCAATTATCTTTTTGCACAACAACCTTTTTCACATAAATTCCTCTCTTTTATAGACGATCATCGTGCTACACCCGTCCAGGATATGGCACAACGGAGACACAGACGCAGACGTGCAGCAGGGACCCGCTCCAAGGATTCTTTTTAGATTAAGACCCTGCGTAAACCTTTTTTACTGTCTCTTGTTGATACACATCCACCTTTGAGAAGGATGCTGACGTTTTGGCATGTGGCTACGCCAGAACAATGCACGTACCTAGACACAAGGGGCTTCTCACAAAGGCCATTACTTAGGCCCAGTTTATACCACAAAGACCGAATACCTTAGGGAGTGTTCGGCATCGCGAGTTTGGACCTATATGCATCAGCTCCGAATCATTGTCTTTGGTCAAATGTTGGGTTTGCCCGGCTCCTGTGTTTTGATGCCTTACGTTCCGCTTTACCGGCTAAGGTAGCACCAGGAGAACTACTGCGATTGTGCCCTGGTTCATCCGGACGAGCACCTCAGTAGAGAAAGCCGAAAACTGACTGTCATGATATAGCGTAAGACTGGTCAACCACTCGATGACCCATGGGAATTTTAGAATTCCCCCACCTTAATGAAGGGCCGCTTTCCGGCCAGGCATATACGCACCCCGGGATCGGGAGAGTGCGGAGCCACCAAGGGATATCTAGTAGCCCCACTGTCAAACTCCTATGGCTAAGTGAAAGTGTTAAAGCATTATAGTCCGGTTGCCTCGCTCGCTCCGCTATCACCTCCTTAATAGGACCAAGACGTTGGATTAAGTGTGAACGCATGTTTCTGCGAACACCTCCGCATTATATGCGTGGGGGTTGAAGCCGGCGACTGCAATCTTTCAGGTTATAGACATGTATACATAAACGGCCGCCTAGGAGGCATCACAATACTTTCAGGAAAAAGTATAAAAGTAGCCTTATGAAAATTTATAAAAGCATTTCACTTACAATGAGATTACATATCACTCAAACATAATATCTTTTGAGCACTGGGTCTCTATCAAACGAGCACCCTCAAGAACTTCCTCAAAGTAGTGCTCAGCAGCCCTTCGACCTATGGCCGAATCCTGCGCTACAATAGTGGTAGCATCCATCTCTGCCCAGTATGCTTTAGCACGGGCAAAGGCCATTCGTGCGCCTTCTATGCATGCCACCTCTTCATCGCATTTATGCGCGGCACCACGTCAAGGAACTGCTGCACCAAGTTGAAATAGCTGCTCGGTTTTGACCTTTCCGGCCATAGCTGATCCACAACAGACCTCGTGGAGAGTCCGGACAACCTATTTAGTTCGGCCCATTCGGCTAATTGGTCCGTCAACGAAAGCAGACGCTCGGGAGAAAGGAATTGTTTCCAAAATAGCTGGTCTACTTCATGGTCCGTCTGACTCTGGAAGTACTTGGCCGCATCGCCAGCGCTCGCTGCCAAATCCATATACACATCTTCCGAACTCCACAGCCGATCCATAGGAGCATACCGTGGATCTCCGAACTTCCTCTGCGGCATAAAGGATTTCCCGGCTACAATATCCCCGGCTTCCCGCAGCTCCTCCTTCTTTGCCCTTAGTGCAGAGCGGAGGTCTTTTCCCGTTGCAGCAGCCTTCTCAAGGTCCGATACCTTCGCCTGGTTTTCCTTTTCAAGAACCCGGCAACGGTCGGTGGCGGCTTTTAATTCTATGGCCATCTTGGCCATCTTATCTCGGCTCTTGCCATGCGTGGCCTTCTCGGTTTGCAACTCTTCGGCCGCCTTCAAAGCAGCCGCATTACCCACCCTCGCTTGTTCCTTGGCTCGGGCAAGTTCTGCCCGCAAGGCTTCAACAGTGGCAGCTCCATCTGCAGTCACAACACATTAAAGATACTGGCATCATGCTGCTCTTCCTATGTGGCGTTTTACCAGATAATGACACTTACCTTGGGCCTCATCAAGCCTTTTGTTAACAAGCTCGATGTCGGTGTCTGCCGCATCCAACTGCCATTCTAAATGGGCAAACTCGCGAGCCCGGCTAGCCACCGGAGCTTCCATTACCTGCACATAAAGGCAGTATGGTTATTACCTGGGAATATGATCCTCTGTTCGTCGTCGTTTCCGACGACGACCAGAGTCTCAGGGGCTACTATTTACACAGGGCACACCTAGTATGTGCAGGACTATCATACATTATTTTATGTACCTCAAAGCCTATCAGTAGACTCATAAAAGCTTTATGCAATCCGCTTTCGACGGATGAGATTATCTCCATCACCGTATTCATCAGCACACGGTGTTCATTTGAGATGGCCGCTCGCCCCACCAACTCCCTCAGAACACCCGATCGCACACTAGACGGTGCCGAACTCTTTTGTCTGCTCTCTTCGGGAGCCGGACACTGGGAGCTTCGGGGGTCGGCGGGATTATCTTTTGGACTTGCCGGACTCGGAGAGGCCCTCTGCGACAACACTTCAGGGTCGCCCGCTTTCGCAACGAAGGAGTCCGGAGGAGGCGTTTTGCTCTCCATCATCTCTGGAAGAAGATCCCTCGAAGACGAGCTCATTTGAGAGGGGCTAAGGCCCGAACTGCTCAGATATATGCGGTGGTTATTTTCTTAGAAGAAAAAGATGGCATATCTGTACTGTTAAAGTATTCCAGGTCACTTATGACTCGCGGGAGAATTGATCCCCCCGCGGACTTTGTGCGGCAACAGCACCCCCAAGGTAGGACCCTCGGTGGGAGACTTCTTCTCCCGTTTGGAAGCTTCGGCTTCTGAATCCCCGGGCGCATTCCTTTTCCTCTTCCGGTCATCTTCCTTCATGGAGACACCCGCTCCCTTGGTTAGAATGGGCAGCGTTGGGGGCCCGCGTCCGCCCTTACTATCCTCCACAGTATCTTCCTTCAAGGGCTCTGGGCAAGGTGCGATCTGGAGCATCTTTTCCAGGACCGGATTTTCCAAACCCTCAGGGAGGGGGGCCAAACACCGAATCAACTTCGCCTTCATTAGCCAGTCCTGGTCAAAAAGCAAACTCTCAGAAATAACTTCGCATCAAAGGAGAGGTAGTACGCTCGGTCGGAAGATGCCTTACCTGTTCGGCGGCACGGTTGCTACTCAGGCCCGCGTCCTCGGTGATTTCCGGACACTCCACTTGAAGTCTGAAGAACGACTTGTACATCTCCTCGTGCGTCAGGCCGAGGAAATTTTGAATGGCGCGCGGCCCCTCGGGATTAAACTCCCACAAGCGAAGAGGCCGGCGTTTGCAAGGCTGGACTTGGCGAACCAGCATAACTTGTGCTACCGCAACCAAACTGAAATCTCCACTAAAGAGATCTTGAATGCGGTTTTGCAGTATAGGCACGTCCTTGGCCGGACCCCAGCTCAATCCTCTGCTAATCCATGACATTAGTTTTGGTGGAGGGCCCGGGCGGAAGACAAGGTCAGCCGCCCACTTGGCACTTCTAGGAGCCGTGATCTAGAACCACTCCTGTTGCCACAATTCAGACACCTCTGGAGTGGATCCTTTGGGCCATGCAGCTCCCATCATCTTGCGTATTGAGGCACCTCCACACTCTGCATGTTGCCCCTCGATCATCTTCAGTTTTACTTCAAAGGTCTTGAGCCATAGGCCAAAGTGAGGGGTAACCCGGAGGAAGGCCTCGCACACAACAATAAATGTCGTGATATGAAGAAAGGAGTCCAGAGCTAGATCATGGAAATCTAGCCCATAGTAAAACATCAAGCCCCTGACAAAAGGATCCAATGCAAGGCCTAGACCTCGGAGGAAGTGGGAGACGAACACGATGCTCTTGTTGGGTTTGGGGGAGGGGATGGCTTGCCCCCGGGGAGGCAGATGATGCAGAATCTCAGCAGTCAGATATCTGGCCTCCCTCAACTTTTTGACGTCTTCTTCCTTGACGGAAGAAGGCACCCATCGGCCTTGAAGTCTAGATCCGGACATGACTGAAGGTTCAGAGCACCTGACCTGAACCTTGGGCGTTTGAGCTTGAGGTGGGGGAAGGATTCGATTGAGCACGGGAGGGAAAAATAAAAGGCCTTGTCCCTTTATAAAGAGGGTGGATATCAAGCGTCCTCCCCGTGTCCGTTTGGACTTGCCTATGATCTAGGAGTCCTAGAAGCGGTTGGGTTACCCACGCCCGTATTGATGAGAATCCCGGAATAAGGGGACACGATCTCTGCTTTAACAAGACGTGCCAAGGAAACCGCCTCGCATAACGCGTTAAGATGGGATAGTAAAACGGTTCGAATAAAAGCTTGGCCGTGGTGTGATGTCACACTACGGAGTACGTCAGCAGATTAGATTTGTGTAAATATTATTCTCTCTATGGCAATATGTGGAAACTTATTTTGCAGAGTCGGACACTATCTTTGTGTTCAAAATGTTCTATAAGTACTTGGAGGAGGAACCCGCCTTGCAATGCCGGAGACAATCTGCGCGCCAGACTCGTCGTCATTGAAGCCTGGTTCAGGGGCTACTGCGGGAGTCCTGGATTAGGGGGTGTTCGGATAGCCGAACTATACCTTTAGCCGGACTCCTGGACTATGAAGATACAAGATTGAAGACTCCGTCCCGCGTCCGCAAGGGACATTCCTTGGCGTGGAAGGCAAGCTTGGCGATACAGATATGAAGATCTCCTACCATTGTAACCGACTCTATGTAACCCTAACCCTATCCGGTGTCTATATAAACCGGAGGGTTTTAGTCCGTAGAACAACATACACATCAACAATCATACCATAGGCTAGCTTCTAGGCTTTAGCCTCTCTGATCTCGTGGTAGATCTACTCTTGTACTACCCATATCATCAATATTAATCAAGCAGGACGTAGGGTTTTACCTCCATCGAGAGGGCCCGAACCTGGGTAAAACTTCGTGTCCCTTGCCTCCTATTACCATCCGGCCTAGACGCACAGTTCGGGACCCCCTACCCGAGATCCGCCGGTTTTGACACCGACAGTCTTTATCTCCTACATCAATTGGCAATTGCTCTACTTGCGACCCGTTAGATTCATCAAACTTCACATCTACCGTCTCTTCAACCTTTCGGGTGAAATTGCTGTAGATACGGTAAGTGTGAGAGTTTGAGCCATAACCAAGTAGGAAACCTTCATGAGATCTAAGACCAAATTTAGAATGACGATGCTTATCAAGAATGTAGCACTTTGAGCCGAATACTCGAAAGTATCCAACTTGGGGTTTGTTACCGGTGAGGAGCTCGTATGACGTCTTGCCGAGTAGCTTGTGAAGATACAAGCGATTTATTGCATGACAAGCTGTCTCAACCGCTTCCGCCCAAAAGTGCTTTGGCGTTTTGTACTCAGAAAGCATCATTCTTGCCATCTCGATAAGAGTCCGGTTCTTCCTTTCAACAACTCCATTTTGTTGAGGTGTGTACGTAGCCGAGAACTCGTGGGAAATCCCTTCTTCGTCAATAAAGGTGTCCACATTTGCGTTCTTGAACTCCGTTCACGTCAAACTGATTTTGGGCCTTCCTAGCGAAGTTTTTGAAGATCTTTTGGACCTGTGATTTGTCATCAAGAAAGAACACCCACGTAAATCTTGAAAAATCATCAACTATGACTAGACCAAATGAGTTACCACCGAGACTCTTGTAGGCATTTGGACCAAAGAGATCCATGTGAAGTAGCTTGAGTGGTCTTCTTGTGGTCATGATGTTCTTCACGCGGTGACTTCCTCGAACTTGTTTCCCTGCTTGATAAGCACTACAAAGTCTATCCTTGTCAAATATGACATCTTTTATTCCAAGGATATGATCACCTTTAATAAGCTTATCAAGATTTCGCATACCAACATGACCTAGTCTTCTATGCCACAACCATCCTTTAGAAGATTTGGCAATTAAGCAAGTTTTAGGTTGAGCCTTTTTAGTGAAATCAACAATGTAAAGATCTCCTCTACGTATACTGGTAAAGACCATTTTATGATTATCTCTACGAAACACTTGGCAGTCTACTTCAGTAAATAGGACATTGAAACCGAAATCAGCTAGTCTAGATACTGAGAGTAATTTGTAGTCAAGAGATTCAACGAGAATGACATTTTGTATGGAGCTATCATGTGAGATGGACACCTTACCAAGGCCAACCACCTTACCCTTTGAATTATCACCAAAAGTGACATACTTTTGAGGGCCGTCATTTTCGGCAAGCTCACGGAACATGTCTTTATCTCCGGTCATATGATCAGTACATCCACTATCAAGGACCCATTCCTTTCCTCCAGCCATGTAGCCGTGAAGATTTGCCATAAGACCAAAGTGTCTCATCGCACCGTCGAGATCATAGTCACTATCATCATCATCATCATCATCATCATCATCATCATCATCATCCTCATCCGAGTATTCATGTTCAACATCATCTTGTGATTGATCAATTACTAGAGAGGGCAATTCATTAGATAAATGATCATTTCTATAGTTATCTTTATGACTTCTAATAGCTCTGGAAATGATATTGCTAATGATTCCAACATCTCCTTTGGCACTCGTAAGATCAGTAAGCTCAAATAAGCAGTCACCAAATTTGGGATCATTGGAACACATCTTAATCAAAGCAATAGACTTATGGAGGATTTCATCTAGATCTTTCAAGGAGTAATTAGGAAAGAGTTCCTCAAGGAATTTCCATATGGTGTAGTCACACTTAAGCGTCGGCAAACATCCAATCAAGTTTCTAGGCAAGCCTCTAATGATGAGCTCAACAGTTCTAAGATTGCGAATCATGTCAATATCTTCATCTAGGGTAGGGTGCAAAGGATCAACATGAGGTGCACAAGGGCTAGTAATGTACTTGTTCAAATGATATTCATTGAAAATCTCAAGCATTTCATTTTTCCACTCATGAAAATACTCTCCATCAAGAATAGGCACTCTATGTCTAAGACTCCCCAAAGTAGACACATCCATCTTCCTCCAATGGTGTTTAAACCAAGGCAATGGAGACCAAGGCTCTGGTACCAATTTAAAGGATCGAGAAGAGGTGTCTAGAGGGGGGGTGATTAGAAACTAAGTGCCAAAAGTTGCAGTTTTTAATATTCTTAAGTTTAAGTGGAGTTTAAGAACAAGTTTAACAAACACAATACATATCAAGAAAGCATGCAATGAGTATATGAGCAGCGGGAAGTAAAGCATGCAACTTGCAAGAATGTAAAGAGAAGGGTTTGGAGTATTCAAACGCAATTGGAGACACAGATGTTTTTGTTGTGGGTCCGATAGGTGGTGCTATCGTACATCCACGTTGATGGAGACTTCAACCCACGGAGGGTAACGGTTGCGCGAGTCCATGGAGGGCTCCACCCACGAAGGGTCCACGAAGAAGCAACCTTGTCTATTCCATCATGGTCGTCGCCCATGAAGGACTGGCCTCACTAGCGGTAGATCTTCACGAAGTAGGCGAACTCCTTGCCCTTACAAAATGCTTGGTTCAACTCCACGATCTTGTTGGAGGCTCCCAAGTGACACCTAGCCAATCTAGGAGACACCACTCTCCAAGAAGTAACAAATGGTGTGTTGATGAACTCCTTGCTCTTGTGCTTCAAATGATAGTCTCCCCAACACTCAACTCTCTCTCACAGGATTTGGATTTGGTGGAAAGAAGCTTTGAGTGGAAAGCAACTTGGGGAAGGCTAGAGATCAAGATTCATATGGTTGGAATGGAATATCTTGACCTCAACACAAGTGTAGGTGGTTCTCTCTCAAAAAATGTGTATTGGAAGTGTAGGTATGTTCTGATGGCTATCTCTCAGAATGAAGAGTGGGTGGAGGGTTATATATAGCCTCCACACAGAATCTAACCGTTACACACAATTTGCCAAACACGGTGGGACTGAATGGTTAAACTCGGTCGGACCGATTCAGCAAATCTAGTGACCGTTAGGATTTTTGGTGGGACTGAGATGCAACTCGGTAGGACCGATATGGTTAGGGTTAGGGCATAACGTAATCTCGGTGTGACCGATTACACAAACTCGGTGGGACCGATTTTGGTAATAAGCTAACCAGAGAGTTGGTCAGGCAAACTCGGTGAGACCGATTACACAAACTCGGTGGGACCGATTTTGGAAATAAGCTAACCAGAGAGTTTGCATTGTAATCTTGGTAGTACCGATTGCTCAAACTCGGTGAGACCGATTTTGGTAATGGACATACACACAGAGATTACAATCCATCTCAGTGAGACCGAGATCCCTATCGGTGAAACCGATTTTCTAGGGTTTGTGGCAGTGCCTATGACATCTGAAACTCGGTGGCGCCGGATAGAAAGAATCAGTGGGGCCGAGTTTGACTTTTGGTTTAAGTCATATGTGGATGTGGGAAGATAGTTGAGGGTTTTGGACCATATCACTATGCACTTTGAGCAAGCAAGCCATTAAGCAGCACCTCATCCCCTCTTGATAGTATTGGCTTTTCCTATAGACTCAATGTGATCTTGGATCACTAAAATAGAAAATGTAGAGTCTTGATCTTGAAGCTTGAGCCAATCCTTTGTCCTTAGCATCTTGAAGGGGTTCCACATCATCTAGTCCATGCCACTCCATTGTTGAACTTATCTGAAACATACTAGGTAAAAGTGTTAGTCCAACAAGAGATATGTTGACATTAATTACCAAAACCACCCAGGGAGCACTTGTGCTTTCAGTAGAGAACCTGAAACTTAATTTAATTAAAATGAATCAATAGTGTGTGTAGCCGTGATGGTCTCTTTTCGGCGGAGTCCGGGAAGAGAACACGGTCTCGTGTTATGCTTGAACGTAAGTAGTTCTAGGATCACTTCTTGATCATAGATTCTCGACCGTGCCTTGCCTTCTCTTCTCGCTCTCATTTACGTATGTTAGCCACCATATATGCTAGTGCTTGCTGCAGCTCCACCTCACTACTTTTCCCTACCCATAAGCTTAAATAGTCTTGATCGCGAGGGTGTGAGATTGCTGAGTCCCCGTGACTCACAGATTACTTCCAAAACCAGATGCAGGTGTCAATGATGCCATTCCAAGGGATGCGACTGAACTCAAGTGGGAGTTCGACGAGGACTCATGACGTTACTACGTTTCCTTTCCAGACGATCAGTATTGGAGCCCAGTTGGGGACGATCGGGGATCTTATGCATTTTGGGTTGTCTTTATTTTGGTTCAGTAGTCGTACCTTGATTGTATCTGGATGATGTAATACTATATTTATGTATTGTGTGAAGTGGCGATTGTAAGCCAACCGTGTACCTCTTTCTTATTCAGTACATGGGATGTGTAAAGAATACCCCTCTTGCGACATGCCTACATTGCGGTTATGCCTCTAAGTCGTGCTCCGACACGTGGGAGATATAGTCGCATCGTGGGTGTTACAAGTTGGTAATCAGAGCCTTCCCCAACTTAGGAGCCCCCTGCTTGATCGAATCACTGGCGTTGTTGAGTCTAGAAAAATGTTTTGAGTCTTTTAGGATTATATATATCAGAGAGTTGGATTCTTTTTACTCCTCAGTCCCTTCGTCGCTCTGGTGAGGCATCCTGATGTAGAGTTTTGACTCTTCTCTTCTCAAATTTCACTAATTATTTTTGGATCATGCGGCTATCTTGGAATCATTCCGATGGTTTTGTGATGAGAACATTGTTCTTGCTGCCTCCTGAGGTTTAGGGGTTGTGGCAGTGTCCCGGGGAGTTGAGCTCCGAGGTGTTGTCGTCACAATTTTATTGTTGCAGTTCTAGAATACCTGAGTTCGTCGACATCAAAAATCTCTTTTATGCAGTTGTTGGTGAGATAACCTCGACGCCACCCAGTACTGGGGCGGGAGTTCGGGAGTATTGCAATAACTCGTATAACAGATGCTTTTCGAAGGTTGAGGTAAATGATTTCCGAAGGTTTCTTGGTTATGTGTTGAAGGATGGATACAACGGGATGTAGGATTTGCTAGTTTTGGGTGAGATATTATGCTTCCCCTGTATCCCCACACCTGATTTCATAACCGGAAAGTTTCGGGACTTTCATAGGTGGGAATTCATGTAGCTCTAGTATTTCTTCCGCAGATATTTGGTTTGTGATTGGGTAATCCTTACCAAGTATTTGTTCATGTCCGTACCTTGTTGTTTTATTCTTCTACCTCTATCTAAGTGGCTTCTCAATTTATGGAAGTGTGATAATTTAATTTGGAATTCATTCATTCATTTTTGTTCGAATGTTAAGGCTATATGTTGCAATTTCGATCCATTGATTCAGCTTGAATATATGTCTTTCATGATGCTAACGGATGTCACCGTCTTTAGGATGGCTCCTCCAACGCGTCAGAATCCGGAACCTCCGCCACCACCTCCACCTCTGGAGGCATGGAAAGCTGTGATGGCCGCCACCAACGCCAACAAGCAGTTGATTATGCAACTCTTGCAAGATCATAACCAAGGAAATCAAGACAATGGCAACAATCAAACTCAGTTTGCTACCCTCAACCAGTTCCTCGCAAACCAGCCGAAGACCTTCAGTAACTGTGTCGAGGCCACAGACGCTGATGATTGGCTCATGGATATCTGCAAACATTTTGAGTGCAGCAATGTCAGGCCTGAGGACTTTGTCAAGTTTGCTTTGTTCCAACTCAAAGACCAAGCTGCCGAGTGGTATCAACAATACAAAGATTCCAGAGGAGGTCGTGTGATTACCTGGGATGATTTCCACCAAGACGTCAAAGCTCACCACATTCCTCAGAGTGTTGTTGAGAGCAAGCGTGAGGAGTTCCACAATCTGAAGCAAGGCAGCTTGTCTGTTTACCAATACAACATCATGTTCCAGAAGCTCGCTTATTTCGCCAAGCAAGACGTCCCTGACGAGAAGAGCATGATTTATCAATTCAGAGGGGGCCTCAAAGAAGATCTGCAACTAGCTCTTGTGATTTTTGAGCCAAAAAGGTATGATGAGTTCTACAACATGGCACTGAAACAAGAAGCTGCTCATATCAAGTGCGATGCTTCCAAGAAGAGAGTCAAGGATGCTACTCCTTCTTCTTCTTAAACTCAAGTGGCAGCTAAGCCACAAAAGTATTGGTTGCCTCCTCCTCCTCCGTTCCGTCAGCCTTATCAGCAGAAGAGCAAAGGTGGCAATAGATCCTCCCACCCACCCAACCCAGGCTTTCAGAACAAAGCTTCATCTCATGCTCCAAGGTCAGGTGCTCCGTATCACCGGCCGCTCTCAGAGGTCACGTGCAAAAAGTGTCAGCATAAGGGTCACTATGCAACCAAATGCTTCAACCAGAGGCGTCTTCCTCCTCCTCCTCCTGTGAGATCTGCTAACAATACAGTGGTCAAGCATAATCCCAAGCATGTCAAGGTTAACATGATGAACGCAACTCAGGCAGAGGACTCGTCAGAAGTGATCATGGGTAACCTTCCTGTTAACGATATTCCTGCAAAAGTTCTTTTTGACTATGGTGCATCGCATTCTTTCATGTCATTCCCATTTGCATCAGAGCATAACTTTGACACTAAGGCATTACCTAAAGCATTGCAAGTTATTTCTCCGGCTAAGCGTTTGAGTTCTAGCATGATGGTTCCGGATGTTTCTATCATGATGCGTGACTACAAATTTCTGGCTTCTCCAATTGTTCTTGGTAACTCGGATATTGATCTAATTCTCGGCATGGACTGGCTTTCTAAGCACAAGGCTCAGCTTGGCTGTGCTGCCAGGCAGATTCAATTGACACACTCGTCTAAGGATGTGATCGTTTTTGACGCTCATGATGATACCATTCGACTATTTTCTCTCAATGAGAAGGGCTAGTTGGATGCCATCTCTCAGATTCCAGTCGTTTGTGAATATCAAGACATCTTTCCAGAAGAGCTTCTAGGAATGCCTCCTCACCGGCCAGTTGAATTCGTCATTGATCTTGAGCCTGGCACGGAACCTATTTGCAAACGTCCTTACAAGCTTGGACCAGAAGAATTGAAGGAGCTGAAGAAACAACTCGATATACAAGAGCGTATGGGTCTGATCTGACCAAGTTCTTCTCCTTGGGGTTGTGGTGTTCTTTTTGTCAAAAAGAAGGATTGAACGGACCGAGTTTGTGTCGACTACCGCCCATTGAACAAGAAGACCATAAAGAACAAGTATCCACTTCCCAACATCAATGAGCTTTTCGAACAACTCAAAGGTTCTCAAGTATTCTACAAGCTTGACCCCCGTATGGGCTATCATCAGATTCACATTCCTGAACAAGATATCCCCAAGACAACATTCAGAACAAGCTATGGTTCCTATGAATACACTGTCATGTCTTTCGGCCTTGTCAACGCTCCTCCAACATTCTCTCGCATGATGAACTTCATCTTCAACCCCTACACAAATGACTTCGTCTTGGTCTATCTCGATGACATTTTGGTCTTTTCCAAGAACAAAGAGGATCATGCCAAGCACTTGAGATTGGTGCTGGACAAACTCAGAGAACATCAGTTCTATGCGAAGTTTTCAAAGTGTGAGTTTTGGCTCGATGAGGTTCTCTACCTTGGGCATATTATCTCCGCCAAGGGCATAGCTGTTAATCCTGAGAAGGTGCCTGCTATTGTGAATTGGGAACCGCCTCAGAATGTGAAGCAACTCCACAGCTTCCTTGGGCTCGCAAGCTATTGTCGAAGATTTGTTGAGAATTTCTCTAAGATTGCAAAGCCTCTTTCCAACCTCGTCCAGAAGCATGTGAAGTATGTCTGGACGCCTAAATGTGACAACGCTTTCAACACCCTCAAAGAGAAGTTAGTCACAGCTCCAGTTCTGACTCCTCCTAATGAATCCAAACCATTTGAGGTTTTCTGTGATGCTTCCCTTCAAGGTCTCGGTGTTGTGTTAATGCAAGAGAAGAAAGTTGTGGCCTATACCTCTCGCCAGTTGAAGCCCAACGAAAAGAACTACCCCACTCATGACCTCGAGTTGGCGGAAGTTGTCCATGCTCTTTTAACATGGAGACATCTCTTGTTGGGAAGGAAAGTGGACATCTTCATTGATCATAAGAGTCTCAATTACATCTTCACTCAGCCCAACCTCAACCTCAGGCAGACTCGTTGGGTCGAAATGATTCAAGAGTATAATCTGAGTATCGAATATACTCCAGGCAAGGCCAATGTCATTGCTGACGCATTGAGAAGGAATGCTTACTGCAACAGTTTGATTCTCAAGCCCTACCAACCGGAGCTTTGTGAATCTTTCCCCAAACTTAATATCCAAGTTGTTCCTCAAGGATTCCTTGCCAACCTCCAAGTCTCTCCTTCTTTGGAAGATCAGATTCGCGAGGCTCAACTTCTTGATGCTATGGTGAAAAAGGTGAAGATTGGGATTGCCAATAGCCAACCCAAGTACAAGTGCTATCACCTTGATGACAAAGATACTCTATTCTTCGAGGATCGCATTTTTGTTCCTAAGGGTGACCTTCGTAAAGTCATTATGAACGAGGCTCACAATTCACTCCTCTCTATTCATCCTGGAAGTACAAAGATGTACCATGACCTCTAGCAGTCGTATTGGTGTACTCGAATGAAGCGTGAGATTGCTCAGTTCGTGAATGAATGTGATGTCTGCAGAAGAGTGAAAGCAGAACACCAACGGCCAGCTGGTCTCCTCCATTCTAGAATGGAAGTTTGACCATATTGAGATGGACTTCGTGACTGGATTTCCAAAGTCAAAGCGTGGCAATGATGCTATCTTCGTTGTCATCGACAAGCTTACAAAAGTGGCTCATTTTCTTCCTATCAAAGAATCTATCACGGCAGCTCAGTTGGCAGAGCTATATACCTCAAGGATTGTCTCTTTGCACGGCATTCTGCAGTTGATATCTTCAGATCATGGAAGCATATTCACCTCTAAGTTCTAGGACTCATTTCAGAAGGCTATGGGCACCAACATTCGCTTCAGCACAGCCTTTCATCCTCAAATTAGTGGCCAAGTCGAGCGAGTCAATCAAATTCTTGAAGATATGCTTAGGGCATGTGTCATTTCTTTCGGTATGAAGTGGGAAGATTGTCTTCCATATGCTGAGTTCTCCTACAACAACAGCTTCCAAGCGAGTTCGGGCAAGGCCCCATTTGAGATTCTCTATTGCAGAAAGTGTCGTACTCCTCTTAACTGGCCAGAGACTGGTGAACGCCAACTTCTTGGCAATGACTTGATCACAGAGGCTGAAGAAATGTGCAAAGTCTTTTGTGAAAATCTCAAAGACGTGCAATTGCGCCAAAAGAGTTATTATGATAGCAAGCATCGTGACTTGGCTTTCGAGATCGGAGACCATGTCTACCTCCGTGTCTCTCCAATGAAAGGTACTCGTCGCTTTGGTATCAAAGGGACGCTTTCCCCTATATATGTGGGTCCTTTCAAGATCATTGGCAAAAGAGGCGATCTCGCCTATCAACTTAAGCTTCCATCCAACTTTGCAAACGTGCATGATGTGTTTCACGTGTCTCAGCTTCGCAAGTGTTTCAAGACTCCTGACCACACCATCAACTTCGACAATATTGATATCCAAGAAGACCTATCTTATCATGAGCATCCCGTTGCTACCCTTGAAGAAACTGAGCGCAAGACTCGCAACAAGTCTATCAAATTCCTGAAAGTGAAGTGGTCACATCATTCCGACCGTGAAGCCACCTGAGAACGCAAGGACCACCTCCGTACCGAATACCCGGAGTTTTTCCAGTCCTAGATCTCGGGACAAGATCCTTTCATAGTGGTGGAGTGTTGTAACGCCCTGTATGAAACTTGCCATATTTTTATTTCAACTCTTGCCATTTTCGGCACTAAGTTATGATATTCCCTCGTGGTTGGGTTTTTTCTTTGTTTTGCATTTTTTCCATGTCATGCATCTCATATCATGTCATCATGTGCATCGCATTTCCATGCGTGTTCGTCTCATGCATCCGAGCATTTCCCCCGTTGTCCATTTTGCATTCCGGCACTCCTACGTCCTCCGGCGTCCCCTTTTGCCTCTTTTCGTGTGCGTCTGTTAAACGTTCTCGGATTGTACCGATACTTGCCAAGCGGCCTTGGTATACTACCGGTAGACCGCCTATCAAGTTTCGTGCCATTTGGACTTCGTTTGATACTCCAACGGTTAACCAAGGAACTGTAAAGGCCTCGTGTGTGTTGCAGCCCAACACCCTTCCAAAGTGGCCCAAAACGCATACAAAACCCCTCCATCCTCTCGGTCGTTCGATCACGATCGCGTGGCCGAAAACCGCACCTCATTTGGACTCTCCTAGCTCCTTCAATGTATAAATAGGTGCCCCCTCCTCCAAATTCGGGTCCAAACCCTAGCCTTCTTCCACCCCGCGCCGCCGGACACGTCCACCGTGCCCGCGTCAGCCAATCGCCGCTCGCCACGTTGCCTGCGCCCGTGCCCACATCACCATGCCCGCGCCAGCCCGCCGCGGCCCAGGTCGGCCCCCCGGCCCGCAACGCTGCCCGACCGCGCCCGAGGCGCGCCACCGTTCGCCCCGCGGCCCGGCGCCGGCCGCCGGTGTCTCCCGGCGCCGCACCTCACCGCCTCCTCGCCGCCCGCGTGCGCCGGAGTTCGCCGCCCGCCGCCGCCCGCAGCTTGCCGGCCGGACGCCGCCTCCTCGCCCGCCGCTCGACGCCGGTGCGCCGCCCCGGCTCCCTCGCTCCGGCCACCGACGCCCTCGTTCCGGCCGCCTCCTTCTCCCGCAGCTCCGGCGAGCAGCTTCAGTCAACCTCAAGAAGCGTGCGCCAGATCTGGATTGGATCCAAAAATATCTAGGGTTGACCCCTTTTTCTCACTAAGTCATTTCCTGTTCATGTTTTCTAGCCTTATTCATCGCATCATATCTCCACATCCGTAGCTCCGTTTTGCTCGTATGATATATCGAATTGTTCGTCTGGATGTTCTCTTCATTTCATTCCATTGCACCATGCTTGTTTGAGTCCATCTTGATGCCTAAAATGTTGTTGCAATAGTGCTATGTAATATTAGTTTATGTTTCTTATTAGATTATGGACATTTGTCATTGTTGCCATGATTGTTGTGTGCCTCCTATGAACTTGAGACCTACATGTGTTTTGGGCTATGCCATGCCATCTTTACAGGGGTGTATTCCATGTAGTTTTGGGATCAATGTGGTGACTAGCACAAGCATGCAAAGTAGCTCTCGTGATGTTGCTGATTTCAGGGACTTAGAATTCTTCTAAGTCATTTCCCTGAGGTTATTGTTATGCCATGTATTCATGTTGCTACAGAGTGATCCATGCCTCTTTTGAGCATGTTCAGTAAGGATGATTTTGAGATATTGTTATGATCTATCCATCCATGTCTTTGTTTGCAATTATGTAGCACCCTAGCTTGACTCAATATTGCTCTACTTTTGCTATAAAATGTTCCTGGCAGATTGTTTACGTGTTAATCAATTTTGCCGAGGTTGTTGTAGTTGATCCTTGCATGCTATGAGATGGTACTTGCCATGGTTAGCTTCTTGATCATGTCTTCTTGCTGGGTGTATGCTTAGTTTGTCATGCAATGCCTTGTGGTGAGTGCATCGAGCTCGCAAAAATGCCTACGTAACTCTGTTTTTGCCATGTCCAGTTTTCTGCTGAGTCTGAATCTGTTAACGAAACTTGCTATGTTTACATGGGTGCCATCATATTTTCTGATCCCTTTTGGCTTATGGTCAGTAAGGGACTTGTGTTATATGCTTTGATTAGATTCATGCCATGCCTTGCTTTGCCATGTTTTGTTCCTGTAGAATGTTGTTATCTTGCTCTAAACATTGCTTCCTGATGTTAAATCCTGGCATGTTGTTATTTTCACTAAGTCTGTGAACCTGATATCTTTTGCACTTTTGCCATGCTTGTTTGAACCTGCTATTGTGTGATTTAGCCGTAGCTCATTGTTCATCTTTTGTCAAGCATCTTGAGTGGATCACTTCCATGTGCTTTGTTTCTATGTTAGACTGCAGTAGCTTATTTTCTTGATGCATTTTTGATGGCATCATGCTGTTAATCGCAGATTGGTGCCATTATTGTTATGCTTGCCATTTGCAAACCGTGCATCCGATTCAGGTGATCTTTATATCGATTTTGACCGAAATCAACTCATCTTTCCAGCGGCGCTCTTGGTTTTCCAAGTTGAGGCCTGGTTCAATCTTTCCCTTCCGAAGCACGCATATGCATTGCATTTTACATCCCGCATATCATGCCTTGTTGTGCATCATGTTGCTTGCGCATTGCACCGTGGTTGATCGCGGTTTCCTTTTCTTGTGTTCTTGCTTTTGGTAGAGCCGGGAGACGAGTACAAGATCGAGGAACCCGTTGAGTACGCTTACGAGGATCAAGCTTACGTCAACTCAGAGAACTTTGCAGGCAAGATGACCATACCCTCGAAATCACTTCTAGCTTTGCTTGCTAGTTGCTCGCTCTATTGCTATGCCTATGCCGCGATACCTACCACATCCTTTATCATGCCTCCCATATTGCCATGTCAAACCTCTAACCCACCTTGTCCTAGCAAATCATGTTTGGCTATGTTACCGCTTTGCTCAGCCCCTCTTATAGCGTTACTAGTTGCAGGTGAAGATTGGAGATTGTTCCTTGTTGGAACAAGTTTATTGTTGGGATATCATTATTATATCTTGTTTACTTTAATGCATCTAAATACTTGGTAAAGGGTGGAAGGCTCGGCCTTATGCCTGGTGTTTTGTTCCACTCTTGCCGCCCTAGTTTTCCGTCATACCGGTGTTATGTTCCTTGATTTTGCGTTCCTTACATGGTTGGGTTATAATGGGAACCCCTTGACTGTTCGCCTTGAATAAAACTCCTCCAGCAAGGCCCAACCTTGGTTTTACCATTTGCCACCTAGCCTTTTTCCCTTTGGTTCCGCGGACTCAAGGGTCATCTTTATTTTAAACCCCCCCGGGCCAGTGCTCCTCTGAGTGTTGGTCCGAACTGAGCTGCCTGCGGGGCCACCTCGGGGAAACTTGTTGGTTGGTTTTACTCGTAGCTAGTCTCATCCGGTGTTGCCCTGAGAACGAGATACGTGCGACTCCTATCAGGATTTGTCGGCACATCGGCTGGCTTTGCTGGTCTTGTTTTACCTTTGTCGAGATGTCTTGTAACCGGGATTCCAAGTCTGATCGGGCCGTCTTGGGAGAAGGAATATCCTTCGTTGACCATGAGAGCTTGTGATGGGCTAAGTTGGGACACCCCTGCAGGGTTTTGAACTTTCGAAAGCCGTGCCCGCGGTTATGGGTAGATGGGAATTTGTTAATATCCGGTTATAGAGAACCTGAAACTTAATTTAATTAAAATGAATCAACAGCGTGTGTAGCCGTGATGGTCTCTTTTCGGCCGAGTCCGGGAAGAGAACACGGTCTCGTGTTATGCTTGAAAGTAAGTAGTTCTAGGATCACTTGTTGATCATAGATTCTCGACCGTGCCTTGCCTTCTCTTCTCGCTCTCATTTGCGTATGTTAGCCACCATATATGCTAGTGCTTGCTGCAGCTCCACCTCACTACTTTTCCCTACCCATAAGCTTAAATAGTCTTGATCACGAGGGTGTGAGATTGCTGAGTCCCAGTGACGCAAATATTACTTCCAAAACCAGATGCAGGTGCCGATATGCCATTCCAGGGGATGCGACTGAACTCAATTGGGAGTTCGACGAGGACTCAGGACGTTACTACGTTTCCTTTCCAGACGATCAGTAGTGGAGCCCAGTTGGGGGCGATCGGGGATCTTATACATTTGGGGTTGTCTTTATTTTGCTTCCATAGTCGGACCTTGATTGTATATGGATGATGTAATGCTATATTTATGTATTGTGGGAAGTGGCGATTGTAAGCCAACACTCTACCTCTTTCTTATTCAGTACATGGGATGTGTAAAGATTACCCCTCTTGCGACATGCCTACAATGCGGTTATGCCTCTAAGTCGTGCTCCGACATGTTGGAGATATAGCTGCATCGTGGGTGTTACAACATCAAAAGGAATTTCTTGCACCGTTGCCCAGGAGACATCATCAACATCTACCAGGTTCCTAATCACAAATCTCATCTCCTTGCAATTTACATTATTTTCCATTTGTCTCTCGTTTTCCTCTCCCCCACTTCACAAAAATTTGCCATTTTATTCGCCCTCTTTTTCGTTCGCTATTTTCTTGCCTGATCTATTTTTGCATGTGTTCTTGTTTGAGTAGTCATGATGCCTCAAAGAAAATATTATGATGTTCCTTACCCCAATATTTTGCTTGAAATTTAGAAAGTACTAAGGAATATATGACTACACAATTTGAGCATCATAAGTATTTTACCGAAGAACTCAAGGGGCACTCCATTGTGCTAGATGCTATAACAAAACAACTTGATGATATTAGTAGAGAAGTTTGCAATCTCCAATCTAAGTATTAGTTTGCTGAATGTTTGATAGGAAAAATATCTGATGCACAAGCTACCCTAGTAAATCAAATGGCCACTAAACCATTCTCGCTAGAAGATAAAAGTGATGAAGATCTTAAAATGATTGGTGTTTCTTCTATTGATTCCTTGTTTAGTAAAATTAATATTGATGAAAAAGGGATTGGAGAAGAGTCAAGTTTATTTAGAAGGCGTCCCAATAATTTGGAGGGTGAAAATCTTGAGAAAATTGATAAATGTGGGTTTGAAGAGGTCAAAACTTTAATTAGTGATGTGCCCAGTCTTTTGGATTACATAGAATTTAATTATGATAGTTGCTCTTTGATTGATTGTATTTCTTTGCTGCAATCCATGATAAATTCACCCCATGCTTATGAACAAAATAAAGCTTTTACTAAACATATTATTGATGCTATGATGAATGCTTTAGAAGAAAAGTTGGAATTAGAAGTTCCATTTCCTTGAAAATTACATGATGAGTGGGAACCTACTATCAAAGTCAAGATTAACAATTATGAATGTTTTGCTTTATGTGACTTGGGTGCTAGTGTTTCTACAATTCCTAAATCTTTATGTGATGTGCTTGGTCATACCGATATTGAAGAATGTTCTTTAAATTTGCACTTGGTGGACTCTACTATTGAAAATCCTATGGGAAGAATTAATGATGTTCTTATTCTTGCCAATAGGAATTATGTGCCCATTTTATTGTTCTTGATATTGATTACAATCCTTCTTGTCCTATTATTCTTGGTAGACCGTTTTTACGCACTATTGGTGCCGTGATTGATATGAAAGAAGGCAATATTAAGTTCCAATTTCCACTAAGGAAGGGTATGGAACACTTCCCTATAAAAAGAATTAGTCCACCATATGAATCAAGCATGAGTTCATCTTATGGAAGTATAAACTAAGATGACTAAACTTATATCCGTGCTTTATGCCTAGCCAGGGGCGTGAAACAATAGCACTTGTTGGGAGGCAACCCAATGAATAATATTTATTTTTGTATTTTGCTTTGTGTTCATGAGTGTTTGCACAATTATTCTACTCTTATGATTGTGTTTTTTGTGTGTGTTTTAGTTAGTGTTTGTGCCAAGCAAAGCCATTAGGATCTTCTTGGGTGATACTTGTTCAATCTTGCTGAAAAACAGAAACTTTCGCACTCACGGAATTTTTTAAATTTTTAACAAAAGCGTGATAAAATACCAATTCTTTTTGTGGAAGATGAATATACAAATTTCTTAGGTCGTCCAAATTTTTCAGAATTTTTGGAGTTTCAGAAGTATTCGAAATATCCAGATTTCTGCAGACTGTTCTGTTCTTGACAGATTCTGTTTTCTTTTGCATTGTGTGCTTGTTTTGATGATTCTATCATTTTCTTTGAAGATTTTTTGCCATAGAAAAGTTGCAATACAGGAGATATAACGCAAGAATAAAATATGATTGGGTTGCAATAGTACTTGTGGTAGTGATTTGCTTTCTTATATTAATGGATCCCACGAAGGTTTTGTTGAGTTTTGTGTGATTGAAGTTTTCAAGTTTTGGTTGATGTTACGATGGATGAAGGAATAAGGAGTAAGAAGAGCCTAAGCTTGGGGATTCTCATGGCATCCCAAGCTATAATCCAAAGAGAAGCAAGCAACTAAGCTTGGGGATGCCCCTATTGGCATCCTCTGTTTCTTCTAACGACCATCGCTTTTTTACTCGAAGCTATATTTTTATTCGTCACATACTATGAGTCTTCCATGGAATGCCTTGTATGATATGAGTCCTTACTTGTTTTTCTTTTTGTTTTAATTCTTGAATACTTGCGGGACACACTTGTTTGAGAGAGCCAAAATTATGCCATGACTTGTTAGAATTGCTCTCTATGATTCACTTAAATTTTTATGAGCTACGGAATTGCTATAGTGCTTCACTTATATCTTTTTGAGCATGGTGTGCTTTAGAATTCTTGAAGAAATGCTCTCTTACTTCACTTAAATCAATTTGAGAGAAAGAAATATTATGCTCATGATCTTCACTTATATTTGTTTGAGCTTATCAAAAGCAACACATGAAAGTAAGTTCCAAAGTAATAGATATCCAAGAAGGATATAATAAAAACTTTCATGAAGATCAGTGGACAAAATAAACTTGATTCCTTGTAATAGTTTTGAGAGATGATGATGTGATATGTGAGTCATGTTGTTAAATAATTATGCTTTAGTAAGAATATTTGTGTTAAGGTTTTTGATTCCCTATGCAAGCACGAAAGTCAGTAGTTATGCAATGAAGTTACATCCTACTTGTGGTGCATTATTCGGTGTTAACTATGCTCAATGCTCACTTATGATATTATTCGTTTCTTGGATGGTCACTTCTCAATCTTTTGGTAGCCTTCATTTTGCACTAAGTATGGTCACTACTTGTGCATTCAAAATCCTTTAAACCAGTTTTGCCACAAGAGTCCACAATACCAGCCTATATGTTGTATTCTTTTGCCGTGCTAAGAAAAATTGTATGTGCCATTTCTAATTTTCAAAATAAATTTCTCTTTTGTGTGCTCGTACCTCTCATGAATCTATAGGGGGTGGCTAATATATTTCCATGCTAGATATGTTATTCTAACAATGACTGTTTATTCACTTGTCATTGCACGAGAATAAGGCAATCGTATTAGGGATGCCCGGCCCCGAAATGAAAAATGAATTTACGTTATGTTGTGAAATAATAAATTCCTTTTAAAGTGTTGGTATGGAAGGCACCCTTGGATACAGCTAGCCATGGAAAGTGAAAGTATGGTTGAAAAAGGAATAAACTTTAATTTATGTTTGGGAACCGCCTATGATATATCTGGCATGGAAAGTATTGGGAACTACTTGATCCTTCTTGTTGACAGGAAAAACATGCCTCCCAAAATGTTTTTATCTCTATGTTTTTCACTATGAGCTCTGGCACCTCTACAAATCCCTACTTCCCTCCGCGAAGGGCCTTTCTTTTACTTTATGATTTTTTTATTTTTAATTTGAGTCTCCATCCTCTCTTATAAGGCACCACCTAAGGGGCACTATGATCGTACTTGAGCATTGGGTGTAGCTAATATGCGAGTGTTTTTCATGAATGGATCAATGATTGAGCATGATGGGCTAGGGATAACTTATTTTAGCATTGATATTTTGAAAGACATGGTTTCTTGTTGGTATGCTTGAGTATTTAAGTCCTCATGTCAAAACTAGACTATTGCTTTGAACCATATAAAATTCCAAATGTCCATGCTACAAAGAAAATAATATGAGATGACATGTTAGGCAGCATTCCACATCAAAAAATTATGTTTTCATAATTTACCTACTAGAGGACAAGCAGGAATTAAGCTTGGGGATGCTGATACATCTCGAACGTATCTATAATATTTGATTGTTCCATGTTGTTATATTATCATTATTGGATGTTTAATAATCATTTTATAGTCATTTTTTGGTACTAACCTAGTGACATAGTGCCAAGTGCCAGTTGCTATTTTTGAATGTTTTTTACATCGTAGGAAATCAATACCAAATGGAGTCCAAATGCAGCGAAACTTTTTATGGATTTTTTATGGACCAGAAGAAATCCAGTGGGTCAAAGAAGCACCTGGGGTGCTCCAAGGCGAGAACAACACATCAGGGCGCGCCCTGGTGGGTTGTGCCCACCTCGGGAACTTCCCGGGCCGCCTCTTTACTCTATAAATACCCCAAAATTCCAGAAACCATAGGGGAGTCAACCAAAATCACCGCAAGTTCCAGAACAACCAGATCCAATCTAGATAGCATCACGGAGGGGTTCATCATGTCCATTGGCGCCTCTCCAATGATGCGTGAGTAGTTGTTTGTAGACCTACGGGTCCGTAGTTAGTAGCTAGATGGCTTCCTCGCTCTCTTTTGATTCTCAGTATAGTGGTCTTGGAGATCCATATGATGTAATTCTTTTTGCGGTGTATTTGTTGGGATCGAATGAACTTTGAGTTTATGATCAAATCTATCTTTTTATCCATGAAAGTTATTTGAGTCTTCTTTGATCTCTTATATGCATGATTGCTTATAGCCTTGTATTTATTCTTCGATATTTGGGTTTTGTTTGGCCAACTTGATCTATTTATCTTGCAATGGGAAGAGTTGCTTTGTGATGGGTTCGATCTTATGGTGCTTGATCCCAGTGGCAGAAGGGGAACCGACACCTATGTGTCATTGCTATTAAGGATAACAAGATGGGGTCTATTTCTACATAAATAGATCTTGTCTACATCATGTCATCATTCTTATTGCATTACTCCATTTTTCCATGAACTTAATACACTAGATGCATGTTGGATAGCGGTCGATGTGTGGAGTAATAGTACTAGATGCAGGCAGGAGTTGGTCTGCTAATCTTGGACGTGATGCCTATATAATGATCATTGCCTGGATATCATCGTGATTATTTTAAGTTCTATCAATTTCCCAACAATAATTTGTTTACCCACCGTTTGTTATTTTTATCGAGAGAAGCCACTAGTGAAATATACGGCCCCTGGGTCTCTTCTTTATTATATTTGCCTTTGCGATCTATTTTCCTTCGCTTTTATTTTCAAATATATTAAACCAAAAATACAAAAATACCTTGCTGCAATTTATTTTATCTCGCGTTCCCATGAGATCCATCTATCAAATTATTACAACTTTCTCACGCTCTTTTGCCAATCTCTGACGTGGGTACCCGAAAGGGGTTGACAACCCCTTTAACATGTCGGGTTGCGAGTATTTGTTATTTGTGTGCAGGTGTTGTTTATGTAGTGTTGCTTGGTTCTCCTACTGGTTCGATAACCTTGGTCTCATCACTAAGGGAAATACCTACCATCGGTGCGCTGCATCATCCCTTCTTCATTGGGGAAATACCGACGTAGTCTAGCAGACATCAGGGGGCAATAATCATCTTTGGTTCTGGACACAGTTTTTCCCTGGGCAAACTCATTGGCTTTCGCTTTTTTCCCGTCACCTTATCCTTGGTTGTAATGGATGATCAGGGTTGAAGCTCTTCCCGAATACCGATATATTTCAAGTCTTGTCGAGCCCTCAGACCATCTTTACTCTTTTCTGGCATGTCAAACAGTGTGCCAAAGAAACTCTTGCACACATTTTTTGTGATATGCATCATATCAAGAGAATGAGGCGTACTGAGTAGTTCCTAATACTCCAAGCCCTAGAAAACAGACTTCCTTTTCCATACTTTTAGCAGCATTTTCTTAGAGTACTTCTTTCTTTTCTTTCCTTCCTTAGGGAAATCTTCAAAATTCATTAACATTTGCATGATTTTTTCTCCAGGCCTCTTATGTGGTAGCCCTCGGGCCTCATCAGTGTTGTCGAACAGATCTCCACGAGTTCTCCGCTCATCATCTTTGTGAAGCCACCTTCTATGGCCCATGAACCTTGTTTTGCTACTGCCCTTTTTCGATAGCTGTCGAAAAGATGTGTCATCCATACATTTAAGACCAGCGCAGTGTCCATGGCACGCCTGTCCGGAAATATATCCGTAACACAGATAGTCTTGAACGGTCGTGAGCAATGCTGCGCTCATGTGAAAATAATTTCCTATGCTAGCGTCCCAAGTTTTGACCCCTTTGGGCTTCCATAATATTTCTAACTCCTCCTTCAATATCTCAAGATATGTGTTGATATCACTGCTAGGTTGGGTTGGCCCTTGAATTAGCATAACCATGTGTATGTACTTTTGTTTCATGTAGAGCTAGGACGGGAGGTTGTACATCGATACAAATACGGGCCATGTACTATGTGTGCTCCTCTGGTTGCCAAATGGATTTTGTCCATCACTACAAACACCCAACCTAGGGTTTCTTGCTTCTGCTACAAATTCTATTCTAAATTATCCAGTGCTTTCCATTGATAACCATCTGCGATATGTCTCATAATCTCATCACTTTTACACTTTCTAGTCTTGTGCCAAGTCATGTTCTTTGCTTCCCCGGGGTTAGCAAAATAACGCTCCAAGCAAGGAATCAATGGAATATACCATACAACCTTTCGAGCTTCCTTCTTTCTTGGCTTGTATCGGGGTTCGTTGCAAGTTGGTCACTCAGTTTTGTTCGCATGATCATTCCAATATAAGATGCAATCATTTATGGATGCGTGATATCTTGCATGCGGCAAATCAAGCTGACACATGATCTTCTTCACCTCATCTACACTATGAGGCAACAAATTCCCCATCGGCAATACTTTGTGTAAATATTTGAATGTAGCATCCAGACTTGCATCTGTACTCTTGAATATTGCCTTGTTGTCCAGAAGTTTAAGCATGACATGCAGGCGGGTGTGCTCGGGATTGCAACCTTCATACAGTGGAGTGTTCGCGTCTATTTCTAGTTGCACCAACTTTAGAGCCTCTTTAATAGAAGCTCTCTTGGTTGTCGTCTTCTTCTGAAGATCTTTGACATGAGGAACTTTTAGCATTGTAGCCAATGACATATCCTATGTGACAGTGTCATGCTGGGGAGTGAATGAGGAACTCATGCTGGGGGCTGAAGCGGGGGCTGCGTAGAGGGTTGTTGTCCGGGCTGATCACCACCAACACCGGCGTGCACGTAATGCTCGCCGAGGGCTTGTCGCCCCTCGAAGCCCTGGCCCTCTTCGCCGCCCTCTGGGCTAGCATCTCTGTGTCACTACAAAGATAAGATCAAGTCAGGGAAGATGGCACAGGCTGAGGGTCAGAAATGATGAAGGGTGTGATGCTTACTCGTCCACCTCTACCGGCCTACTCTTCCTCTTCGGACTGAAGGACCCAAGGTCGAAGTCGGCCTCTGGGGTGGCGTCCATGGAGGAAGGGGAAGGGGAAGGCGTCCTGCGCCACTTGGATGAGGAAGAAACGGCGGCCGCGACCTTCTTCACTGCCGCAGCCCTCGTTTCGTGCGCGGGCTGCGCCTGGTCCTATTGCCGCTGCGTGGTCCTCCCGGGCCGGACCGGCTCGCCCGTCGCAGGACACGTTTTCTCCCTGGGGCCTGGGGGTCATCCGCCTCGGTCTCCTCTTCGGCGGACTCTTCGACCACGTCTTCAACAAGGGCTACTCCAGTGTCGGTGCCGCTGGACCCCTTGGCAGTTCCCTCCACTCGGCGAACTTTCTCTCCTCTGCGGCCATGTGGGCCTCGTCCCCCACGGTGCCGAGGCTGCCGGCCTCCTCGTCAAGCGCTGCCTCCTCCACCCGGGTGGTGATGTACGCTAGATCCTCCTCGGTGGTGTCGCGGATGAGCTGTGGCTCATTGCGAACGTACCTCTCTGACAAGTTGTCGAAGAATTCCTGCACCAGCTCTTCATCTTGCTCGGCCCAAGTTGGGTCGAGGCCGTGTGCATTGAAGACCGACATCATGGCAATGATGGTGGTCTGGCAAGAGTTGTTGCTCAGCGGGACCACCTCCACTGGCAACCCGAACAGAGACTTGCCGGCCTTGCCAGCCTTGCCGGTCTTCTCGGCCTTGCCGGTCCTCTTGGCCCTACCGACCTTGTCAACCTTGAGCTGAAAAAGCCTCTGGTAGAGGTGGGCCTGCTGCAGCACCCTGAAGTTGTGATTCAGAATGGGGCGGATCCACATGATGTCGGCCGCGTTCCTAAAATCCCAGGCTGGCCTCCCCTTATTGTGCAGCGGGGCAATGCGGCATTCCTGAAATCCCAGGCCGGCCTTCCCTTATTGTGGTAGCGACTGTGAGCTTCTTGTCATTGGCATCGACATCGCCCTAGTCCTTTCTGTGGACCGGCGGCTCCCGACGGACCCGGCAGAACTCCTGCGGATCCTCCTCCACAATCCAGCACCACCGGCCCCACCACTCTTCCCACCTATCCTTCCGGGCACCCTTCGGGTATGTGCCCCTGCTCTGGGTGCTTAGGATGTAGATGACACAGCTAGAGATGGCGCCCCTTGGCTGGATGCGAGGGGTGAACTAGTGCCGAAAGGGCGTTGTGCTTCGGTGCACTCCGGCGAAGCCCTCACAGAGATGGGCAATGAAGGCCATGCACGCCATGGCGTTCGGCATAAAATCCAGAAGGTGGAAGCCCTAGGTTTGCATAATGTTGTTGAAGAAATCAGAGAAATGGGGGGTAAAGCCCATAGGATAAGTAATCGACAAAGAAGGGGTACCGATTTGGGCCGGCCTTCGCAAAGGAGGCGGGGATGCTACATGTGGCAGGGTGCCCCGACTTCTCTGTCCCCCATAGTGGCTTGAACTTCTCCTTGAGGGTGAGTGCATCGACCATCGAGGTGAAGAGGGCACATTTCGTCTGCATCTCCACCAACTTGCTCTCTGGCGCCTCTTTCTCCCTGGCGTCCTTAGCCACTCCCTTGCCCTTGCCTCTCTTGGGCTCCATGGCGATTGAGAGGAAATAAGGGATCAAGGGCAATGGGGGTGCGGCGGTGGCGATGGCGATCAGAGGCGAGAGCTTCGGTTCGCACTTGGAGAAGAAGAGGGGAACAATATTTCTGAGATGGGATAGGGCATGGAGGGTAAATGAGTCGCGCTCCTGCGGCTTCCTCTTTTTTATGGGGAAGACACGGACAACCTCTTCACTATTCCATCTCCAAGTGAGGCAAGCACGCTGCAACCGTCCCACGCATGACACGCGCGTCATGCACTCAATGCGGGTCGTGGGGAAGCGCAACTGGAGAGAGAGTTACCATAGTTAAAACTCTGCCACGCGTGCCCGCGCACCGTTCTGGGTCTGGCCCAACAAAGCTCTGCGCTCATGTGTGGCCCAGGCCCGGGGGCTCCTGTCAGTGTACAAAAGTAGGGGCCTTTCTGTACCCCTTTACTTGTGCATCGGCAGTCGTAGCCACACCTGTGTCCATGCTTGGCGGGGCAGAAGAAGGAAAGATACAAGGCTGTCGTGGCAGCACTCAAGCCAGAAGCATAAAGAGCAAAGGGACAAGATGGGCTTCCCTCGGCAAGAGACTTGCTGGGGCGGCCTACGTAGCCCCGACAAGAGCCTTGTCGGGGAAACTTGCCCAACACCAGCAAGACCGCCACCATTGAGCCTGAGAGTTATGATGCCATCCACAACTTCAAGACCAAGGCTCGGGAGCGCCTACATGGTGGCATGCCCATCTTTCTGAGAAACACTGTTACATCACATCTAGTGGCCACGAAAGGAAATAGAGTTCATCAATGAGATTCCTAAAGCCCCGCCAAGAGCAACCACTATCGCCCCTCAACCGGTGATGCTCTCCTTGCCACAGCAGCTCTCGCGGGCTGATGCATCAACCTGTGATCAGCCGGCCCGACTTTGTGGCATACAGGCCATGTCATCCTCCGCCCCAAAGCAGCAAGTGGCACGGCCTACAACTGCTGATGACGCACCACCAGTTTAGATGTCGGCCGCTGAAGCAGCAGGGGGAGACCCAGCTACAGCACATGCTTAGCAGACCAAACTGGTGGAACAGACTGCGAAGCAGTCAGATGCTTCGGAACCGCCTGCTAAGCAGTCTGTATGTCCAGAACCGACTGCTCATCAGTCCGTCGGTCCGCAGGTATACGTGATCATCATACCAATGCGTCAGCAGTTCCTGCTCAGCAAACCAACGCGTTGGCACGACCTCCTCAGCACACCAACAAGTTGGCACCACCTGTGCAGAAACCCAACATAGCTTCAACGCATAGTCAGCAGTCCGATGCCTCAGCTCCTACAGCCTAGCAGTACGTCACGACAGCACCGCTAGCTCGGCGGTCTGGCATAGATAAACCGTCTGCTAAGAAGTCCGTCCAAGCTTCACCGTCTGCTCTGCAGTCTACCTTGCATGCAACCAGACGTTCTACCAGAAATGCTGCAAGTACCAAGAAGGAAGTGGCCAAAAAGGCCACAACCATGAACACGAGGAAGGGTAGTGGGAGAGTGAAGAGGAAAGAGAATGATTGCCTCTTACATAAAGCACTCATCGCCCAAAACCAAATTAACAGCAGCTTGTTCGAATCGGGGTGTAATATTATTTCTGACGCCATGGATGATGAAGAAGTAGAATTTTTGCTTGCTATAAGTAAAGTAGACGTACTTGAAGCACGCAATTATGTCCAGGGCCAGCCATTTCTTGTTGGCGAATACTTTGATGAGTGCAGCTCGAGTTGCCGCGAGTTACATGAATATTGCATGGATCAAATGTCAGCAGGTTATCATGCTTTGCTAGTCCACTACAATAGAGATCATTTCCGACACGATGCTATTTCCAGCAATGTGAGTTTCGAGGACTTACATCTCTTCTTCAACTTCAATGTGCTTGATGCCACTCTTGTAAGATGCCTGATTTTGTATGTACATAACATACTCTGATCAACTTCTCCATACAAAGCTGTAAATGATAAACAACTAACTACATTTTATTCCTCTTAGGGGATTAAACACGCAGAGAAGAATAAGGGAGAGTGTGTATTTCATAGATCCTGCATTAGCAAATGGCACAACACTAGATGGTAAGGACCAACGGGACTGGGCTGTTAACACGGTCCTCCGTATCCTGGGCTGTTAACACGGTCCTCCGTATCTTCGAAAACACGTCCCATGCAGAATCATTTGTCTGTCCATATCATGAACGGTAAGTCAAGTAAACAACCACACATACACTGATTGTCTTTCAGATTTCGACATCATTCGTAAGTTCATGGCTTTCTTAATATGTAGAAATCATAGGATATTTGTATTCATTGTTCCAAACAAGAACACAATTTACTACATCGATTCTTTCAAGAGTCAACAAACGCTCAGGATCTGACGCATGTTCAGCAATTCTTGGATAGCTATTGAATTCTATGATGTCGAAATTAATTTGCATTTATATCTGGTTCAATAATTGATGTTGTCAAAATTCATCATCATTTGTAGTGTGCTCGCATTGTGGAAAACTAAACCAGGGAACCTATTCAAGACGGAACAACCCGTGCAACACGAGATCGTTTCTCCGGTAACACACTGAAATCTGTTATTTTCGGAAAATTTATCCAACAGTCTGCAAATATCTTTCCTTATGCTAGTCAAATGTTCAAGCTTCTAAATAAACCTCTTTCTATTTTGTCCAAAGAAAAATGATACATCTAACACGGGATAGGTTGTTCCTAGTAGGACAAATACATGTCTAATTTTGTACAAAAAAATTCAGTGTCCTCAGCAAGAAGTAGAGACCAACCTTTGTGGATACTATGTTTGCAGACACATGATCTCCATGTGCAAATCTGCTGATAGTTGTGACAATCCTCACAAATTAGTACCAGTAAGTCTATCTTAATTAATATCTTCTACTCCACTCATATGGCACATTCTAATCTTAGAAGTATTGCAGCTCGTCTTAAAACCGAGGACCCCTGAACCTCTCCTGGCTGGTGAATTGCTGATTGTTCGGAGATTTATCAGCGACTTCTTCCTGGATCACTACATCAATCCCACTAGTGATAATGAAGATTTCAGCATGCGTTCTCCTGAAACATTGAGTAAGAGTTAGCCGCTAAATATATAACACATGGATCCCTTGTGTTTCCATCTGATGAGGTCTTCGTATTTCGTACACTATGGTTAATTACGTAATGCATATATGTGTGGACAAATCATTGGAATTTAGCTACCATATGTTCAATTGCAATTGTTGCGAAATCTGATGAATGTTCTTCCTATGGACACTATTTTCTCAATTAAATACTGTGGCGAATTTTCTTTCTGCGTGCCGATTCAAAATGGGATATTTTTGTTTATTTGTTCAATTTAATACTGTGGCGAATTTGCTTTTTGCGTGACGATTCAAAATGGATATTTTTGTTTTAACCTGGCAATTGCTCCGCACACAGTTCAACTAAATGAGTGTGTGCGATACACATCGGAAAGCATACGTCAATCGTAGCGGAACCGTCGGTGATACACAGCAGATCGGAAATAATTTGCAGCACTACTACGTGTGCGTAGGTTCTACGGAACCGTTTGTGATATCGTGTTATCGCACACGAGAACTGGGAGTAAACCGTGCCCAATGCAAAATACTATCCCAGTCATAATTTTTTCAGGAAACGTGTGGGATTCCAAATGAAAAGCACACGTCACTCTTGCGGCAACCGTCGGTGATACCTAACAAATCACAAACGGTCTGTAGCACTTGAATGTGTGCGAAGGGGCTCCTGAACCGTTTGTGATAGAATATTATTGCAGACGGTAATTATTGGAAAACGTGCGCGATGGAGTCTAGCATGGCAGACGATTTATGCAGAAAACTTGTGTGCGATGGGGCACAAATCGCGGACAGTTCATATATTGGCCCGTGTTCCTTACATATTGTTTCCCAAACGGTTCGTTACGACAGACCGTATGGTTTCACTGCATCATTAGAAACGCTTAATCACTGATACCACACGTGCGAAAGAATTTAGTGTGTGCTACATCGCACATGATTACATTTTGGAAGGCCTCTGGATCACTACTCCACATCCCCGACGGTTTCTTGATCGTGTGGGAAGGACCCCCCTATCACCCACACTCACTTGGCGACGGTTCGAAATTCCATCGCGGAAAGGGGTTAAAAACTGTTTGTTTAGGACCAACGCGCACCAGTGTGACCACCTGGTTGGTTGCCGCTAAGTACAACAGCAACGACTCCTGGGGTTTGGGAGCAACCAAGGTAGGCACAGAGGATAAGTAGGCCTTCAACTATTGCAAAGCTGCATTGGCTTCCGGGGTCCACCTCATAGGCCCTGCCTTCTTCAAAATTTTGAAGAACGGTAGGGCGCGCTCGGCAGACTTGGAGATGAATCTGCTTAGCGCGGCAACGTATCCTGTCAAGTGCCTCACATCCTTAACTGTCCTTGGCACTTGGATCTACTCGATAGCTTTGATCTTGTCAGGGTTGGCTTCAATCCCATGATGGGACACGAAGAACACGAGCAACTTGCCGGAAGGAACACCAAATACACACTTTTACGGGTTAAGCTTCAAATTGATCTTGCGCAGATTAGCAAAGGTCTCCTCCAAATCCTGAATAAGGGTAGCTCTATCCTTGGTCTTGACCATAGTGTCATCCATATAAGCTTCTATGTTCCATTGCAGCTATGGCTCAAAACCAATCTGGACTACCCATGCAAAAGTGGAACCGACACTTTTTAATCCGAACTGCATGCGGACAAAACAGTATATACCACATGGAGTAATGAATGATGTCTTCTCTTCATCTTCATTGGACATGAAGATTTGGTGATACCCATAATATGCATCCAAAATGGAGAGCAAATCACAACCTGAAGTGGAATCCACAATCTGATCGATACGCGACAAGGGAAACGGGTCCTTCGGGCAAGCTTTTTGAGATCTGTGAAATTTATGCAAAGCCTCCACTTCCCGTTAGCCTTCCGGACTACCACTGGATTTGCCAACCACGTGGGATGCATTACTCCTCTCACCAAACCAGCTGCCTCAAGTTTCTTGATCTCTTCCGTAATGAACTAGTGCCTCTCCAAAGCCTGCTTCCAAACTTTTTGCTTGACAGGTTGGGCGTGTGGGTAGACAACAAGGTGGTGCTTGATTACCTCCCTGGGAACACGAGGGATTTCGGATGGTTGCCAAGCAAACACATCGATATTCGCTCGCAAGAAGGCAACGAGAGCACTTTCCTACTTGTGATCGAGGGTGGCGCTGATCGTGAAAGTACCATCAACGCCAGCCAGCCCTGCCGGGACCTTCTTTACATGGGGTGTAGCGACCTTTATCTCTGGCTGTTGGAACACTCCGGCACGTCATCAACGGTTGTGGTGCACTCGGAGCGTGCACGCTTCCTGGATTCTTTGCCAAAGTTCCTACAGTGTCTCATTTTTCCTTTGCTTTCCTTAGCGGGAACCACTGCGGATGCTGCCTCTGCTGCGACCGTGTCCCGGTACATCTTGTCCACACAAATGATCGCATCCTTCTCGTCTGATGGGATGGTGATGACTCCTAGTGGCCCACACATCTTCAAGGTGTTGTAGGCATAGTGGGATGCCGCCATGAATTTAGCCAAGGCCGGGCATGCAAGAATACCAATATATGGCAGGGGGAGATCGACCACATCAAACACAATCCTCTTAGTCCGGTAGTTTAGTTCTCCCCCAAATGTTACTAACAACGTGACCTTTCCCTTAGGATGGCTCCTGCTGGGATTAACTCCTTGAAACATGCTGGTAACCTCTAGTTCATCCACTGATATCTGAAGCCTTCTGATAACCATTGGGGAGATCAGATTGAACCCGCCCCCGCCGTCCACCAACATCTTTGTGACCTTGAGGTTGCGAATTATTGGGGAGACCAACTATGGCAAACACCCTACTGCAGTGGTACGGCTAGGATGATCCTCCTCGTCAAAGAGGATAGGTGTATGTGACCATTTGAGCGGATTCCGGGCCTCTGGTGCTGGTTACATGGCAATGACCTCTCGTGCCCACTACTTGAGTTGGTGGTGAGAGTGTGCAGGGATGCACCCCTGTCAATGCACAAGGTGTCGGTGGCCTTCTAAAACTCTTGCTCACTGGTTTCCTCTTCATCCCGTCTATCACTCTCATCATTACAAGCTTCTTTCTCTTGGCCTCTGGTGGGTTTTCCTTGGTTCCGAAAGGGTTTTCTCGGGTGATTTACTTCACCATCTCGACCCTTACCGCCAGCAACATTCTGACCTTTTTTGTTGTCATGCTTCTCAGATTGTGCTCTCTGTCTCTTGACAAGCTGCTCAACTGATAACACTCTTGAAGATCATGGCTCTTGGTCCAATGAATTTTGCAATACGGCCCATCACCTTTCCCGGTTTTCTCGGTAGCAGCGGTTTCCCGGCAGTCAGCGCTCGCGACAGCTTGCTTGCCGGGGGCTGAAAGCACAAGTGCTCCCATGGTGGTTTTGGTAATTAATGTCAGCATATCTCTTGTTGGACTAATACTTTTATCTAGTATATTTCAGATGAGTTCAACAATGTAGTGGCTTGGACAAGGGGATGTGGAACCCCTTCTAGATGCTAAGGAGAGAAGATTGGCAAAATCTCAAAAGCTCAAGACTCTACATTTTCATTTTAGTGATCCAAGATAACATTGAGTCCATAGGAAAGCCAATACTATTAAAAGGGAATGAGGTGTTTCTTAATGGGCTGCTTGCTCAAAGCCCTCAATCACTTTCTCATATCCACATTTGTCCCAAACCAAAAGTCAAACTCGTCCCTACCGATTTGTTCTATCCGGCGCCATCGAGTTCACTTGACATAGCCACTGCTAGAAACCCTAGTAAGCTCGGTCTCACCGAGATGGGCTTGCAAACTCTCTGTTTCCTGTTGCAATTATTTCGGTCTCACCGAGATACGCAATCGGTCCCATCGAGTTTGCTTGACCAACTCTCTGTTTTGCTTATTACCAAAATCGGTCCCACCGAGTTTGTGTAATCGGTCAAACCGAGTTGAGGTTTTACCCTAACCCTAGAACATTGTTCTCACCGAGTTGATCATATCGGTCCCACCGAAATGCCTAACGTTCACATTATGAACTGAATCGGTCCGAACGAGTTTTCTGAGGTCCCACCGAGTTTGGTAAATTGTGTGTAACGGTTAGATTTTGTGTGGAGGCTATATATACCCCTCCACCCACTCTTCATTTGTGAGGAGGGCCATCAGAACGTGCCTACACTTCCAACATACATTTTCTGAGAGAGAACCGCCTACTCATGTGTTGAGACCAAGATATTCCATTCGAACCATGTGAATCTTGATCTCTAGCCTTCCCCAAGTTGCTTTCCACTCAAATCATCTTTCCACAAAATCCAAATCTGTGAGAGAGAGTTGAGTGTTGGGGAGACTATCATTTGAAGCACAAGAGCAAGGAGTTCATCATCAACACACCATCTATTACCTTTTGGAGAGTGATGTCTCCTAGATTGGTTAGGTGTCACTTGGGAGCCTCCGACAAGATTGTGGAGTTGAACCAAGGAGTTTTTACGGGCAAGGAGATCGCCTACTTCATGAAGATCTACCCAAGTGAGGCAAGTCCTTTGTGGGCGATGGCCATGGTGCGATAGACAAGGTTACTTATTCATGGACCCTTCATGGGTGGAGCCTTCCGTGGACTTGCGCAACCATTACCCTTCGTGGGTTGAAGTCTCCATAATCTTGGATGTATGATAGCACCACCTATCGGAACCACGCCAAAAATCTCCATGTCTCCAATTGCGTTTGCACACTCCAATCCCATCACTTTACTTTCTTGCAAGTTGCATGCTTTACTTTCCGCTGCTCATATACTCTTGCCATGCTTGCTTGAAATGTATTGTGAATGGTTAAACTTGTGCTAAAACTCCACCTTAACTTAAATAAATTAAAAACTGCTACTTTTCTTTGCTAAGAGTCTATTCACCCCCCTCTAGACACCTCTTCTCGATCATTTCAAGTGGTATCAGAGCATTGGTCTCCATTGCTTTGGTTTAAACACCTTTGGAGGAAGATGGATGAGTCTACGTTGGGGAGTCTTGGATGTAGAGTGCCTATACTTGATGGCGAGTTCTTTCATGAGTGGAAAATTGAGATGCTTGAGATTTTCAATGAATATCACTTGAACAAGTACATTACTACTCCTTGTGCACGCCTTGTTGACCCCTTGCATCCTACCCTTGATGAGTCTATCGACATGATCCGTAATCTTAGAACTGGCAATTTAATCACTAGTGGATTACCTAGAAACTTGATTGCTAGCTTGCCTGCTCTTGATTGTGCTTACACCATATGGAGATTTCTTGACGAATGATTTCCAAACTATTCCTTGCGAAACTTAGATGAAATTCTTCATAAGTCTATTACCTTGAGTAAGATGAATTCCAAGGATCCTAAGTTTGGTGATTGTCTATTTGAGCTTAATAGCCTCATGCTTGCCAAAGGAGATGTTGGAATCATTAGCAACATCATCTCTGAAGCCATTAGAATTCATAAAGATTATTATTGTGATGATCATTTATCTAATGAATTACCCTCTCTGGGAATTGATCCATCACAAGACAATGTTGAACATCGATACTATGATGTGGATGATGATAGTGACTTTGATCTCAACGAGTCTATGATACACTTTGGTCGTATGGAAAATCTTCGCGGGTACATGGCTGGAGGAAAGGAATGGGTTCTTGATAGTGGATGTACTGATCACATGACCGGAGATAAGGATATGTTTCGTGAGCTTGCTGAAAACGACGAGCCTCGCAAGTATGTCACTTTTGGTGACAACTCAAAGGGTAAGGTGGTTGGCCTTGGTAAGGTGGCCATCTCACATGATAGCTCCATACAAAATGTTATGCTCGTTGAATCCCTTGGCTACAATTTACTTTCCGTATCTAGACTTGCTGACTTTGGTTTCAATGTCCTATTTACCGAAGTAGATTGCCAAGTGTTTCATAGAGATAATCATAAAATGGTCTTTATCGGTTTACATAGAGGTGATATTTACATTGTACATTTCACTAAAAAGGCTCAACCTAGAACTTGATTAATTGCTAAATCTTCTAAAGGTTGGTTGCAGCATAGAAGATTAGGTCATGTGGGCATGCGAAATCTTGATAAGCTAATTAAAGGTGATCATATCCTTGGAGTGAAAGATGTTATATTTGACAAGGATAGATTGTGCAATGCTTGTCAAGCAGAAAAACAAGTTGGAGGAAGTCACCCCATGAAGAACATTATGACCATGAGAAGACTGCTCGAGCTACTTCATATGGATCTCTTTGGTCCCAATGGCTACAAAAGTCTCGGTGGAAACTCATTTGGTCTAGTTATAGTTGATGATTTTTCAAGATTTACGTGGGTGTTCTCTATTGATGATAAATCACAGGTCCAAAAGATCTTCAAGAACTTTGCTAGGAAGGCCCAAAATCAATTTGAACTGAAGATCAAGAAGGTTAGAAGCGACAATGGGACGGAGTTCGAGAACGCAAATGTGGATACCTTTCTTGACGAAGAAGGGATTTCACATGAGCTCTTGGCTACGTACACACCTCAACAAAATGGAGTTGTTGAGAGGAAGAACCGGACTCTTATTGAGATGGCGAGAACGATGCTTGATGAGTACAATATGCCAAAACACTTGTATCTTCGCAAGCAACTCGGCAAAACGACATATGAGCTTCTCACCGATAACAAACCCAAAGTTGGATACTTTTGAGTATTCGGCTCAAAGTGCTACATTCTTGAGAAGAATCATTGTTCTAAATTTGCTCCTAAATCTCATAAGGGTTTCCTACTTGGTTATGGCTCAAACTCTCACACCTACCGTGTCTACAACAATTTCACCCGAAAGGTTGAAGAGACGGTAGATGTGAAGCTTAATGAATCTAACGGCTCGTAAGTGGAGCTATTGCCAATTGATGTGGGAGAAAAAGACCCTTCGGAAGCAATCCAAGACTTGTCTATTGGCAAGATTCGTCAAATAAAGGTGAAGGAGAGTACCTCGTCCATCCAAGTGGAAGCTTCCACCTCACAACAAGGTGAACCAAGAGTGGACATGGAAGCATCCACAAGTGGGACACACCAAGATGAAGAAAATGAGGAAGTACACCAAGATGTACCTCATCAACCTCCCTCTCCACCTCGACAGGAGAACGACAATGTCAAAAATGAAGAAGGCCAAGAAGAAGAACAAGATGATGAAGAAGATGCTCCACCCCAACCCAAACAAAAGCTCCCATGAGTTCAAGCAAGAGTTTCACGAGACCATCCTGTTGAACAAATCTTCAACGATATTGAAACCGGGAGAATGACTCGCTCTAAAACTCGTTTGGCTAATTTTTGTGAACATTATTCATTAATCTCTAGCATTGAAACTATGACAGTTGAAGAAGCATTGGAAGATCCGGATTGGATAAATGCCATGCACGAAGAGCAACACAACTTTGAGAGAAATCAAGTGTGGACATTGGTAGAGAAGCCCGACAACAACCACAACATCATCGGTACCAAATGGTTGTTTAGGACAAGCAAGACGAAGATGGACAAGTCTGTTGGATCACGGGTTCCACAAAACACTTGAGGTTCGAACACTGGGGTGTGCGCGAAGGTTTTCTCCCTATTGATCCGCGCCCTTGCTCTCTAAGATCTCGCAGATGAACTCAACGAACTAACAACACAGGAAGACACAAGATTTATACTGGTTCGCGCCGCCATTGTGGTGTAACACCCTACTCTAGTGTGGTGGTGGTGGATTGCCTCTTGGGCTGATGAAGAACTATTACGAGGGGAAGAACAGCCTCCTGAGGTTGAGGTGTTCTTGTGCTCGGTGAACTAGTGTGGGTGATGTGATCTTGGATCTGCCCAGGTCTTTCTTCCGCTCCTTTTCCTCTCTCTTTTTCCCTCTCTGCTCCTCCATCCCCTATACTATGGAGGCTAGTTCTACTTATATAGGCCCTGGTCCTGTCCCCAAATATTGAGCGGGAAGGGAGCCAACAACGGCCAACTTGAAAGGGGATAGCTAGTATAAGTTACCCTGACAAAAGGTGGTCTTCGCCTACCAAGGGCTTTGGTGGTGACGCCGTCCTGGGCTCCATGGTGACCTCCGTCCTACCGTCCTCCGGGTCTTGGTCTTGTTGCACCAATACGTAACCCTATGCCTGATGCCTCGGTACTCCGCCCCTGTGCTTTCCCCCTTCGCACCAAAGAGGAAACAAGGACACTTCACGCGCTGGCGCCCGCCTGGTCTCGATCGTCATGGCTCATGTCACGAGGACCTCGCGAGGTTCGCCCTGCCTTGATCTCTCTGCCCCTCGCGAGCGTGTCTGCTGTGGCAATCCTGAGGAGGTCTTGCATCGTCCGCCTCGCGAGGCTTGGCCCCTCGCAAGGGTCTTGAATGCCTTGTCTATGAGGATGGGCCGTACAGACCTGCCAGCCCAGCCACGCCGTGGGCCGCAAGCAGGCAAGTCTGGGGACCCCCGTTCCCAGGACGCTGACAAAGTCGTTTGCAACAAAGCACGTCTCGTTGCCTAAGGCTACACTCAAGTCGAAGGTATGGACTATGGTGAGACATATGCCCCTGTTGCTAGACTTGAGTCCACCCGCATCTTACTTGCCTATGCTAATCACCATGATATCACCTTGTACCAAATGGACATTAAAATTGCTTTTCTAAATGGTTAAATTGAGGAGGAATTTTATGTTAAACAACCTCCCGGATTTGTTAATCCTAAGAAACCCGATCATGTATACAAACTTCACAAAGTTCTTTATGGTCTTAAACAAGCTCCTAGAGTGTGGTATAAATGCTTGACCAAGTTCCTTATTGAAAAAGGCTTTGAGATTGGAAAGATTGATTCTACTCTTTTTACTAAAAGGGTCAATGGTGAATTATTTTTGTCCCAAATTTATGTTGATGATATTATATTTGGTTCAACTAACCCTTATTTTAGTGAAAAGTTTGGTAAGCTAATGTCGGAGAAGTTTGAGATGTCTATGATGAGTGAACTCAAGTTCTTTCTTGGGTTGCAAATCAAGCAAACCAAGGAAGGCACCTTTGTTTCTCAAACAAAGTACACCAAGGACTTATTCAAGAAGTTCAACATGCAAGAAAGCAAAGGTATGAAAACTCCCATGCCTACTAGTGGACATCTTGTCTTGACCAAGGATGGCAAACCGGTTGACCAAAATGTTTATCGCTCTATGATTTGTTCATTGTTATGTCTATGTGCCTCGCGTCCCGATATTATGCTAAGTGTGTGCATGTGTGCATGATATCAAGCGGCCCCCAAAGAATGTCATCTTAAGGCTGTGAAAATGATAGTGAGATACTTAATCCATACACCAAATTTTGGCATTTAGTATCCTAAGAGGTCTTCTTTTGATCTTGTTGGCTACTCCCATTCGGACTACGCCGGTAACAAGGTTGGTAGAAAGTCCACTTTGGGTACTTGTCAATTTCTTGGTAGATCTCTTGTGTTTTGGTCCTCCAAGAAACAAAACTGGGTATCCTTATCCACCGCCTAAGCGGAATACATTCTCGCCGGTTCATGTTGTGCTCAATTACTTTGGATGACCGAAACTCTTAAGGATTATGGGATCTATGTGAAACATGTTCCATTGCTTTGTGACAATGAAAGTGCTATTAAGATCGCTCACAATCCCGTGCAACATTCTCGAACTAAGCATATCGAAGTTCGTCATCATTTCATTCGAGATCATGTTGCTAAAGGAGACATTGATCTTAAGCATGTTCGTACCGATAAGCAATTTGCGGATATATTCACCAAACCGCTTGATGATAAAGTATTTTGCCATTTGAGAGGTGAATTGAACATCATTAATTGATGCTTCAAACTTGGAGTAGAAACTCAATTTCGATACATGAAAGGCATGGGCCTTTAACTAATCTTTGATGCTTCTCTTATGATGATGATCATATGTCTTGGATATATTTGCACCCTTGCATGCTATCTAACCCTTGTAAGTACTTGGATGAATCAAAATCTATGAGATTGCAAATCACTCACATCTTGAGCAATCTCTACATCACCAAGTTTGTACAATATGATGGTTGAAGATAAGGAAGCATGAAACCCTTCAACATATGCTTTGACCATTTCTATATATCAAATTTCATGATTGTTATTTTGGATACACAAGTGCTCTTCCTTACGGGACTAACCCATGTAGGTAGATGAACTCAAACTAGAAGTGGTGCTCCCCAATCCTTGATGAGCTACATCAACCTTGAGCATCCCACACAAGTTCGAGTACATGATCAAGTTCAAGACCACCACCCAAGGTATGCTATTCCATCTTAGAGAGGCTTTACCCCAAGTCATGGGTCAAAGCAACTCAACAAGACACGAATACATCAAATGCTTAAACGAAAAAGGGTAACCCCATTTTGAGCTTAAACGATGAGTATGATCTACCATCAAGTGTTCTCATTTGAGTCCTTAGTCAATATACTCTAACATAGGTGACTTTGTCACCGACCAATTCTAGATGAAGTTCCCTTGTGTCTCTCTGTGTTCTTGCATATTTGTTCCCCTTCTTATTAAAAAAACTTCATCTTGCTCTTCTTTTCTTTGTTTTGTTCTGCATTCCCTGCATCCAATTCATTGCATATCTTTTAGTTAATTCCTTGCAAATCTTTGTGAGATCTTATTTGCCTAGTGAGCTGAGGTGACAAATGTTCTCTCTGTGTTGGACTCGGTCACACCGGTCTATCGCTTTCGGTCAAACCGAACCATTTCGGTGCCACCAAAGAATACAACTCAGTGTTACCGATTTCACTTCAGAGAAGATAATTTGCCACTTGAATCCTGCATTTTTACTCCATCTCCACTCAATGATTCTTGTCCTCTACCAGCATCACACTCTATATGCTTCTTTGCTCTGTAACTCAAGGACCAAACCTATTTTGACTCAGAATCCAGAAGATCCCTTCTTGGAAATTGATGTCAAAGGGGGAGAGAGAGATCACATCAAAGCTTAATCACTTCAAAAGGGGGAGAGTACTTCAAAAGGGGAGCATGCTTAATCGCATCAAACGGAGAGAGAGAGAGAGAGAGAGAGAGAGAGAGAGAGAGAGAGACTCAGGGACCCCAGATGCTTGGTGTTCAAGAGGAGAGAAGTCACATGTCTTTAGAAGGGAAAGACATGTTAGTTTGTTATGTGTTTGTGCTCTAATTTGTTCTGCTCTGGTTCTCTTTTCCCTATATTCTCCCATTATCCTATATAAGATTCAGGGGGAGAAAGACTTCTAGGAAAGGAAATCTCTGAATTCATTGCATATCTTTACCTTTGGGGACATGTCTATATCCAATAGGAGTACCTAGTACTCATTCTCTACATGTCATCCCAGTCTTGGTACTCTTGTGGTTTGCAGTTCTTGCTATGTTTAGTAGATGTATCTGTGTTATCTAACCTTGTTTACTCAGGTTCATCTCTTCCTAAGCCAGCTTAAGACCGCAAGGTTAGTATATGCATCACATTTCATGTGCATGATGATCTCTTCCTGATGTACATATTCTTTGCAAGAAATAATCATGAACATTAAGCTACAATTTCTATATTCACATCATTTGCTCTGATGCATATAGCCAAGATACCTGTAACTCATTGCTTGCTCTATTATGACTATGCATTCACATGCTCTTATACTCTATATTTACATGATTGGATACATGTAGGGGGATCCTATGCATGTTACATGTTTTTCCAAAGCTTTACTTTCTAATCTTTATATCTTTTATCTAAAGCTTTGATGTATGTTGTCATCAATTACCAAAAAGGGGGAGATTGAAAGCACAAGTGCTCCCTGGGTGGTTTTTGTAATTAATGCCAACATATCTCTTGTTGGACTAATACTTTTATCTAGTATATTTCAGATGAGATCAACAGTGGAGTGGCTTGGACAAGAGGATGTGGAACCCCTTCTAGATGCTAAGGAGAGAAGATTGGCAAAATCTCAAAAGCTCAAGACTCTACATTTTCATTTTAGTGATCCAAGATCACATTGAGTCCATAGGAAAGCCAATACTATTAAAAGTGGATGAGGTGTTGCTTAATGGCCTGCTTGCACAAAGTGCTTAGTGATATGCCCCAAAGACCTCAACCACTTTCTCATATCCACATTTGTCCCAAACCAAAAGTCAAACTCGACCCTCTTGATTTGTTCTATCCGGCGCCACTGAGTTCACTTAACATAGCCACTGCCAGAAATACTAGTCAGTTCGATCTCACCGATGGGATCTCGGTCTCACCGAGATGGGCTTGCAAACTCTCTGCATGTTGCAATTATTTTGGTCTAACCGAGATACATAATCGGTCCCACTGAGTTTGCTTGACCAACTCTCTGTTTTGCTTATTACCAAAATAGGTCTCACCGATTTTGTGTAATGGGTCAAACCGAGATGAGTTTTACCCTAACCATAGCACATCGGTCTCACCGAGTTGATCATATCGGTCCCATCGAAATGCCTAACGGTCACATTATGAACTGAATTGGTACGACCAAGTTTTCTGATTCGGTCCCACCGAGTTTGGTAAATTGTGTGTAACAGTTAGATTTTCTGTGGAGGCAATATATACCCCTCCACCCACTCTTCATTTGTGAGGAGGGCCATCAGAACATGCCTACACTTCCAGCATACATTTTCTGAGAGAGAACCACCTACTCATGTGTTGAGACCAAGATATTCCATTCCAACCATATGAATCTTGATCTCTAGCCTTCCCCAAGTTGCTTTCCACTCAAATCATCTTTCCACCAAATCCAAATCTATGAGAGAGAGTTGAGTGTTGGGGAGACCATCATCAACACACCATCTATTACCTTTTGGAGAGTGGTGTCTCCTAAATTGGTTAGGTGTCACTTGGGAGCCTCCGACAAGATTGTGGAGTTGAACCAAGGAGTTTGTATGGGCAAGGAGATTGCCTACTTCATGAAGATCTACCCAAGTGAGGCAAGTCCTTCATGGGTGATGGCCATGGTGGGATAGACAAGGTTGCTTCTTCGTGCACCCTTCGTGGGTGGAGCCCTCCGTGGACTCGTGCAAATCTTACCCTTCGTGGGTTGAAGTCCCCATCAACGTGGATGTACGATAGCACCACCTATTAGAACCACGCCAAAAATCTCTGTGTCTCCAATTGCATTTGCACACTCCAATCCCATCCCTTTAATTTCTTGCAATTTTCATGCTTTACTTTCCGCTGCTCATATACTCTTTCCATGCTTTCTTGAAATGTATTGTGAATGGTTAAACTTGTGCTAAAACTCCACCTTAACTTAAAGAAATTAAAAACTGCTACTTTTGTTTGCTCAGAGTCTATTCACCCCCCTCAAGACACCTCTTCTCGATCCTTTTAGGGGCTCAGCTTTGGCCTTCTTGTCGGTACTAGGCGTGCCCGATCCTTCAACAGTCATCACTGCTTATCCATCCACTTCTTACTGTGCTTCTTGCTCTTCTTCTGGCTGGTTGATTCATCATCATCTTCTGAATCAACATTGGTGCAATCTTCCTCTCCGGGTAACTTACTTCCCTCCGCCATCCAAGCACACTTATCCACCAATGTGTAGAGCTCCTTCACAGTCTTAGGCAACCACACGTTCATCTTGGAACGAATCCGGCGGTTGCACGCATTGGACTGGAAGGCAACTATCGTAGTTGTCGGATGGATATTTGGGATGTTTCTATGAACTTTGTTGAATCTCTGTAAATACTTACATAGGGTTTCTCCTTCCTTCTGCTGGAGAGACTGCATGTCGCTGGGTTAGCCTGGCTGTTGATTACCGCTAGTGAAGGCGCCAATAAACTCGTGGCGTAGGTCAGTCCATGAAGAAATGGAGTTCTCTGGTAGGTGCATTAGCCAAAACCTCACATTGGACTTGAGGGCCAAAGGGAAGTAGTTGGCATACACCTTCTCGTCTCTTCCCCCGGCAGCCTGAACAACAATGGTGTAGATGCTCAGGAACTCTGCCGGGTTCACCCTCCCATCATACTTCTTAGGTATCTCTGGCTTGAATGGGTGAACGGACGGCCAACGGACGGCCAACGGACTTGCCGCAGCTCACAAGTAAAGGCAGGGCAGCCCAACTCGGAAGGTAGGCACCCGCCAACATCGAGCGTGGGCTCATCGACGTAGGGGCTGATGGAGTCCTGGATTATGGGGTCTACATTAAGAGGGCCCAAAAAGTTCGGTATGGGATCCAACACCCGCCAACACCGAGCGTGGGCTTGTCGGCGTAGGGGCTGAGGGACCCCCTACCCCAGATTTGTCAGTTTTGACACCGATATTAGAAGATGTACGTGTGCAGGGAACGAAGACTCGAAGGACAACAACTATTTGCCACTCTCCGGGGACGACGTGAGCCTCGGCGATGAAGATTTTATCGTGCCAGAGGAACCCCTAGAACAAGAGCACTTTAAGCGCCGGCTAATAGCCACGGCTTGAAGCCTCAAAAACAAGCAGCAACAGCTTCAAGCTGACCAAGATCTGCTCAACAACAGATGGACTAATGTCCTGGCAGCTGAAGAATACGACCTCGAATGCCCAACAAAGAGTTACTTGAAGCATAAACTGCTACCCCAATTAGATGACAAGGCGCTGGAACCCATACCACACGCACGTAACGAGGCTGACGGACCCGACCGACCACCGTGTGGTCAGGATAGAACGACAACTCAAGCCGAACACCAGCCCGCAGCACGTCGCTGTAAAAGCAGAGAAACAATAACTCGGGGATACACATTCGACCTACGACAGGACCTGGAAAATAGTGCAGGTCACACCAGGTCAATCTACGAGAGGAGGGCTATCAAGCCTGGTGCGATAAGCATTACCAACCCCGGGCTGAAAACCGCATACGGACTCCATCCGAACTTCGCCGTGACATGACTCGATAGAGAGGCGCCGCACACCCCCTATGCTTCACCGATGAGGTAATGGAGCACCAGTTCCCACAGGTGTTTAAACCTATGAACATTGAACCATATGATGGCACAAAAAATCTTGAAGTATGGATTGAAGACTTTCTTCTCCGCATTCACATGGCTCGCGATGATTATCTACACGCCATCAAATACCTTCCCCTAAAACTTATGGGGCCAGCTTGGCATTGGCTGAACAGCCTACCAGAAAACTCTAATGGGAGCTAGGAAGACTTGGAGGACGCTTTCAGATATAACTTCCAAGGTACCTATGTTCGGTCCCAGATGCCAACGACCTTAGTCACATAATCTAGCAACCCGGGGAATCGTTCCGGCAGCTCTAGACCAGGTTCTTAATCAAGAAGAACCAGATTGGGATTGTCTGGACGCTGAAGCCCTTGCGGCCTTCAAGCATAGCATCCGAGATGAGTGGCTCGCCGACACCTCGGCCAAGAAAAGCCAAAGTCCATGGCAGCCCTTACCACACTTATGTCCCGCTTCTGCGCAGGAGAGGATAGATGGCTCACTCGTAGAAGCAACAGCACCAGCGACCCCAGAACCTCCGAAGCCAGGGACGGTAACGGCAAGCCACGACGCAAGAAACACAAGCGTGAAAGCAATAATGAAGGAGCCCAAGACATGGCGGCAATGCCGGATTCGGCACCCCAAAGCCGGTCAACGGAAAAAGCCATTCAAGGCAAACAGAGATGGCCCATCCAGTCTAGACATAATACTGGATCGACCTTGCCAGATTCATGGCACCCCCGATAAACCTGCCAATCATACCAACAGAAATTGTTAGGTATTTAAGCAGGCCAACAAACTTAACGCCATACACAAGGGAAAAGGATCGCCAAGCGACGACGATGACCAAGAGCCTCGTCAATCGAACACAGGGGGACATAAGCAATTTCCCCCCGAGGTAAAGCATTGAACATGATATATGTCACACATATCCCTAGGAGGGATCGCAAACACGCACTACGGGACATCTATGCCATAGAGCCGTTCACCCCCAAATTTAACTCATGGTCGGCTTGTCTGATCACCTTCGATCGAAAGTACCACCCAACTAGTATCCGTCACGGAGGTTCGGCAGCTCTGGTCCTCGATCCAATCATCGGCAGATTCCTCCTTATGTGAGTCCTCATGGATGGCGGCAGCAGTCTCAATCTACTTTATCAAGACATTGTCCGCAAAATGGGCATTGATCCATCAAGAATCAAGCCCACTAGAACTACCTTCAAAGGAGTAATACCTGGCGAAGAGGCCCGCTATACAGGCTCAATCACCCTGGAAGTAGTCTTCGGCTCGCCGGACAACTTCCTAAGAGAAGACCTGATCTTCGACATCGTACCCTTCTGCAGCGGCTATCACGCACTACTCGGACGAATAGCTTTTGCCCGCTTCAATGCGGTCCCGCATTATGCCTATTTGAATCTCAAGATTCCCGGTCCAGGTGGCGTCATTATAGTCAATGGAAACATGGAGTGCTCCCTCCGTACTAAGGAGCATAAAGCGGCCATTGCGGCCCAAGTACAAAGCGGCCCTATCAAGCCGCACATCTCCTTGTCTATTAGGCCACCGTACTTCACCATGCAAGATCGGTCAGTTCTACATGCCGACAATCCGGCAACGTCAAGGCTAGATTCGCAGCCTAGCCTCTATCGACCGCCACATACATCAGCGAAATTCGCACCACGCGTGCACAATTATGCACTCAAAATACCTTGGGCATCGAAGGAGGGAATATACGGACAGGGCTATAACTCGGTTCGGCCTTATACGGTGTTCCCCTTTATTTAATCATCTTTTCCTTTTTACCACAGGTGAATCAAATCCTACTCATTCTTCGGACCCACGAGTACTCTTTCCAAGTCCGGTTCCGTATACATGGCCGAAGACCGTTCCGTTAAAGGAATCTTTCTTATTTGGGCGAAAGCGGCACAGACATGCGGCAGGAAGGTGCAAAGCATTTTGTAGACCACAACTTCGCTCAAGAACCTGTATAGAGCTTTTCCCTTAGCCCTAGAACCTCGGCATGTAAAATGGCCTTGGTGATTATGGTACCTTCTGTAAGATTACATTTTGATGTATCAATCATTTTCAGTGAACCAAAATTCTTATTCGCTATCGTTTTTACTTATACACATTATTCTGCCTGTTAAGTGGTCTCACGTACACACCTCGGCATAAAATTTCCAGGGGCTCTATAAGGCAACATATGTGTTGCCAAACAAAAGTTCGAATAGCTTTACAACACAATTCGGCGTCCCGAGCTGGGCATAATATGCATCGGCTCCGAATCATGTCTTTGGTTAATAGTTGGGTTGCCCCACTCCTGTGCTTGCTACCTTATGTTCCATCTAATCGGCTAGGGTAGTAAAGGGAGAACTACTATGATTGCCGATTCGTCCGGTTAAGCACCTCAGTAGAGAAAGCCGAAAACTGACTGTCATGATGCGGCGAGAGCTGGTCAGCCACTCGGCGATTAATTACAATCCTTAGCGATTTTTTCGTATTACACGAAGAACCATTTCCCGGTCATATATGTAATGCATCCACATCAGGGTAGCCACGTACATACCAGGGGCTACCAAATAGACCCATTGTCAAACTCCTATAGCTAAGTGAGAGCAATAAAACAGAATAGTTGGATTGCCTGATTCGCTGATATGTCTCCAACGTATCTATAATTTTTGATTGCTCCATGGTATATCATCTACTATTTTGGATGTTTAATGACTTTATTATACACTTTTATATCATTTTTTGGACTAACCTATTAACCCAGAGCCCAGTGTCAGTTTCTTTTTTTACCTTGTTTTAGAATATCACAGAAAAGGAAAACCAGACGGAGTCCAATTGACCAGAAACTTCACGGAACTTATTTTTGGATCAGAAGAAGCCCAGAAGACATGGAGTGCACGACAGAGGATCTACGAGGAGGCCACGAGGCAGGGGGGCGTGCCCACCCCCCCTAGGCGCGCCCTCCACCCTCATGGGCCCCTCGTGGCCCCCCTGACGTACTTCTTCCGCCTATATATCTCCATATAACCTAAAACATCCGGGAGCACAATAGATTGGGAGTTCCGCCGCCAGAAGCCTCCGTAGCCACCAAAAGCCAATCTAGACCTGTTCCGACACCCTGCCGGAGGGGGGAATCCCTCTCCAGTGGCCATCTTCATCATCCCGACACTCTCCATCACGAGGAGGGAGTAGTTCTCCCTCGAGGCTGAGGGTATCTACCAGTAGATATGTGTTTGATCACTCTCTCTCATGTTCTTGAGGTGTTACGATCTTGATGTATCACAAGCTTTGCTATTATATTTGGATCCTATGATGTTTTATCCACCCTCTACTCTCTTGTAATGGATTGAGTTTCCACTTTGAAGTTATCTTATCGGATTGAGTCTTTCAAGATTTTAGAACACTTGATGTATGTCTTGCCGTGCGTATCTATGGTGACAATAGGATATCACGTGATTCACTTGATGTATGTTTTGGTGATCAACTTGCGGGTTCCACCCATGAACCTATGCATAGGGGTTGGCACACGTTTTCGTCGTGATTCTTCGGTAGGAACTTTGGGGCACTCTTTGAGGTTCTATGTGTTAGTTGAATAGATGAATCTGAGATTGTGTGATGCATATCGTATAGTCATACCCTGGGATACATGAGGTGACATTGGAGTATGTAGGTGACATTAGGGTTTTGGTTGATTTGTGTCTTAAGGTGTTATTCTAGTACGAACTCTAGGGCTGTTTGTTACACTTATAGGAATAGCCCAATGGATTGATTGGAAAGAATAACTTTGAGGTGGTTTCGTACCCTACCATAATCTCTTTGTTCGTTCTCCGCAATTAGTGACTTTGGAGTGACTCTTTTTTGCATGTTGAGGGATAGTTATGTGATCCAATTATGTTATTATTGTTGAGGGAACTTGCACTAGCGAAAGTATGAACCCTAGGCCTTGTTTCAACACATTGCAATACCATTTGTGCTCACTTTTATCATTAGTTACCTTGCTGTTTTTATAATTTCAGATTACAAAAACCATTATCTACTATCCATATAGCACTTGTATCACCATCTCTTCGCCGAACTAGTGCACCTATACAATTTACCATTGTATTGGGTGTGTTGGGGACACAAGAGACTCTTTGTTATTTGGGTGCAGGGTTGCTTGCGAGAGACCATCTTCATCCTACGCCTCCTACGAATTAATAAACCTTAGATCATCCACTTGAGGGAAATTTCCTACTGTCCTACAAACCTCTGCACTTGGAGGCCCAACAACGTCTACAATAAGAAGGTTGTGTAGTAGACATCAAGCTCTTTTCTGGCGCCGTTGCCTGGGAGGTTAGCGGTTGAAGGTATATATTTAGATCTTGCAATTGAGACTTTTAGTTTCTTGTTTTAGCACTAGTTTAGTTTATAAAAGAAAACTACAAAAATATGGAATTGAGTTTTGCTCATACACTTCATCTTTTTAGTATCTTTCGTGAGTATGATGGAAAGGAAAATTGTGCCATAGTGTTAGAAGAAGAATGCATTAGAATGTTTGGCACTAAATATTTGAATGATGAGCATGATTGCAATGTTGTTAGTATGAATTCCTTGAATATCTATGATGCTAATGATATGCAAAGCCACAAGCTTGGGGATGCTATGTTTGATGAATATGATATTTTTAGTCCCCCAAGTTTTGATGAGAAATTTTATTATGATGAAAGCATGCCTCCTATTTATGATGATTATATTGATGAAAGTGGGTTTGGATAGGTCATGACTTTATTTTGTAATGAATCCACTATTTCGGAAGAGGTTCCAATTGATTATGAGAACAAAGTTGCTATCTATGATGCTTATTGTGAAGACTTTTATGCTATAAAGAATAATGATACCCATGAAACTTGTCATCATGATTTTAGTTTTCAATTGGATTATGCCTCACATGATAATTATTTTGTTGAGTTTGCTCCCACTATTATTCATGAGAAGAATTTTGGTTATGTGGAGAGTAATAAAATTTATATGCTTGTAGATCATGAAAAGAATGCTTTAGGTTCTGGTTATATTGTTGAATTCATTCATGATGCTACTGAAAATTATTATGAGGGAGGAATATATGCTTGTAGGAATTGCAAGAATATCAAGTTTCCTCTCTATGTGCTTAAAGTTATGAAGTTATGCTTGTTTTACCTTCCTATGCAAGTTGATTCTTGTTCCCATAAGTTGTTTAATCACAAAATCCCTATGCATAGGAAGAGGGTTAGACTTAAATGTGCTAGTCATATTCTTCATGATGCTCTCTTTATGTTACAATTCTTATCTTTTATGTGAGCATCATTGAAACCATCATGCCTAGCTAGGGGCATTAAACGATAGCGCTTGTTGGGAGGCAACCCAATTTTATTTTTTATCAATTGCTTTTTGCTCCTGTTTAGCAATAAATAATTTATGTATCCTCTGTTATGAATAAGTTTTTATGTTTTAATTAGTGTTTGTGCCAAGTAGAACCGTTGGGAAGACTTGGGGAAAGTCTTGCTGATCTTGCTGTGAAAAAATAGAAACTTTAGCGCTCACGAGAATTGCTGCCATTTTTATTTGGGGAGTGCTATTTAGTTAATTATTTAGATAAATTCCTCAGGTCCAGCAATTTATGTTAGAAATTTTGGGGTTCCAGAAGTATACGTTTGATCCAGATTACTACAGACTGTTCTGTTTTTGACAGATTCTGTTTTCAGTGTGTTGTTTGCTTATTTTGATGAATCTATGGCTAGTAAAATAGTTTATAAACCATAGAGAAGTTGTAATACAGTAGGAGTAACACCAATGTAAATAAAGAATAAGTTCATTACAGTACTTTGAAGTGGTGATTTATTTTCTTATACTAACGGAGCTTACGAGTTTTCTATTAAGTTTTGTGTTGTGAAGTTTTCAAGTTTTGGGTAAAGATTCCATGGACTATGGAATAAGGAGTGGCAAGAGCCAAATCTTGGGGATGCCCAAGGCACCCCAAGGTAATATTCAAGGACAACCTAAAGCCTAAGCTTGGGGATGCCCTGGAAGGCATCCCCTCTTTCATCTTCGTTCATCGGTAACTTTACTTGCAGCTATATTTTTATTCGCCACATGATATGTGTTTTGCTTGGAGCGTCATTTTATTTTATTTTATTTTGCTTGATGTTTAAATAAAGTATCAAGGTCTGAAATTATTAAATGGGATAGTCTTCACATAGTTGCATAATTATTCGACTACTCACTGATCTTTACTTATATCTTTCGGAGTAGGTTGTCATTTGCTCTAGTGCTTCACTTATATCTTTTTAGAGCACGATGGTGGTATTATAGAAATAGATGAACTCTCATGCTTCACTTAAATCATTTTGAGAGTTTTAAATATCATTGTAATTTTCTTAAATAATCCTAATATGCTAGGCATCTAAGAATAGTAAAAACTTTCATATAGAGTATTTAATACTAAGAGAAGTTTGTTGCTTGATGATTGTTTTGAGATATGGAGGTAACAATATCAAAGGCGTGCTAGTTGAGTAGTTGTGAATCTGAGAAATGCTTGTGTTGAAGTTTGCAAGTCCCGTAGCATGCACGTATGGTAAACATTGTATAACAAATTTGAAACATGAGGTGTTATTTGATTGTCCTCCTTATGAGTGGCGGTCCGGGACGAGCGATGGTCTTTTCCTACCAATCTATCCCCCTAGGAGCATGCGCATAGTGCCGAGGTTTTTGATGACTTGTATATTTCAGCAATAAGTATGTGAGTTCTTTATGACTAATGTTCAGTCCATGGATTATACGCACTCTCACCCTTCCATCATTGCTAGCCTCTTCGGTACCGTGCATTGCCCTTTCTCACCTTGAGAGTTGGTGCAAACTTCGCCGGTGCATCCAAACCCCGTGATATGATACGCTCTATCACACATAAACCTCCTTATATCTTATTCAAAACTGCCACCATACCTACCTATTATGGCATTTCCATAGCCATTCCGAGATATATTGCCATGCAACTTTCCACCATTCCGTTTATCATGACACGTTCATCATTGTCATATCGCTTTGCATGATCATGTAGTTGACATCGTATTTGTGGAAAAGCCACCATTCATAATTTTTCATACATGTCACTCTTAATTCATGGCAATCCCGGTACACCGTCGGAGGCCTTCATATAGAGTCATACTTTGTTCTAGTATTGAGTTGTAATCATTGAGTTGTAAATAAATAGAAGTGTGATGATCATCATTTTCTAGAGCATTGTCCCAAGTTCGGAATAAAAAAAGAGAAAGGCCATAAAAACGGAGAAGGCCCAAAAAAGAGAAAGGCCATAAAAAAGAGAAGGCCCAAAGAATGAGACAAAAAGAGAGAAGGGACAATGCTACTATCCTTTGCCACACTTGTGCTTCAAAGTAGCACCATGATCTTCATGATAGAGAGTCTCTTGTTTTGTCACTTTCATATACTAGTGGGAATTTTTCATTATAGAACTTGGCTTGTATATTCCAACAATGGGCCTCCTCAAGTGCCCCAAGTCTTTTGTGAGCAAGCAATTTGGATGCACACCCACTTAGTTTCTTTTTTTAAGCTTTCATACATTTATAGATCTAGTGCATCCGTTGCATGGCAATCCCTACTCCTTGCATTAACATCAATCGGTGGGCATCTCCATAGCCCATTGATTAGCCTCGTTGATGTGAGACTTTCTCCTTTTTTGTCTTCTCCACATAACCCCCCTCATTATATTCTATTCCACCCATAGTGCTATGTCCATGGCTCGCGCTCATATATTGCATGAAAGTTTATAGGTTTGAGATTACTAAAGTATGAAACAATTGCTTGGCTTGTCATCGGGGTTGTGCATGATGAGAGCATACTTGTGTGACGAAAATGGAGCATGACTAAACTATAAGATTTTGTAGGGATGAACTTTCTTTGGCCATGTTATTTTGAGAGGACATAATTGCTTAGTTAGTATGCTAGAAGTATTATTATTTTTATGTCAATATGAACTTTTATCTTGAATCTTTCGGATCTGAATATTCATACCACAATTAAGAAGAATTACATTGGAATTATGCCAAGTAGCACTCCGCATCAAAAATTCTGTTTTTATCATTTACCTACTCAAGGACGAGCAGGAATTAAGCTTGGGGATGCTAATACGTCTCCAACGTATCTATAATTTTTTTATTGCTCCATGCTATATTATCTACTCTTTTGGATGTTTAAGGCCTTTATTATACACTTTTATATCATTTTTGGGACTAACCTATTAACCCAGAGCCCAGTGCCAGTTTCTGTTTTTACCTTGTTTTAGAATATCGCAGAAAAAGAAAACCAAACGGAGTCCAATTGACCAGAAACTTCACGGAACATATTTTTGAATCAGAAGAAGCCCAGAAGACTTGGAGTGCATGTCAGGGGATCTACGAGGAGGCCACGAGGCAGGGGGGGCGCGCACACCCCCCTGGGTGCGCCCTCCACCCTCGTGGCCCCCCTGACGTACTTCTTCCGCCTATATATCTCCATATACCCTAAAAACATCCGGGAGCACAGTAGATCGGGAGTTCCGCCGCCAGAAGCCTCTATAGCCACCAAAAGCCAATCTAGACCCGTTCCGACACCTTGCCGGAGGGGGAATCCCTCTCCGGTGGCCATCTTCATCATCCTGGCACTCTCCAGGACGAGGAGGGAGTAGTTCTCCCTCGGGGCTGAGGGTATGTACTAGTAGCTATGTGTTTGATCTCTCTCTCTCTCTCTCGTGTTCTTCAGGTGTTACGATCTTGATGTATCACGAGCTTTGCTATTATATTTGGATCCTATGATGTTTTCTGCCCCCTCTACTCTCTTGTAATGGATTGAGTTTCCCCTTTGAAGTTATCTTATCAAATTGAGTCTTTAAAGATTTGAGAACACTTGATGTATGTCTTGCCATGCGTATCTGTGGTGACAATGGGATATCACGTGATTCACTTCATGTATGTTTTGGTGATGAACTTGCGGGTTCCGCCCATGAACCTATGCATAGGGTTTGGCACACGTTTTCGTCGTGATTCTCCGGTAGGAACTTTGGGGCACTCTTTGAGGTTCTATGTGTTGGTTGAATAGATGAATCTGAGATTGTGTGATGCATGCCGTATAATCATACCCATGGATACTTGAGGTGACATTGGAGTATCTAGGTGACATTAGGATTTTGGTTGATTTGTGTCTTAAGGTGTTATTCTAGTACGAACTCTAGGGCTGTTTGTGACACTTATAGGAATAGCCCAATGGATTGATTGGAAAGAATAACTTTGAGGTGGTTTCGTACCCTACCATAATCGCTTCGTTCGTTCTCCGCTATTAGTGACTTTGGAGTGACTCTTTGTTGCATGTTGAGGGATACTTATGTGATCCAATTATGTTATTATTGTTGAGGGAAGTTGCACTAGCGAAAGTATGAACCCTAGGCCTTGTTTCAACACATTGCAATACCATTTGTGCTCACTTTTTTCATTAGTTACCTTTCTGTTTTTATAATTTCAGATTACAAAAACCATTATCTACTACCCATATACCACTTGTATCACCATCTCTTCACCGAACTAGTGCACATATACAATTTACCATTGTATTGGGTGTGTTGGGGACACAATAGACTCTTTGTTATTTGGTTGCAGGGTTGCTTGAGAGAGACCATCTTCATCCTACTCCTCCTACAGATTGATAAACCTTAGGTCATCCACTCGAGGGAAATTTGCTACTGTCCTACAAACCTCTGCACTTGGAGACCCAACAACTTCTACAAGAAGAAGGTTGTGTAGTAGACATCATTCGCCACACTGAAACCTCCTTCAAGGACCAAGACGTTGGGTTAAGTGTAGTTATGTGCAATTTCAAACACCCTAGTAGCATCTACATGGGGGCTGAAGCCGACGACTGGGAACTCTCAGATATAATAAACGGCTGCATAGGAGGATAAAAACTTTTCATGAAGCAATGAATATATTACAAAACACTTAGTTCATAAAACAAATCCCCGGATAGTTCGCACTCTTTTATTCGAACACTACGTCCTTAGATCATTGGCCCTCTATAAGGCGAGCATCTTTTAGCACGTCCTCAAAATAGCGCTCTGGTGTGCGGTGGGCCTTGCTTTCGGGAGGACCCTCAACTGCCACCTTTTCGGCATTCATTTTCACCGAGTGCATCTTGACACGGGCGAAAGCCATATGCGCTCCTTCTATACAGGACCACCTCTTGACTCCATCAATCTGAGGCAACGCATCGACGAGACACCGCACGAGGCCGAAGTAGCTGTCCGGAATGGCTTCAGCCGGCCACAACCGGAGTGTGACATCCTTCATGGCCTCGCTGGACATCTTATGCAGCTCCTCCCATTGCGCCATCTGGTCATTTAGTAGTAGGGGACGCTGCTACTCCACAAACTGCGACCAGAAGAGCTTCTCCGACTCATACCCCTCCTGCGCCTGGAAGAATTAGGTGGCGTCCATAACACTCGTCGGCAGATCCGCATATGCGTTTGGAGAACTCCACAGTCGACTAAGAAAGGCATACTTCCGGTCCCCGAATTTAGCCTGTAAAAGAAAAGGCTTCCCAGCCGCTATCTGACCGTCTTGACGGATTTCCTCACGCGATGCACAGGATTTGGACCGTGCCTCCGAATCGTCTTGAAGGGCCTTGGCAAGTTCAGTTCCCTTTGCCTTATTTTTTGTTTCCATGGACTCGCACTTGGCGACAGTATCCTCAAGTTTTTGATCCATCTCGGTCACCCGTTCCTCCAAACGGCGCCGAGCGGCCTGTTTGGCCGTCAAGCCCACAGCCGCCTTATCGGCGGCTGCCTTGCTTACCGTTGTTTGCTCCTTGTCTTGAGAAAGCTATCCCCTGAGGGTGTCCACCGCGGCAGCACCATCTGTACAAACACACACATTGCAGCTCTTGAATTTCCACAAAAAACACGGACATAAAAAGGCAAACAGTAAGATGTATCTTCTACCTTGCGCCTGGTCAAGCCGCGTGTTAACAAGGACTAGGTCCTCCTCGGCTCGCTCCAGTTTCCGCTTGAGTTCGGAAACTTCTGTAGATTGGGCAGTCGCCGCTAACAGCGAAGCTTGTTTAAATCCAAATAAAACAGTGTGTTACCACCTGATAATTTATTATTGATCCTCTGCTCACTTTTCTTTAAAAAACGGTGTCTCAGGGGCTACTATCTGTGTACAGGAATGTAGTTCACAAAAATCATCAAAAACATTACATTGCGTACCTCGAAGCCTGCTAGCAGGTTGGAGAAGGTTTCATTAAGCCCGCTCTTGGCGGACTGAATCTTCTCAGACACCGTGCCCATCAGGATGCGGTGCTCGTCTAGAACGAACGCACTTTGAAGAACACCCGCCATTGTATTCAGTGCCTCCAGATTAGTAGAGGTCGCTGCTCCCTCTTTGCCTGCAGGAGGGCCTTCACTAGACCCCGGGGCCATGTGGGTCTCCAGAGTAGTCTGCGGCTGGGGAACGGAATGTCCGGGGCCCTCGTCGCCGGTCTTCATGAGGACCGTCCCCCCTGGCCCTCCAGCTGCCGAGGTATTTTACCCTCTGGCACCGTTAAATCC
>NC_041390.1:362433324-362494561 GCF_002162155.2 Triticum dicoccoides | reverse complement strand
GGGAGGACCTATGAGACGACACCTCGGTGTCATCCGCCCTATGCGACGGGGAGGCTAATGGAGGCGACCCGCTCTCCATCATCTCTGATGGCAGATCCCCCGAGGACTAAGATAGCGGTGGAAGATCGCGGGTCAGACTAGAAGATAGAACTTAGTTACCATCACAGTTCATTGATTGAATAAGTGCGAAAAATCCTGGACCACATACGAGTCGGCTTAGGGCTTAGTCCGGCGCCGGTGCTTCAGGACAACCTCAGCTTCTGACTCCGAGTCATCGGGGAGGGTAATTTTGTCCCTCTTGGATGCTTCGGCTTCCAAGTCTTCGGAGGCCGCCCTCTTTTTGCCATTACAGAGAGGATCTTCTTCTTCTTCCTCCTCCTCCTCCTCCTCGTCGTCGCCCTCGTGAGAGGACTGTGCATCAGTATCTCCGGACACTGCATCCGAAGTGGCCTCCTTTCTTTTCTTCCTCTTCTTGTCCTTCTTTGCCGGCACCTCATATGGCGCCGGGACCAGCATCCTCATTAGAAGGCGATTGGTTGGGTCTTGAGGGAGCGGAGCCAGACACCGGAACTGCTCCGCCTTCTTAATCTAGACATGTTTGGGGATGGATTACTTAGCACCTCTCCCTTAGGTTAATGAAGCCTATTGGTGTTCAGAGTTTTTAGAATTTACCTAGGAGGCCGGATGGTTGCAGTTGAGGCTGGTGTCGCCTGAGGACCTTGGCCACGATTTCTGCTTCTTAAAAAGTAGCTTCCAGATCCATGTATGCGTTGTTCTGTAGAACCGTTGTAGGGTCCGCGGCCCTTCCGGATTGAACTCCCACATCTTGAGGGGCCACCTCTAGCAGGGAAGTGCTCGGCGGATCAACATCACTTGGATTATGTCAGCAATGGTAATGTCCTTCGCTATCATGCTCCTGACGCGTTTCTATAGCAGCAACACCTCAGGTACTGACCCCCAGTTCGGACCCTTATCGGTCCAGGTTGTAAGCCACAGCGGGGGTCCGGACCTAAAGGCTGGTGCGGCTGCCCACTTGGAGCCGCGGGGTTCTGTAATATGGAACCATTCCTGTTGCCATATTTTGACGGTGTCCACAAAGACTCCCTTTGGCCAATTGACTTTGGGGAGCTTGCTCACCGTGGCGCCACCACAGTCCGGTGTTGCACATTGACCACCTTCGGTTTCACATTAAAAATCTTGAGCCATAAGCCGAAGTGTGGAGGGACATGGAGGAAGGCTTCACACACGACGATAAACGCCGAGATGTGAAGGAACGAATTTGGGGCCAGATCGTGAAAATTCATCCCGTAGTAAAACATGAGACCCCTTACAAAGGGGTGAAGGGCACATCTGAGTCCACGAAGGAAGTGGGGGATAAACACCACCCTCTCACCAGGCTCCGGAGTGGGGATGACTTGCGCCAGATCGGGAAGCCTGTGCTTGATTTCCGCCGTCAAATACCGCACTTCCTGCAGTCCTTCATGTTCTCCTCCACGGCGGAGGAGGGCACCCACTTGCCTTGAGAGCTGGCCATGGTCGGAGGAGTTGTCAAGGAGAGAAAATCTTGGAGTTTGGGCACAGGAGCTCGGGGAAGGAGAGGCAGAGAGAATGAGGCGTGGGGTGGAACAGATGGGTTCTATCCACTTATATGGACTGCACATATTAAGCGTCCCCTCCCTCGAGCCTTAAAATTCTCCTGTTCCCAAGGGGTCACACAAACTGCACGGTTAGGTTACCAAAACTCGTATTGATGAGAATCCCATAATAAGGGGGCACGATCTCTGCTTTGACAAGACGTGTCGCCGGACGCTGCGTCTCAAAGCGCGAAATGGGAGGCTGAAAACGGTTTGAAATAATAAAACGGACGGACATAATGTCTCGTCTGTAAAATCATCAGAAGAAAGAACTTATTTGTATTTTACTTTTATGTTTAAGGATTCTGACTATTGTACAGAGCCGGATATAGTGCTAGTGGTCAACTACTTTGAAGTGTTCGGAGGAGGAACCCGCCTTGCAATGCCGAAGACAATCTGTGCGCCGGACACATTGTCATTGAAGACCGGTTCAGGGGCTACTGAGGGAGTCCTGGATTATGGGGCCTCGGGTGTCCGGGCTATGTGACATGGGCCGAACAGGTGGGCCGTGAAGATACAAGATAGAAGGCCTTCCCTCATGTTCGGATGGGACTCTCCTTTTCGTGGAGGGCAAGCTTGGTATGCAGATCCGAAGATTCCTTTCCTTGTAAACCGACTCTGTACAAACCCTAGCCCCCTCCGTTGTCTATAAAAACCAGAGGGTTTCGCCCGTGGTGGCAATCATAATCATACAGGCTAGACAACTAGGGTTTGGCTATTACGATCTGGAGGTAGATCAACTCTTGTAACCCCTATACTCACCGAAGTCAATCAAGCAGGACGTATGGTATTACCTCCATTAAGAGGGCCCGAACCTAGGTAAACATTGTGTCCCCTTCCTCCTATTACCCTCGATCCTTCGATGCATAGTTCGGGACACCCTATGCGAGATCTGCCGGTTTTGACACCGACAGGGGCCGTCGCACCCATCAGTCCGGCGGAGGTCGCCGCGTCGTTGCTCGACAACGACGCATGTGTCTACTCTCCGCCTATCCTCCGGGGCTCGTCGTTGACCTAGACACGCTCGAGGGTCAGAAGAGGCCATCGAGATGTCATAGGGGTCTTGATTCTGTTGCGCTCGTGCTGGCTCACATGGCGGAGGCTGCACCATGGGGATGGCCCCCTCCGTACGGTCAGTGGCATGAGCCGTTGCTGTCGCTTGGGGTGGTCGCGGCTGGCCAGCTCGCCGTGAGCCCCCAGCTTCGGTGAAACTAAACAGACTTTGGACACTAGCGCACCATTCGTCCATCTGCTCAGCCGCTAGCGGAAACCACAATAGAAGTTGAGCGCACACTGATACGTCTCCAACGTATCTATAATTTTTGATTGCTCCATGCTATATTATCTACTGTTTTGGATGTTTAAGGGCATTATTATACACTTTTATATCATTTTTGGGACTAACCTATTAACCCAGAGCCCAGTGCCAGTGCCAGTTTTTGTTTTTACCTTGTTTTAGAATATCGCAGAAAAGGAAACCCAAACGGAGTACTATTGACCTGAAACTTCACGGAACTTATTTTTGGATCAGAAGAAGCCCAAAAGACTTGGAGTGCACGTCAGGGGATCTATGAGGAGGCCACGAGGCAGGGTGGCGCACCCACCCCCCTGGATGCTCCCTCCACCCTCGTGGGCCCCTCGTGCCCCCCCTGACGTATTTCTTTCGCCTATATATCTCCATATACCCTAAAAACATCCCGGAGCACAACAGATCGGGAGTTCCGCCGCCAAAAGCCTCCGTAGCCACCGAAAGCCAATCTAGACACGTTCTGACACCCTGCCGGAGGGGGAATCCCTCTCCGGTGGCCATCTTCATCATCCCGGTGCTCTCCATGAAGAGGAGGGAGTAGTTCTCCCTCGGAGCTGAGGGTATGTACCAGTAGCTATGTGTTTGATCTCTCTCTCTCTCGTGTTCTTGAGGTGATACGATCTTGATGTATCGCGAGCTTTGCTATTATAGTTGGATCTTATGATGTTTTCTCCCCCCTCTACTCTCTTGAAATGGATTGAGTTTCCCCTTTGAATTTATCTTATCGGATTGAGCCTTTAAAGATTTGAGAACACTTGATGTATCTCTTATCGTGCGTATCTGTGGTGACAATGGGATATCACATGATTCACTTGATGTATGTTTTGGTGATCAACTTGCGGGTTCCGCGCATGAACCTATGCATAGGGGTTGGCACATGTTTTCGTCGTGACTCTCCGGTAGAAACTTTGGGGCACTCTTTGAGGTCCTATGTGTTGGTTGAATAGATGAATCTGAGATTGTGTGATGCATATCGTATAATCATACCCACGGATACTTGAGGTGACATTGGAGTATCTAGATGACATTAGGGTTTCGGTTTATTTGTGTCTTAAGGTGTTGTTCCAGTATGAACTCTAGGGCTGTTTGTGACACCTATAGGAATAGCCCAACGGATTGATTGGAAAGAATAACTTTGAGGTGGTTTCGTACCCTACCATAATCTGTTTGTTTGTTCTCCGCTATTAGTGACTTTGGAGTGACTCTTTGTTGCATGTTGAGGGATAGTTATGTGATCCAATTATGTTATTATTGTTGAGGGAACTTGCACTCGCGAAAGTATGAACCCTAGGCCTTGTTCAACGCATTGCAATACCGTTTACGCTCACTTTTATCATTAGTTACCTTGCTGTTTTTATATTTTCAGATTACAAAAACCTTTATCTACCATCCATATACCACTTGTATCACCATCTCTTCGCCGAACTAGTGCACCTATACAATTTACCATTGTATTGGGTGTGTTGGGGACACAAGAGACTCTTTGTTATTTGGTTGTAGGATTGCTTGAGAGAGACCATCTTCATCCTACACCCCCTACGGATTGATAAACCTTAGGTCATCCACTTGAGGGGAATTTGCTACTTTCCTACAAACCTCTGCACTTGGAGGCCCAACAACGTGTACAAGAAGAATATTGTGTAGTAGACATCAAGCTCTTTTCTGGCGCCATTGCCGGGGAGGTGAGTTCTTGAAGGTATATCTTTAGATCTTGCAATCGAGTCTTTTAGTTTCTTGTTTCATCACTAGTTTAGTTTATAAAAGAAAACTACAAAAAAATGGAATTGAGTTTACCTCATACGCTTCATATTTTTAATATCTTTCGTGAGTATGATGGAAAGGAATATTGTGCTCAAGTGCTGGAAGAAGAATGCATTAGAATGTTTGTCACTAAATATTTGAATGATGAGCATGACTGCAATGTTGTTAGTATGAATTCCTTGAGTATCTATGATGCTAATGATATGCAAAGCCACAAGCTTGGGGAAGCTATGTTTGATGAAGATGATATTTTTAGTCCCCCAAGTTTTGATGTGCAAATTATTATGATGAAAGCATGCCTCCTATTTATGATGATTATATTGATGAAAGTGGATTTGGAGAGGTCATGACTTTATTTAGTAATGATTCCACTATTCTGAAAGAGGTTCCAATTGACTATGAGAACAAAGTTGTTATCTATGATGATTATTGTGATGACTTGTATGCTATAAAGAATAATGATATCCATGAAACTTGTCATCATGATTTTAGTTTTCAATTGGATTATGCCTCACATGATAGTTATTTTGTTGAGTTTGCTCCCACTACTATTCATGAGAAGAAATTTGCTTATGTAGAGAGTAATAAAATTTCTATGCTTGTAGATCATGAAAAGAATGCTTTAGGTGCTGGTTATATTGTTGAATTCATTCATGATGCTACTGAAAATTATTATGAGGGAGGAATATATGCTTGTAGGAATTGCAATAATATCAAGTTTCCTCTCTATGTGCTTAAAGTTTTGAAGTTATGCTTGTTTTGCCTTCCTATGCTAGTTGATTATTGCTCCCATTAGTTTTTTGTTCACAAAATACCTATGCATCGAAAGTGGGTTAGACTTAAATGTGTTAGTCATATTCTTCATGATGCTCTCTTTATGTTACAATTCTTATATTTTATATGAGCATCACTGAAATCATCATGCCTAGCTAGGGGCGTTAAACGATAGCACTTGTTGGGAGGCAACCCAATTTTATTTTGGTTCCTTGCTTTTTATTCCCATTTAGTAACAAATAATTCATCTAGCCTCTTTTCAGATGTGGTTTTATGATTTTAGTTAGTGTTTGTGCCAAGTAGAACCGTTGGGAAGACTTGGGGAAAGTCTTGTTGATCATGCTGTAAAAAACAGAAACTTTAGCGCTCACGAGAATTGCTGCCATTTTCATTGGAGAGTGCTATTTAGTTAATTACTTTTTCAGATGATTAATAGATAAATTCCTCAGGTCCAGCCATTTATTTTAGAATTTTTGGGTTTCCAGAAGTATACGTTTGATCCAGATTACTACAGACTGTTCTGTTTTTGACAGATTCTGTTTTCGATGTGTTGTTTGCTTATTTTGATGAATCTATGAGTAGTATCGGAGGGTATGAACCATAAATAAGTTGGAATACAGTAGATATTACACCAATATGAATTTATAATGAGTTCACAACAGTACCTAAGTGGTGATTTATTTTCTTATACTAACAGAGCTCACGAGTTTTCTACTTTAAGTTTTGTGTTGTGAAGTTTTCAAGTTTTGGGTAAAGATTTGATGGACTATGGAATAAGGAGTGGCAAGAGCCTAAGCTTGGGGATGCCCAAGGAACCCCAAGGAAATATTCAAGGAAAACCAAAAGCCTAAGCTTGGGGATGCCCCGGAAGGCATCCCCTCTTTCGTCTTCGTTCATCGGTAACTTTACTTGGAGCTATATTTTTATTTACCACATGATATGTGTTTTGCTTGGAGCATCATTTTATTTTCTTTTGTTTTGCTTGTTGTTTGAATAAAATACCAATATCTGAAATTATTAAATGTTAGAGAGTCTTCACATAGTTGCATAATTGTTCGACTACTCATTGATCTTCACTTATATCTTTCGGAGTAGTTTGTTGTTGCTCTAGTGCTTCACTTATATCTTTTTAGAGCACGGTGGTGGTTTTATTTTGTAGAAATAGATGAACTCTCATGCTTCACTTATATTATTTTGAGAGTCTTAAATAGCATGGTAATTTTCTTAAATAATCCTAATATGCTAGGAATCTAAGAATAGTAAAAACTTTCTTATGAGTGTGTTGAATACTAAGAGAAGTTTGATCTTGATGACTATTTTGAGATATGGAGGTAATAATATCAAAGTCGTGCTAGTTGAGTAGTTGTGAATTTGAGGAATACTTGTGTTGAAGTTTGCAAGTCCCGTATCATGCATGTATAGTAAATGTTGTGTAACAAATTTGAAACATGAGGTGTTATTTGATTATCTTCCTTATGAGTGGCGGTCGGGGACGAACGATGGTCTTTTCCTACCAATCTATCCCCCTAGGAGCATGCGCGTAGTGCCGAGGTTTTTGATGACTTGTGGATTTTTGCAATAAGTATGTGAGTTCTTTATGACTAATGTTGAGTCCATGGATTATACGCACTATCACCCTTCCATCCTTGCTAGCCTCTTCGGTACCGTGCATTGCCCTTTCTCACATTGAGAGTTGGTGCAAACTTCGCCGGTGCATCCAAACCCCCTGATATGATACGCTCTTTCACACATAAACCTCGTTATATCTTCCTCAAAACCGCCACCATACCTACCTATTATGGCATTTCCATAGCCATTCCGAGATATATTGCCATGCAACTTTCCACCGTTCCGTTTATTATGACACGCATCATCATTGTCATATTGCTTTGCATGATCATGTAGTTGACATCGTATTTGTGGCAAAGCCAACGTTCATAATTTTTCATACATGTCGCTCTTGATTCATCGCAATATCGGTACACCGCCGGAGGCATTTATATAGAGTCTTCTTTTGTTCTAGCATCGAGTTGTAATCATTGAGTTGTAAATAAATAGAAGTCTGATGATCATCATTTTCTAGAGCATTGTCCCAAGTGAGGAATAAAAATAATAAAGAGAAGGCCCAAAAAAAGAGAGAAAGTCCATAAAAAAAGAGAAGGCCCAAAAAGAAACAAAACAGAAAATGAGAGAAAAAGAGAGAAGGGACAATGCTACTATCCTTTGCCAAACTTGTGCTTCAGAGTAGCACCATAATCTTCATGATAGAGAGTCTTTTGTTTTGTCACTTTCATATACTAGTGGGAATTTTTCATTATAGAACTTGGCTTGTATATTCCAATGATGGGCTTCCTCAAAGTGCCCTAGGTCTTCATGAGCAAGCAAGTTGGATGCACACCCACTAAGTTTCTTTTGTTGAGCTTTCATACATTTACAGCTCTAGTGCATCCCTTGCATGGCAATCCCTACTCCTTGCATTAACATCAATCGATGGGCATCTCCATAGCCCGTTGATTAGCCTCGTTGATGTGAGACTTTCTCATTTTTGTCTTCTCCACATAACCCCCATCATCATATTCTATTCCACTCATAATGCTATATGCATGGCTCGCGCTCATGTATTGCGTGAAAGTTTATAGGTTTGAGATTACTAAAGTATGAAAAAATTGCTTGGCTTGTCATCGGGGTTGTGCATGATGAGAGCATTCTTGTCTGACAAAAATGGAGCATGACTAAACTATACGATTTTGTAGGGATGAACTTTCTTTGGCTATGTTATTTTGAGAGGACATAATTGCTTAGTTAGTATGCTTGAAGTATTATTATTTTTATGTCAATATGAACTTTGATCTTGAATCTTTCGGATATGAATATTCATGCCACAATTAAGAAGAATTACATTGAAATTATGCCAAGTAGCACTCCGCATCAAAAATTTTGTTTTTATCATTTACCTACTTGAGGACGAGTAGGAATTAAGCTTGGGGATGTTGATACGTCTCCAACGTATCTATAAATTTATATTCTCCATGCTATATTATCTACTGTTTTGGATGTTTAAGGCCTTTATTATACACTTTTATATCATTTTTGGGACTAACCTATTAACCCAGAGCCTAGTGCCAGTTTATGTTTTTACCTTGTTTTAGAATATCGCAGAAAAGGAAAACCAAACGGAGTCCAATTGACCTGAAACTTCACGGAACTTATTTTTGGATCAGAAGAAGCCCAGAAGACTTGGAGTGCACGTTAGGGGATCTACGAGGAGGCCACGAGGCAGGGGGGCGCGCCCACCCCCTGGGCGAGCCCTCCACCCTCGTGGGCCCCTCATGGCCCCCCTGGCGTATTTCTTCCGCCTATATATCTCCATATACCCTAAAAACATCCGGGCAGCACAACAGATCGGGAGTTCCGCCGCCAGAAGCCTCCATAGCCACCGAAAACCAATCTAGACCCGTTTCGGCACCCTGCCGGAGGGGGAATCCCTCTCCGGTGGCCATATTCATCATCCCGGTGCTCTCCATGACGAGGAGGGAGTAGTTCTCCCCCGGGGCTGAGGGTATGTACCAGTAGCTATGTGGTTGATCTCTCTCTCTTTATCTCTCTCTCATGTTCTTGAGGTGATACGATCTTTATGTATCACGAGCTTTGCTATTATAGTTGGATCTTATGATGTTTTATCCCCCCTCTACTCTCTTGTAATGGATTGAGTTTCCCTTTGAAGTTATCTTATCGGATTGAGTCTTTAAAGATTTGAGAACACTTGATGTATGTCTTGCCGTGTGTATCTTTGGTGACAATGGGATATCACGTGATTCACTTGATGTATGTTTTGGTGATCAACTTGCGGGTTCCGCCCATGTACCATCTCTTCGCCGAACTAGTGCACCTATACAATTTACCATTGTATTGGGTGTGTTGGGGACACAAGAGACTCTTTTTTATTTGGTTGTAGGGTTGCTTGAGAAGACCATCTTCATCCTACGCCACCTAAGGATTGATAAACCTTAGGTCATCCACTTGAGGGAACATTGCTACTATCCTACAAACCTCTGCACTTGGAGGCCCAACAATGTCTACAAGAAGAATGTTGTGTTGTAGACATCACACACCATGGCCTCCGAAGTTGTACTTGGCATGGCTGATGATGAAGTCGATCACAACATCGCTCGGTTCCTGACGGTACCAGCGGCAGCAGCACTGCACCCCCGCTGCTGCTGCGGGGTGACCACCTGGATGTGGTGTGGCGAAGGCGCTTGAGAGCCAGCGGCTCCATCGAGCATAGAGGCCTGGTCGACCCATCCTAGGGGAGGTGCACGCACCGCGGCCGCACCCGTGGTGGGAGCGGCCGGAGGGTGGTGATTCGCCCCGGTCCACGCGCCCTTGCTGCGGCTGTGCCTGTCGATGGGAGAGAGGGCGCAGATGGAGTAACCCCATCGCCCGTCCCTTGTGGAGCATGGCCATCAGGATGATGCTGATGCTGCTCTCCTCCGATACCTCCTGCTCCTGCGAAGGCTGCCGGGGAAGTGTTGATGGTGCCGCCTGCACCGACCACATCCCCAGCAGCATCTGTGTCATCGTGTGTCTCCGCACCCCCCGTAGTGTTAGAGGCCACAGGCGGCGGAGCTTTTGAGGTGGATGGGTGAGCCGAAGGACCGGGTTTCCTTTTGGGCGCCATGGTCGATGGTGTCGTCAAAGATGAAGACGGTGATGAATATGTCGCGCTGCACACGCCTTCAGGTTCATGCAAGCGAGCCCCCTACCTGGCGGGCCAAAGATGTCGCGGGAAACCACATCCACCTATGGGACCAGAAGGCCCCTTGCAGGTTCGGTAGGGGGAGGTCGCGTTGCACAAAGAGTAGACGAGCGTGTGGCAGCATGGTATAGATCACACAGGCAATTTTACCCAGGTTTGGGCCACCGTGAGGCGTAAAACCCTACTCCTGCTTTGGTGGATTGATGGTGGAAAGGTGGTGGTGGAGCGTAGTACACTTGCCCGGCAGGGGTTGCCTCAGTGCGATAGTGGCTACGCGCATATGAGGGTTTGAGTTATCCAACCTTCTAAACCCTCTATGGTCGCCATGGGCCTCCTTTTATGGATCAAGGGGTTACCACAATGGCAAATTAGTCATTACGCATTAATAAGATAGCAAACAATGCTATCATACCTAACTCTGCGGGCTGACAGGGCGCATTAAATGCGCCACTCAATGTCACATTGTTTGTTGTCCGGCAAGGCATGCCGGGCTATTTTGCCATCTCCATGTCTGCTTGTTTGACATGTTGCAGGACATGTGTCATCTTTGGGTTTTTTCTATAGAGAGAGGCCACCATGTGGAGAATGGCTGCCACTTAGTCACTTTGCGGCTTGACACCGCATTGATCAACGACGTGGGTCATGGTGGAATGGTTGGTGAGGTGGCCTTGTCTCCGTGATTCCCGGCAGGCCCTGTCGGGACGCCTTGATTGTCTCCTTTTGGGCGTGGCCTCACCCTTTGCCTGGCTCGCCTGCCAGGCAAAGGAGGTCTTCTCTTGATGGTATCTTGCTTCTCTGGCTCGATCTTGGTCACTCTGATCTGTATGTTGGTCCTTTGAATCTCTTAGTCCCTCGAATTCTAACTTGGGCTGGTGCTTCAATCTTCCCGTGCATGTGCATAGTCTGGGCAACAGACCCAGTGTTTGTTGCACCGACACACCACAGTTGGTTCCGCGATTTGGCTTCTCCTACCTCCCATTTGAGTAGTTGCACCGGCTGCTTATGTCATTCCGCAGGCATGCGCGTTCTTTCCTCCGCAGTTGACTCCGTGAATATGATCTCTGCCATTAGCCCCAGCTCGAAATCAACACGATACTGCCATATGCTGACATCCCTCAGCATCTCTCCCCTAAGATAGACTTGTGCCTCCGCCTTGTGCTTCATGAGGTGCAACTCCTTCGAACATGTCTCTAATCGATGCGACACTTCCTCGATCCGATTTGCCCTGGCTGCCCACCACCTGAAACGCAGCCCTGACATGTCCTCCGGCGCCACCGAACTGTGATTTTGGAGCAATGGATCCCCTTTGAAACACATGTGGGTTTCGCTCAAAGGCGGAAGTCTTGTGAGCCACAACGAGAGGGCAGCCCGCGGGATCATGGGATCTAAGGGATCCTCCATGGCGGGATCTGGTGGGTGAGGCGGGGAGGCGAGCGTAGGCGTTGGGAGAGCCCTACGAGGCTAAGATAAAGATAGTACTCCCTCCTTTCTAGTTTATAGGGATTATCTCAACTCCTTTTGTTTTTCCAATTTAAAGGGCTCATCTCCATCTCATTTTTTTGTTTTCGAGGCGCATTTAATCTTTGCATGCAAAAATTAAATAGGAACACCAATGCATGCAATGTCCCTACTCATCTAGTGGTCAAGCATGCATGCACTGCAATTAATCCAAATTAATGCATGAGTTTAAGGGTAGTTATGTAAAGTATGAGATACATTTCTCCACTCATAAAATGCCTTGGTTGATGAGATTTCAAATTTGAGCCCTATAAACCGGAAAGGAGGGAGTAGTACTACTCCACATATTTAAATACAAGCCCACCAACAATAACCCATGCAAAACTTGATCATGTTGCCTGCGTCCTGGTTTATTGGCCCCCCTTTATTTTGTGCCAATTTTTGACCAAAAATTTAGCTAAGAAAATGTTAATGCATGTCACCAAAAAATTATTTCATTCGGATCACATTTGAACAATTTTCGATGATATTATTTTTATGACATGCATAGATATTGTGTTACTTAAAATTATGGTCAAAATTTGGCACAAAATACGAAGGAGGCCAATGTAAGTTGCAACCCATGATTTACCTACTCGCATGCATGTAGTGGAGTAGTAATGTCATTCTCAACTACTTCCTCCCTCACGTCCACTCTATATGCATGCATTGTATTAGTTGACCATCAATTAAGTGAATGACTTTACAAGCGTCAAATTATCACATGGATTGGATCTTTGTACAAAAATACTTCCCACCATGTACTCGCGTGTGCGTGCGAGGGAATGAGTGCGTGCGTGCACATCTTTGCTTCATTCACGTACTACCAGTGTGCAAGAGAGAGGACGAGTACATTCTTCTGGAACCAGCAGCATGTCATTGTGATTAATCCACACAAGAAGGTCGTGACAATGCCTCCACATGTGCAATGTGGCTTCATGGATGCCCCCACATCATTTTAGTCATAATACATTAACTGAAAAATGGAGAGACACTATGTAGCATGCCATTGGAATTCTAATTTATGTGTTTTGCACATACTGGAAGTACTAGTAAGGTACACGTGCATTGCATGCATGAGATTTGGCATCCAAATTATGAATAAATACCACACTATAGCATGTAAGCTTTGAGTCATATGTGCATGATGTAGACGTTTGTTTAATTCTTATAGTTCATCTCATTCAAAATCAATTAGTTTTTATAGAAAATGTTAATCTATTTTAAGGTTCATTGAATTGTGCATTGTAAAGCATAAAGTAAAAAACAAATAATGGAAATTCATCTAGAAAACAAGTTTGGGCAATTATGATATGGAATATTCTAGAACAAAGGAGAAGTGCTTGTGTTTTGAGGTTTGTGCATTATGCTTAAGTTCAACCATGGAGTCTTCTAGATTGTGCATGTGGCAAGATCTGGTGGAATGTAGATGATATCCAACGGCAAGTAGTGCTCGGATTTGCCATCTCTACACCTTCGGATTGGCTTCATCCAGTGACCATCTTTCAATGTTATTCACACACTATATAGGGGTATAGATATAGAGGTATATATATATAGAGGTATAGATATAGACTAGTGGCACTCATCTAAAGCCATTCTAAACACTCATTTTTTGTACAATTGTGCTCCACCATGCACCCGAGCGTTTGTATGTGGGAATGAGTGCGTCTGTGCACTTCGTATCTTTCGCACACGTAGGTCATGTGTGTGAGAGAGATACTAATATATGGTGAGGGAATACGTGTCAATGCAATTGTGTGAAGGAGAGGCCTATATACATACATGTATGTGCATGGGGCCGGGGTGATATACGAGAAGGGAGGGGAGTGGTCGACCGCGCGAGATATCTATACAGAAAGATAGAGGGAAGAGCTCTACGAGCATACAAGCATTGGGATATGGGGGCTGGAAGATTGTGGGAGGCGCCAAGTGGAGGAAGACTGTGAAGTAGTGCACAAGTGCGAGATTGATATTTAAAGAGAGGGGAGAGAACGTGCGTGGTTGCGCGGAATGAGCGAATCCATGAAAATGAAATGAGCTAGGGGACCAAGCATTGCTAATCCTTTATGGGGAGGGCCAATTCATCAACTTAAATCATTTTACCAGCAATTGATCTACTAATCACATTCATATTAACCTCAATATAGTGATGTTAGGGGGGCAAAGTCCCTTGCTACCCCCTATCTTCACCACTGTGCGCGCATCTGAGAGATAAAGCGGAAGACATGGATGAAGAGAGGGAGATGATGGATAGATAATGTGTGTGTATTAGCTATGTAGTCCTATAATTGATGTGTACATGGGAAAGAGGGTCAGACCTAACTAGATATATAGATCAGCCAGTTTGTGTGGAAAATTGGGAAAGACCTCGCTATGTATACATACACATAGTGGAACATCGATCATTGCGCATGCATGTGAGAGATAAAGAATGCCCGAAGTAATGAAGCAGGGGAGGTGTGTGTGTGTGTGCATGCATGGGAGACCGACCTGAAGAAAATATTGTGTGTGTGCGATGGATAATGCCAAGTGGTATTGTGTGTGCATGCATGTACGAGAGAAAGTTAGTGGTACAACTATAAAGAGAAGATGACTATGTGGGTGTAAAAGACTAGGTGAGGTCATAATCGATGTAAAGTTGAATTCAAATATTTGAATAAGAGATCATGATGTTTGAAACCCATGCATGCATGAATATAACTGAGATATGCGTGGTGTGGTTTGGAAACGAGCATGCTATACTATATACCAATTGAAAAAGGTCAGGCTGTTTTGAATTTGAGATACCAATGGCAGTCATCATTTGGCCACATTGCATCCATGCATGGACACACTATTCAAATTGGAGATGATGGGTGGCTTACGCATCACATATCTATACCCCTATATAGTGTGCGAATAACTTTGAAAGAGGGTCGTTAGATGAAGCCAATCCGACGATGAAGAGATGGCCAATACGAGCACTACTGTATGTTGGATATCATCTACATTCCACCAGATTCTGCCACATGTACAATCTAGAAGACTCCGTGGTTGAACTTAAGCATAATGCACAAACCTCAAAACACCAGCACTTCTCCTTTGTTCTAGAATCTTCTGTATCATAATTGCCCAAGCTTTTTTCTAGATGAATTGCCATTGTTTGTTTTTATTTTATGCTTTACAATGCATAATTACATGAATCTTAAAATAGATTAACTTTTTTATAAAAACTAATTGATTTGAAGGAGATGAACTATAAGAATTAAACAAACATCTACATCATGCATATATGACTCAGATCTTACATGCTATAGTGTGGTATTTATTCATAATTTTGTAGCCAAATCTCATGCGTGCAATGCACATGTACCTTACTAGTCTAAATGGTGTGCGTCTGTGTGTGCTATGCATGTTAAACACATTGTACATAGTATCATACATGGTTTAGATCTGAACATCTAGCTAGAGCATACATGTACTATGATTTGAATTCAACATAAAATGGATGCATATATTTGAATTCAAGATCGTATGTACATGTAGTTCATATTTATATGGGAATTTACTACTCCTATATTCATGTCATGTGTTGTGAAGATAATAATATTTAGATGGTTATAACTAACCCGAGTACAGTCCCATTCAAACAAGGAAAATGTTCTCAAATTTAGTCCATATGCTAGACAACACGAATTGTTTTTTATTGTTGAGGGAAGTGCACATTGATTTGGTAGTGTACACCTTAAGCTTGTTGTCTCGATTTTTCTTAGTTTTTTGTTGTTGTATTTAAATGGCAATTCTAGCAATATAGTAAAATGGGACATGGATCTCTCTAGTGGGGTGTGAATTGTCTTTTTTGTTTTGTTTTTCTGTACACGTTAAGCCTGTTCTCCCGAAATTTCAAGTTGCGCCTTGTTATGCCGAAATTTCAAGCTAGCATCTCTGTTTATCGTGTTGTGAAACTCCCGTCTCTTCAACCCACACCTTGTTACCCTGAAATTTTAAGATATCTCTTTGTATCGTTGTGCTTCGAAAACTCCCTCCATCTCATCCCGTGCCCTGCTATCCCAAAAATATAATGCGCACGAAAACTCCCACCTCCTGCGAAATCCCGACACGTGAAATTCCCATGGTACACTACAAAAAAAAGACACATTCGTGACATTTTTGGCCAAATGGAATTTTTTTCTGTCATGCTTATGACACTTCTATGACGATAATTGTGACAAAACTCGGTATCATCATATATGTGGTGGGCTCCTACTTCTATGACAAAAAATAATGAAAGAAAATGGGCTTTCCATCCTGGGCGGGCTGGAGATGCACCTTCATGACATTCTTTAGGCCGTCCATGATGGAAAAAATCATGGTAGAAGCTTGAGCAAGGAAAATTTTGGGGAGTTCCCGGTTACGGTGGGTCGTCGAGGCCGAGCGATGCACAGAGGTATGCGCGTTTCTCTCGTACACGTACGCATGTGTGTGCGAGGCGTTGGGCTCAACTGAACCTGAGTGAGGCATTCACTTACTTAACCCGAGCATTGCACTGGCTACATTATTGAACCCTAGCGATCGATCCCTGGATGTTAACTAAACCCGAGCGATTCCTTTGCTACTGCTGCTACCTGCAGCCGATCAAACTTGCTGCCTCTTGATGAACAGTGAGTGTTGTTGGGGGTTGGATGAAGAGGACCCCGTTGTAGTAGAGGTTGTTTCCGCTGGATGAACAAGACCACGATCGAGCCGGTTGGGGGTGGATGAACAGGACCCCGTGGAGGGCTGGATGAACTACAACCGATGAAAGGCTGGTTGAACAGTAGCCGGTGGAGGGCTGGATGAACAGTAGCCCATGGAGGGCTGGATGAACAGTAGCCCGTGGAGGGCTGGTTGAACAGGACCCCGTGGAGAGGGCTGGTTGAACAGTGGCCGGTGGAGGCTAGATGAACAGGACCCTGTGCTGAATAGTAGCTGGTGGAGGCTAGAGGAAGTCGACGGTGGATGAATAATAGTAGGTGGAGGGTGGAGGAAGTCGACGGTGGCTGAACAGCAGCCCGTGGAGTCCCGTTTTGCGGTACGCCACACACCTGTTGATGAACAGGACCCCCGTTTCGATCGTAGGCGCTCCAACACAAGTCCGTTTCCTCTGTTTTGTAGTACGCCACACCCCTCCCGATCAACGGCACCCCGTTTCGACCGTAGGAGCTCAAACACAAGTGAGTTTCCTCCGTTTTTTGGTACGCCAGACCCTTCTGATGAACAGGACCCCGTTTCGACCGTACGCGGTCGAACACAAGGCCATTTTCCTTCATTTTGCGGTACGCCGGCCCCCGTTCCGGCTGTTCCGTCCAAGCTAGTTGCTCCCATTGAACACGACCCATTCCCACCCGGTTAGCTAAAGATGAATATTACAACATCGTTGCCGTCCGTTGCCTCTCCATGTACACAAGACCTGGCCATCCGTATGCGCAAGTACACGTTTCGAGACCCCACTCGTATGTACGTACATGGCCGTATTTTTTAGCATCTGGCTATATGTATGTGTACACGATTTAGAAGGGACTGTAAGTGCATCTAGTGCCACCCCTAGTTCGTTTTGGAGTATTGACGACAAACTTGGTTGAGAGTAATGTGTTTGTTAGAATAGCAGGATAGCATAGGTACTAGTCCCTTATTGATTCAGTTTACCTACCAGAGATGACCCCTAAAAATGTGTGAAGACATTGAAGAAAATGGTGGTTCGTGAAGACATTCACTTGAAGACTGTGGAGTGCGAAGACATAGTTGTTTCATAGTTTCCTTTTCTTCTTTGTTCAGTCATAGGAACCACCATACTGTTAAGTGGGGTCCAAGTGAACAAAGTCGGAGTGACTGATGTGATGCTCAACCAAAATCCTATGTCTTCGAGCGAAGACAATGAGAGGAAATCTTATCCAGAGCTGGATGACTAAGCTTTACTTGTAAGCCAAGTAAAGCTGTTGCGTGTGGTTGAAATCCGACCGTTGGACACGTGTCGGTTCCTTAGTGACCCAGGATCATTTCGGACATATCAGGTCGGGCTACCTCCTGGCTATAAATAGCCCACCCCCTACACTATAAATTGGTGGCTACTCAGAGTTAGTGCAAGGCTTTTGTTGCTTGATAGCAACCCACCTCCGAAGCATTTGAGAGAGAGATCCTTGTGAGGACAAAGCCCAGAACACCCAGAGCCAAAGAGTGTTAGGCATCATTGATGTCTTTCTGTCTGCATGACCTGAACGCTTGTTACACTTGAGGACTGCGAATCCTCTAGCCAGTTATGCGTCGCATTCTGAGCATCCAAGAGTCATTGTGGATCGCCGGTGAACGAAGTCTGTCAACGTTTGGAAGTCTACCTTGAAGACTGACCAGAGTGATTGGGCGAGGACTGGGTGTCCTTAGCTCAAGGGGAATAAGGTGAAGACGGGGTCTTCTGAGTTAAATATGAGCCTCCCTAACCAGATGTACAGTTGTCGCAGCAACTGGAACTGGTCTACCAAATCCTTGTCTTCACCAAGCAACTGGTTCTATCTCCCACTTCCATTTATCTTTAAGTTTGTCTTCATGAAGTCATTGCTTGCTTGTCTGATTTGATTGACTTCACTGTGTGAAGTCTACTTACTGTTCGGCTTCATACTGTCTTCCATCCTGATCCATACTACATAGCTGCTGATAGTCTTCGTACTTTCAATAGATTACTTACTTGACTATGGCTTGTCTAGTGTAGTCTATCTCCCGCTGCATATCAATAGGTTCATTTCTACTGTTTATCTTCAAAGACCTCGTGTTTTGAATACTTTCATAAAAATCGCCTACTCACCCCTCGTCTAGTCAATAACTAGCACTTTAAATTGGTATCAGAGTGAGGTGCTCCCTCGTTCTATGTGATTCGGTTTAACCACCTGGAGTTTTAGATATGTCGATGATGACCCACAAGTAAAGGAGATCAATTGTAGCTCTTTTCGATAAGTAAGAATGTAGAACCCAACGAGGGGCAGAAGGAAATGACAAGTGGTTTTCAGCAAGGTAATGTCTGCAAGTGCTGAAATTGTAAGTAGCAGAATAGTTTGATAGCAAGGTAATTTGTAACGAGCAAGTAACTATAGTAGTAACAAAAGTGCAGAAAGGTATCCTAATCCTTTTGAGGCAAAGGACATGACAAAATGGTCATTTATGATAAGAAAGCGTTCTTGAGGGTACACGGGAATTTCATCTAGTCACTTTCACCTTGTTGGTTCGATTTGTTTTCGCTACTTTGATAATCTGATATGTGGGTGGACCACTGGTTAGGTGCTGTTCTTACTTGAACAAACCTCCTACTTATGATTAACCCTCCCGCAAGCATCCGCAACTACAAGAAAAATATTAAGAATAAATTCTAACCATAGCACTAAACTTTTGGACCCAATCGGTCCCTTACGGTATAGCGCATAAAATGGGGTTTAAGCTTTCGTCACTCTCGCAACCCATAATCTAATTGCTACTCCACAATGCATTCCCTTAGTCTCAAATATGGTGATTACTTGCAACAAGATTTCTTGCAACAAGTTCACATGATTACTTGCATCAAGATTTCTCCCGTGACCTCAAGAACAAAAGTAACTACTCACAAATGATAATCATGCTCAATATCAAAGGGGTATTAAATAGCATATTGGATTTGAACATATAATCTTCCACCAAATAAACCATATATTAATCAACTACAAGATGTAATCAACACTACTAGTCACCCATAAGCACCAATCTATAGTTCCGGTAACAAGATTGAACACAAGAGATGAACTAGGGTTTGAGATGAGATGGTGCTGTTGAAGATGTTGATGGAGATTGCTCTCCCCAAGATGAGAGAGTTGTTGGCGATGATGACGACGATGAGTTCCCCCTCTGGGAGGGATGTTCCCCCTGCGGAATCGCTCCGCTAGAGGGCAAAAGTGCTCCTGCCCAAGTTCTGCCTTGAGACGGCGGCGCTTCGTCCCGAAATTCCTCTCCTTATTTTTTTTCTTGGTGAAAATGACCTATATACCAGAAGATGGGCACCGGAGGTGGGCCTGGGTGAGCACAACCACCAGGGCACGCCTCGGCTCCCTGGCAAGCCCAGGTGGGTTGTGCCCACCTGGTGGGGCCCCTCTGGTAGTTATTTGCTGCAATATTCTTCATTTATTTGATAAAGAAATCTCTATGAAGTTTCAGCTTGTTTGGAGTTGTGCAGAATATGTGTCCTGATGTAGCTTTTCCAGGTCCAAATTTCCAGCGGTCGGAATTCTCGCTCTTTGTGTATACCTTGAATATTATGAGGCAAAAGGCATTGGAATTACTCCAAAAAGCATTATTATGGATAAAAACATCATAAATAATAGTAAGAAAACATGATGCAAAATGGACGTATAAGTCGACTGCAGGGATAATCAGCGTCTCCGCTGCATGCCCTATCTGTGAAGCCATTGATGTCGACCTCTAGTATGTCATCAAGAATGGTGTTCCCAAGGTCGGTGAAGTTTTCACCGCTGCTGATGTCAAGAGGTTCATTCAACCGGATTCGACTGCCAAGAACATCATCTGTGGTCATTTGATATCACAAATGATATCACAAATGAGCTTCGCGCACTTGCCGCCACTAAGATCACCAAGCCCGAAATCTTCAAGAAGCTCCTGAGATCACTTGATAGCTCATTCGACACCCTGGCCTTGATGATACAAGAACGACCTGACTTCAAAGATCTCAATCCATCTGACATACTTGAGAGGCTCAACACACATGAGTTCCAGTTATCTGAGAAGAGAGATATCTGTGGCCCCAACTATGGCCGAAGTTGTGCTTTGAAGGAAAAGGTTGTTTCCTCATCTGAAGAAGAATCTGACTGCAGTTCTGGGGATCCTGAAGACATTGGAAAGGAGCGAGCTATGCTCGTGAAGAAGTTCCAGAAGTTCTCCAAAAAGAATCGCTTCGGAAAGTCTTCAAGATCCAGCTCAAGAAATGATGAAGCTTCCACTCATGACCACAAGAAGATAACATGCCACAAAGGCAAGAAGCCTGGTCACTACATCTCCAAGTGTCCTCAATAGTACAAGGAATGTAAGAAGAAGAAGAAGAAGAAGAGTAAGGAATATGATTCTGAGGACAAGAAGAAGAAGAAATCCTCAAAGTCTTCATCAATGTCTTCATCGCACAAGAAGAGCTCGTCTAGTAAGGCTCGTCCGTTTGTTGGCAATGAGATGGATTCAGAGGAGGAGTATGCTTCTGAGGAGGTGGAGGTGGAGTCTGAGAAGGAGTATAATTCAGGAGTGGCAAGCCTGGCTCTAGCTTTGGCTTACATCGCCAAGTCCATCTTCAACACCGAAGACAATGGCCACGTCGCCGATGCTGAAGCCGATGATGAGAACGACTCCGCTCCGACCTATTGCTTCATGGCACATGGTGCCAAGGTCAATTCATGCGATGCTTACTTTAAAACATCCAGTGAAGATGACTCTGAATGTTAATCCAAACCTAGCTACAAAACACTTGCTAAAATTGCAACTGAACAACAAACTACTATGGAACATATTCAAAAGTTGGTAGACAAAAGCGATGACCTGTTGGACGTGGAAATGAATCGAACTCAGTCCTTAATTGAAGACATTAAAAATCTTCATGTTAAGTACAAGGAACTTGAAAGTCGTCATGAAACTCTCTCAGCTACTCATGAGAAGCTTTCCTATGATTATCTTCAAAGGATGCAAGAACTTGAGAACGTGAGAGCATCTCATGAACGTCTTCAAAAGGAGAACGATTCACTTCGTGCTCAACAGAACAGTTCCGCTGAGGGAGACTTTGAGCCACCATGTTTAAAATGTCTTTAGCATGATAATGTTGTCTCTTTTGCTTAATGTTCTACTACTGCTACTATTGTAATATCTTCAACTGCTGATGTGGTAACTAACCCCTCTTCTGAGGATACCACTACTATTGCTGATGAGAATCCTAGGTTGAAGACATTGCTGGAAATAGGGATGTACAGAAGCCTCAAAGGGCATTAGACACTATGTGATGTCCTCAAGAAACAAGTTCTAAACCGAAACCCTAGGAAAGAGGGTGTTGGGTTCAAGAGGAAAATGAATATTGATGGTTCATACTGGAAGCCTGAGAAGTACCCCAAAACCACATGGGTTGCTTCAAAGGGACCTTAAGTGGATCCATCTACCTTACTTGGCTTCACTTGTGCTAACCCTATTATCATTGATGAATCCTTTGATGCAAATTATAAACTATTCAAAAATCAGAATGGTGAAGTGTTTGCCAGCTATATTGGTACTAACTACATGAATGGACCACCCCTGAAGAAGATCTGGGTCCCCAAAAGCTGTCTTGAGAAGCTTCCTACGAATGTCATCATGACACCACCTGGGAAGAAGACAAACCCCAGACCAAAGGCTTCATATAAATAGAGGACCTACCAGGGTCACCCTAGCGCCAATGTTTTACAAGGAAACCATACTCAGATTTATGAATATGAGCGTGTTTCATCAAACCGCTATGTTCATAAGACCAAGAAATTTTCTGCTTATTCTTATGAGTATTATTCACCTCCTACAAGGCTATTTGCTAGGGCCCCAAAGCCTAAATTCTCAGATGTTGCACTTAGACTCATTTCTTCTAAGCCACCCCTGAAGATGTGGGTGATTAAGAAGAATTAACTCTCTTTTGCAGGGAATGGTCTCCAGCCGGAAATCAAAATCTTATGACACTTATGCTGGGGACCTAAAACATCTTGTGGGATGCAAGATAAAATGCCAAAATGGTCTTACTATGTATTTCTTCCTAGGGTTTCTTGAGAACCATCCTATCTACCCTAACAAGGATCTGAACTTTGATAGTATGCTTGTTCATCAAATGTTTATGCTTCACACTTCTCTTTGTGAATCCTATCCCCCAAACTGCACTGTAGGGTACGACTCCGGAGGCTACTGAGTGGATTATGGACAGTGGATGCACTAACCACATGACTGGTGATCGAAGTCTTCTTATGGATTCAACCATATGTCCATCTGACAAAAGTCACATCACATTTGCTGACACTGGTAAAAGCAAGGCATTGGGCCTAGGTAGAGTTGCAATCTCAAAGGATCAGCACATGGATAAAGTGATGCTTGTTGAATCCCTTGGTTTCAACTTAATGTCTATATCAATGCTTTGTGATTTGAACATGATTGTGATATTTGGAAAATATCGTTGCCTTGTGCTTATGGAATCTAAAAAATCTCTAGTCTTCAAAGGGTATCGAAAAGACGATCTATATATGGTATATTTCTCCGCAGGACCATAGCTTGCCGTATGTCTTCTAGCAAAAGCTTCCGAGTGCTGGCTGTGGCATCGGAGGCTAGGGCATGCGGGCATGAGGAACTTTCACACTCTCGCGAAGAAGAAGCATGTCATAGGCATCGAGGGCATCAAGTTCAACAAGGATAATCTATGTGGTGCCTGTGAAGCTGGAAAGATGACTAGGGCCAAGCATCCCTCGAAGACAATCATGACGACAATGCGTCCCTTTGAGTTGCTTCACATGCACTTATTTGGCCCTACTAACTACTCTAGCCTTACTACCATTGCATGCCTCTATGGCTTCGTCATTGTTGATGATGACTCAAGATATACATGGGTGCACATAATTCTCTACAAGACTGAAGTGAAGGATGTCTTCAGACGATTCGCCAATCGTGTCATGACCAACTATGGCATCAGGATCAAGCACATCAGAAGTGACAACAACACCGAATTCAAGAACACCGGTCTCGACACTTATCTTGATACATTGGGCATCACACATGAGTTCTCTGCTCCGTACACACCTTGGCAAAATGGCATCGTGGAGTACAAGAACAGAACCCTCATTGAGATGGCACGAATGATGCTTGATGAGTACAAGACTCTAAGGAAATTCTATCCTGAAGCCATTGATACCACATGCCACATCATCAACCGGTTTTATCTTCACAAGTTCCTAAACAAGACATCATATGAGCTCCCAACTGGTTAGAAGCCAAATGTCAGCTATTTTAGAGTATTTGGTGCTAGGTGCTGGATCAAGGATCCGCATCACACTTCAAAATTTGCACCGAAAGCACATGATGGTTTTATGCTTGGTTATCGGAACGAGTCGCAGTCCTAATGATTCTTCAACCTCTTTCACTACAAAGTGGTTGAAACTATGGATGTGTGGTTTGATGAGACTAACGGCTCGCAAAGAGAGCACCTGCCAATTATGCTAGATGAAGCAACACCGAGTGAATCTATCAAGCTTATGGGTATGGGAGAAATCATACCTTCAGAGGAACAGGCTGAAGAGGAAATCATCATTTGTGCACCTAATCAGCATGAAGACACTGCTCAGCTTGAAGCCAATGCCGAAGATGAAGACAATGATCAGCAAGGGCAAAATGTTTGTCCAGTTCATCCTCGCATTGCAAATGAAGTCCAGATTGAGAAGATAATTGATAGCATCAATGCACCTGGTCCACTCACTCGTTCAAGAGCAACACAACTAGCAAATTTCTGTGGGCATTTTGCATTTTCTCTATATCTGAAACCAATAAATTTGATGAAGCCTTCATGGAACCTGAATGGATTCAAGCTATGCACGAAGAGCTTCAATAGTTTGAGTTGAACAATGTACGGGAGCTAGTAAAGCGTCCAGATCCTCGCAAACACAATATCATTGGCACCAAATGGATCTATCGCAACAAACAAGATGAACATGGTCAAGTTGTCAAAAGTAAGGCTCGTCTCATTGCTCAAGGTTACACATAAGTTGAAGGGATTGACTTCGATGAAACCTTTGCTCCTGTCGCTAGGCTTGAAGCCGTTTGCATACTGCTAGCCTATGACAACCACAACAACATTCTTCTGTACCAAATGGATGTAAAGAGTGCCTTCCTCAACGAAAAAATTGAAGAAGAAGTGCATGTTGCACAACCACCTGGCTTTGAAAACCGAAAGCATCCTAATATGGTATACAAGCTCAGCAAGGAATTGTATGGCCTCAAACAAGCCCCTTGCGCTTGGTATGACACAATCAAACCAGGTTCCCTAGATCCTACTCTCCTCATGAGGACATATGGTGGTGACCTGTTTGTATGCCAAATCTACGTGGATCACATTATCTTCGGCTGCACTAACAAGAGATACAGTGATGAATTTGGGCATATGATGCAAGAGAAATATCAGATGTCCATCATGGGTGAGATGAAGTTCTTCCTTAGTCTTCAAATCCATCAGCACAGAAATGGCATCTTCATATCACAAGAAAAATACCTCAAAGATTGCCCGAAGAAGTTTGAAATGCAAGACTACAAAGGGTACATGACACCAATGCCAACCAAAGGCCAATTCGGCCCCGACGACAATGGTAAAGAATTCGATCAAAAGGCATACTGCTCCATTATTGGTTCTTTACTCTACTTATGTGCATCTAGGCCTGATATAATTCTTAGCGTTTGCATGTGTGCCTGATTCCAAGCGACACAAAAGGAATCGCATCACTTAGCTGTGAAGCAAATTCATCGACATTTGGCTTACACCACAACACTAGGATTATGGTATCCAAAGGGCTCAGAGTTTGATCTAGTTGGATTCTCAGATGTTGATTATGCTGGTGACAAGGTTGATCGCAAGTCCACATCAGGCACATGTCTCTTTCTTGGATGATCTCTTGTATATTGGTCTTCAAAGAAGCAGAACTGTGTATCACTCTCCTCTGCTGAATACAAATACATTGCTGCTTAATCTTGCTACGCTCAACTTCTATGGATGAAGCAAACTCTCAAGGACTATGGCATTCACCTGAAGCATGTGCCTCTCTACTGTGGCAATGAAAGCGCCATCAAAATTGCCAATAACCTAGTTCAGCATTCAAAGACAAAGCACATTCAGATCCGTCATGACTTTCTCAGAGATCATGTCATGAAGGAAGACATTTATATCAGTCACGTCACCACTGAAGAGAAATTGGCAGATATCTGCACAAAGCCCTTGGATGAGAAAAGGTTTTACAAGCTGTGGTGTGAGCTAAATATCTTAAAATCCTCGAATGTCCTGTGAATGGACACACATCCTAAAGCTTATGCATGTTGATGGCTTATATGTGCAACACACGAAGTAACGTATATCTTCAATCAATGAAGACTTAGCCGCTAAGTGTGAATACATTAACACGGAATTTGACTTCGGAGCACCACGATAATTGAGCACCGTGTCTGGGTTAAGTACTTCCTATACGGTGGTAACACCACCACCAAACCTTCTCGAAGATTTTCATTTGGCATCATGATTGCATTATCTTCATTTTGGTTTGTCTTCAACATTGATTTATCCTCAAGGTTTATCTTTGCAATGTTGATTTGCCATTTTCATATATATATATATATATATATATGTGTGTGTGTGTGTGTGTGTGTGTGTGTGTGTGTGTGTGTGTTCTATCCTCTACATCATTCACTTATAGCTATGTCTTCAAACTTGCCATTTTCTAAACTAAGTGAATGTGTTCGGACCCTAACCCCTTCTGTGCTTCTTCCACAAATTATGTCTATCTAGTCGTATGCATTCTATTGAAACGTGTCAAATGTCTTCACTGCATCATTGTCAGCTGAAGATACATAGACACACATTTAAACCTGCTTTTAATTCTATATATCTTTTGCCTGAATACCGAAGCAGCCGGAACGACCACTCGACAAACCAGGCGTGCGTGGTTACATGGAACAACTCCCAATGAGTTGCATGCATGACATGTGTCCATCAGATGTGAACCGCCCAGGGCACCTGCACAATTATGCTGTGCATCCCTTTACCTTATAAATACACACCCACGCGGTCATTATCTCCTCTTCCACCTCGCCATCTCGCTCAAACCCTAGAGCCACTGCTAGCTCGCGTCGACGCTGGAGACAAAGCGCTTAGCCGGCACGACCTCTTTGACGCCGTCCTCATGTCGGCCGCGGACCTCGTCTTCTGTGCCACCGCCGTAGGTGTCTTCTGCCACCAAGTTAGGGCGCAGGAGATTGGACTGCTCACCATACGTTCTGCCTCATCTAGCAGTTCTTGTGTGGTAAATAAATCTTACTTGTTGCAGCTTTTTTGATCTGTCAAATCCATCCACTTCAATAAAAAGTGGTTTCTACATTTCCATATCTGGATCTTTGTCTTTCTAAATCACATATCCTGCAAAGTATGTTCACTTGTGCTTCACAACTAGTTAGATTCCTCACTTGTACTTATTCATGGATTTGTACAAATCTGGAACCAACTCACTTCAAATAAGTAAATGTCTTCGCACTATGAGGTCAATGTCTTCAAACTTATTTATCATCAAAATCTTCTCTCGGTTGGTCCGTGAGAGAATCCCTTGGTTCTCATAGTATGCATTCATTTGCAGAAATCTTACAGCATCATACTGACTCTCCTAAAGCCAGTTCTTGTTGGACAAGTAGACGGAAGCCTTTCACTGCCTGAATATTATGGCTACTAAAAATCAGCAAGGAAGGGTGCCAGGCAGCACCGTGGTAATACTGCTCTGGATCTTCCTCCCAATCTGTTTGAATTGTACAAGTTTGATCCAGAGGAGAGCTACAATCAGTGCAAGAGCAGAATACAGTGGATCCAAAGATATTGGGCTGAACAGTGGTTCAAGTGTAACTTCGCCGCTCATGAATATGCTAAAAAGAATGCTATCAAGTGCAATATTCTTTACAAGAATATGCAACCCAAGTCAAAGCCTATAGCTATTTCCCTAGGCTTCTATCCTTGCATGGTCCGACGACATCAGCCAGAAAATGCCGACCCATCGTTTCTTCTATGGTGTCATGACAACAATCTCTTCAAGCACAACATTCAGTTTGCAAAGGAGTCAGCTGCCAAGAATAGGAAGGCGCTCGGACTCCACTTCAACACTGGTCTGTCTTCTCCAAGGCAGGATTGCACACATGACGCCAATCCTAATGTCATCGGCCCCTTCAATAGCTTTGATGGGCTCCTCTCCCATATTGCTGCTCAGAGAGCCATGGTGGAACAAGCTGCTGATGATGCAGACTCTGAAGATGCACCTGCACCACCAAAGTAGCAGAAGAAGAAGAAGTCAAAAGCTTCAAAGCCCTCTGCTGCACAAAAAGCTTCGACTGTGAAGCCATTGAAGACTGCACCTCCTGAACCCAGTGTGCAGTCTGAAGACTTGTCTTGTGTCTCCAAGAAGACTAAGAAGACCAAGAAGCCCAAGAAGATTTCGGGGCATGACCTGACTCCTGCTGCCATTCTGTGCAATGAGGAAAACACCACTGATCTGTCCAGTGGTGAAGATCTTGGTGATGAAGCTCTAGATATGTTGATCAAGAGCAAGCAAGAGGCAGAGATCTTTCATGAACTGCCTCTCTTTGATGCTGACATTGTGAACAACTTCGTTGATGAATGGTTTGAGGACCAAAGCATCAACATTGATGATCTGCAGCTGCCAGTGGACATCAGGGTTACCTTTCACGGAGCCATTGCAAATGAACTTGTTCTGGCTCAGAAAATTGTTGATCTCAAGAACAAGATTGATTATGAGAAGGAACACTTCAAGAAGCACATGGCCAAGCTCAGCATGGCTGATGTGCAAATTCCATAAGAAGCTTGAAGAAGCCAAAGTCTCACGCGAGCGCATGAAGTACTACGTGCAGAAATGTGTGCAAGCACACAATGAAGTTGAGAAGATAAAGCCTCTTCGGCGTCCTTGCATTGACCCCAAGATGGCTGCCAAGAAAAAGAAGAAGTCTGCTGAAGCCATACCTGAAGCTGAACGGCAGGAACAACCAAGCACAGTCTTCCCTGCCAGCATGACCCCCTTGAAGCCAAAGGTTCCTTCCACAGCTTCAGAAAAAAAGAAGACCAGGCAAGCCAAAGCTGAAGCTAGGAAGAGGAATCTCAAAGATACATCTGATGACGCTCCCTCCAAAAAGAAGTTGAAGACTAAGGCTTCAAAGTCTTCAAATAAAGAGTGTGCGTCTGCCCAAGTACCGCTCATTGTTGGGCCAATCTCTGTTGCTCCAGCTGACAACCACGAGCGCTGCCTTGTGATTCATGGGCCTGCTTCCACAAAGGCTCCGGAAAGTGAAGAAGTTCCAGCTACTCATCTCAACGCAGCTAAAGGTATTGGTCATGACGACAATGTGAATGATGATGAAGTCCTTTCTCAGCTTGAACCCATGTCGGTATCATCGCATGCCCCCATGAGCAGTGAACTTATTAGCATTGGTCATCCATTGGCGCTAGTTGCTCAAGATGACTCATGGGTTGAGCAACAACAACAAGGCACCCCTCTGCAAGACGAGACCCCACATACTCCACCACCTCAAGTCACCACTCAGGTACTTGATGATGATGATTTCATGGAATAGAGCACTCCCTCTCCAAACGCATCTCCAGCATTTCGCAGGCTTCGGAAAGGCCACAGGCCATAGGTCTCCATGGCAAGCATTCCCGAAGAGGATGTGCAGCATACCACCTCAATAGCACGTCATGTGTTTCCTCAAGCCGCCCCTTCAGCGGCTGCCTCTGAGTCTGAAGCCAACAACCTGAAGCCAATGACACTATCATGACTGAAGATAATATGGAGCCCGAAGCCAATGCGACTACTGACACCATTGTGACGCCAATCATATCTGATGACACCGTTCCTCCACCAAGGCCTCATACTATGGAATGCACGGTCAATCGTGGTGAGTTTCTGACTATCAGATGGCCTATCATGGTTCCACCCACTGCTCCTGGTCCACAATATGATTATCATGTGGAGCAGAGGCCCCAGGTTCAGAAGCCGAAGCCAAGATTGCCAAGGCTTCCCGGTGCTGCCACTATCCGAGGCTCCTTTGATGTGCAAAGCTTCAGGGCACACAAGCACTTTCTTCGATAGCGCCAAGAACCCCTACAAGAACCCAAAATCTCCTCTGACAAGTTTTGGAGCCATCAGCAGCGAAGCTACTACTCTTGCATTTTGTACAACCAGGACCGGATTTTTCCGTATAAGCGTCTGGATTGTGATGCTATGGCTGGGCTGCCATGCCTCAAACAGGCCCTTGATTGTTTTCGGGATGTTGGGCTGCTGCCGTTTGTGACTGATAAGGAGCACTGGAATAAAGACCTTCTGCTCCAGTTCTATGCAACACTGCACATTCGAGGCTACAACAGGGATCCAAAGACTTGGATCCTTGAGTGGATGACAGGAGATATTCATCACGAAGCCAAAGCTCAAGACATCATTGAGCTTACTTCTCTGCCCACTCCAGGTGAGTTGTACGAACCTGGTTGTTAGCTTCATCAGAACGAACTGCAAAGCATTTTCTAGAAGCTAGATCCCAACATGAGCCAGATGTTAAGCATGATGAAGCCATTGCCCCATGATGCCGAATATCCCAAGGAATTCTTTGTTTAGGACCTTGAGTAGTTGCCACGCACGGTCTAGCGTATCCTGAGGCGTACTCTCTGGTCAATCAAAGGAAATTCTTCTGAAGCTAAACTCGAAGGCGCCATGAAGACATTGGTTTTCTATATCATCATTGGCAATAGATTCAACACTCAGTATTTCTTCATCCGACAGCTTGCTGCTTCTGGGATTGATCTTTTTGGACTGAAATTTTATGCTCAATGGGTGATGCGCTAGATCAAGCTTAATTCAACCATCGACTATCAACCTCCAGCGCGCAACCATATTGTGTTTCTACCGGATGTTGATATGTCCATTGAAGCCATCTACCCCGAGCCAGCAAAGAAACCACTCCACCATCAGAATGCAGAATTCCAAAGCTTCATGCAGCCTATTAAAGGGATTCATGTGCCAAATGCAGCAACTCCTGCTTATCCTCTAGCTGGCAACTTGCATATGACGCACCGTGCCAACACTGAAGCCACTGCCAGCACCGTTGGTCAAAGGCCTCAGAAGCGTCCTCGTATCCTCAACGTTCATGAACTTCTGGTGTCTTTACATCAAAAGCAGGACATGCATCATGACTGGCTGAAGCATCAGATGCAGAGTATCTTGGTGGATGTTAATCGCATTCGCAACTTAGCCACCAAGAACTATTCCGTTGGGCATGAAGCCTATCGGCGGTCCTGGAAGAGCCTCAGATTGCTCTGCTCTGAAGTTGATCTTGACGAAGATGTTTTCATAGAAAGCTTCAAATTTGACTCCAGGCCTCCACACAATGCAAGCTGGCGTCGCACACCATCCATTGAAGATCTGAACATTCGTCTTTGGCTGCAACTATTGTTGCGAGAGTTGCCGATGAAGAAGATGATGCCACTTCACCAATGTTGGCTGCACTGCACCATGATTCTGCTTCGGGCCCTTCTACGCCACCGAACTCCAACATTGACCCTGCTCCATCTTCTACTCCAACTGGGAACGAGTAGATATTTTTTTTCTTCAAACCTTTTTGGTCCTTACTAACAAAAGGGGAGAAGCATATGAGGTTCATTGTCTTCAAGAGGGTCCATATGGGGTGGTTGCATTATTTTTGCTAAGTTCTTACAACTCTCATTTTGAAACTATTTGGCTTTTGAGTTGTAATATTTAAACTTGATGGTCGTCTGCTACTTAAGCTTCTACTTTGTTATACGATGATAAATTCCCCATGAACTTATTCTGCAGATGCCCATTTCTCATTATGCATGTCATTATCTTCATTATTCTTATATATGCATGATGATTTGTCTTTGTATGTTGAAGAGGATCTCCACAAAGTAAAACCTGCAATTTGCATTTGCATTCAAGAGCAAACAATCTATATGCACATCCTTAGGGGGAGCCTCTTGCAACATATGAAGAAAAAGTCTTAATCCTTAACTTTCACATACTTTTATCCCCGTTGAAAACTTCAACTAGTTTGTAATCAATCTCCAAAAAGGGGGGAGATTGTATGTGCATCTAGTGCCACCCCTAGTTGGTATTGGAGTATTGACGACAAACTAGGTTGAGGGACTAATGTGTTTGTGAGAATTGCAGGATAACACGGGTAGTAGTCCCTGATTGATTTGGTTTACCTACCAGAGATGGCCCCTAAAAATTTGTGAAGACATTGAAGAAAATGGTGGTTATTGAAGACATTCACTTCAACACTATGGAGTGCGATGACAAAGTTGTTTCATAGTTTCCTTTTCTTCTTTGTTGAGTCATAGGAACCACCGTACTGTTAAGTGGGGTCCAAGTGAACAAAGTCAGAGTGACTGATGTGATGCTCAACCAAAATCCTATGTCTTCGAGCGAAGACAATGAGAGCAAATCTTATCCAAAGCTGGATGAGACAGCTTTACATGTAGCCCAACTAAAGCTTCTACGTGTTTTGAAATCTAACCGCTGGACACTTGTCGGTTCCTTAGTGACCCAGGGTCATTTCGAACATATCAGGTCGGCTTGCCTCCTAGCTATAAATAGCCCACCCCTACACCATAAATTGGTGGCTGCTCAGAGTTAGTGCATGGCTTTTTCGTTTGAGAGCAACCCACCTACGAAGCATTTGAGAGAGAGATCCTTGCGAGGACAAAGCCCAAAACATCCAGAGCCAAAGAGTGTTAGGCATCACTGAAGTCTTTCTGTCTGCACGACCTGAAGACTTGTTACACTTGAGGATTGTGAATCCTCCAGCCGGTTAGGCATCGCGTTCCGAGCATCCAAGAGTCATCGCCGGTGAACAAAGTCTGTGAAGGTTTGGAAGTCTACCTTGAAGACTTACCAGAGTGACTAGGAAAGGTCTGGGTGTCCTTAGCTCAAGGGGAATAAGGTGAAGACACATTCTTCTAAGTTAAATCTTAGCCTCCCTAACCGGACGTACAGTTGTCACAACAACTAGAACTAGTCTACCAAATCCTTGTCTTCACCAAGCACCTGGTACTATCTCCCACTTCACTTTACCTTTCTGTTTGTCTTCATGAAATCATTGCTTGCTTGTCTGATCTGATTGACTTCACTGTGTGAAGACAATTTACTGTTTGGCTTCATACTGTCTTCCATCCTGATCCATACTACCTAGCTGCTGATAGTCTTCTTACTTTCACTACATTGCTTACTTGACTATGACTTGTCTAGTGTAGTCTATCTTCCGCTGCATACCAATAGGTTCATTTCTACTTTTTGTCTTCAAAGACCTCATGTTTTGAAGACTTTCATAAAAATCGCCTATTCACCCGCCTCTAGTCGATAACTAGCACTTTCAGGGACAACCTGAACTGCTACGTGGGGGCTCTACTATGACATGTGTTGCTACTTACTCGGCCATGGTTCATCGTTGCAGAGAGACCGATCGACAAGTATGTACATACACGTTCGCGACAAGACAGACAACGCTACGCACGCTTCGACCGGGAGGATCCCAGCTGTCAGGGAGGATAAGGACGCACTTCCTTGCATGTGAAGATATAGCTGCTGGGTCGAAGCTGTCAAGGGGGAATCATTTTTTTTGCCCGTAATAATGATGCACTTCCCTGTGTGCAAAGATGTAGCTGATGGGTCCCAACTGTGAGGGGGAGAAAACATTATTTTTCAATGTAAAAATGATGCAGTTGCATGCATGCGTCCATGGGCGTGGTGCGTCCTGTCACGCCCAATATGCAACACTAACCTAAAGGGACTCGAAGGTCCCACGAAGGATAGAACCTCATATTGACACGCTTTTGCAAGGTGGATATCATCACATCGTACCATTACATAATATTTGGGATACATACAAAAGGCATACAATGCCACAAGAATACATCAATACATCATACAAGAGAACATCCAGCTATGGATGAAACACACAAAAAAGCTCAAACGACATCCACCCTGCTAGCCCAGGCTGCCGACTAGGAACCTATCCTCTGAACGAAGAAGAAGAACTCCAACACAAGCAAACATCGCTCTCACGTCATGAGCATCGCATTACCTGTACCTGCAACTGTTGGTGTAGTAATTTGTGAGCCACGAGGATTCAACAAATCCCATTACCATGGGTATCAAGACTAGCAAAGCTTAATAGGTAAGGAAGGGGTAAGGTGGTGAGGTTGTAGCAGCGACTAAGCAATGTATGGTGGCTAACTCACGAGTACAAGAGTAAGATGAGAAGCTACGCAAATGGTAGCCAACTACTAATGATCAATAAGTGATCCTGAACTACTTACGTTCAAATATAACCCAACCGTGTCCTCCTGTCGAACTTCCCCAAAAAGAGACAGTCACGGTTATACACGCGGTTGGTGTATTTTAATGGAGTTTACTTCAAGTCCTCTACAACCGGATATTAACAAATTCCCATCTTCCACATAAATGCGGGCATGGCTCTGGAAAGTTTAAACCGTGTAGGGGTGTCCCAACTTAGCCCATGACAAGCTCACGATCCGCGAAGACAATCCTCCATCACGGGACCCTCCGATCAGACTCGGAATCCCGGTGCACAAGACATTTTGATAATGGTAAAACAAGTCCAGCAAGTCCTCCCGACGTGCTGACACCCTGATAGTAGCTGCGCGTATCTAGTTATAGGGCACGACGAATGAGCTACGCGTACATGTGCCAACATACCCCAAGTTGCCAAGGGGCGGCCCCACACAGTGTTATAGTTTGGGACCAACACCATCAGCACTGGCCCCCCTGTATGTAGAAATCCTCGGGTTCATGACGCCGTATGCCAATTAATTATTAGGTTCAAGAATTATTATGGCAAATGTTAAAAACCAATGTTGTGCCTTGCTGGAAGAGTTTTATTCAAAGCGAACTATCAAGAGGGCCCCATAAACCATCATCACGTTAGGGACGCAAAATCAAGGAACATAACACCGGTATGATGGAAACTAGGGGGGCAAGACTGGACGAAAACACCAGGCATAAGGCTGAGCCTTCCGCCCTGTACCAAGTATATAGATGCATTAATTAAATAAGAGGTATTGTGATATCCCATGATATCCATTTCCCAACATGCAACAACCTGCAACTGCACCTGCAACTAGCAATGCTATAAAAGGGGCTGAGCAAAGTGGTAACATAGCCAAACAATGGTATGCCGGGACGGTTGAAAATCTTAGAGCTATCATGGCAATTTGGGAGGCTTGATAAACAAGTGGTAGGTAACACGACATAGCGATAGCATCAAGACAGCTAGCATAACAAAGATAGTAGTGAGATCCAAGGTGATGGTCATCTTGCCAGAAATCCCGCTAGAAAGAAGAACGAGTCCATGAAGAAGACGAGCCAGCATAGTCGAACGAATCCTCACAATCGCAACGATAACCGAAACTATCGAGAAGAAGCACAACCGGAACGAAGCAAACAACGTGTTAAACCAACAAGCATAAACATGGCATGATGCACAATCAAATATGATGCATGTCCGGTTTAATGAGGCATGGCATGGCAAAGTGCAACAAGCAAGACTACAAATTAAGTGGAGCCCAATATGCAATAGGTTGCATATTGACGAAACACCACATCAATTGTTTAGTTCTCTCCCGTTTAATCTACTCAACAATATTAAATGTTGTTAGACATGGAAAGAGGTGAAAGATATATAAACTATCTATATAGGCATGTTTAAATGAGGCCGGGACAACAAACAACAATGTCGGTAAAACCTCATGTGCAATTGCAGTTTAATGCAAACAACAATCTTAAACATTTTAAATGCTATTATCATGATGCGGATGACATATGGAAGTTTTATGCAATTTTTGTTAAAAGTTGACATGAACATGATATGAAGCATTTGTCGCCATGACGGAATGAAAGGGTGCCACGGGGACGATAACGGGAATGGCGCAACAGCAACATTCCGATGATCCAACAATTCGTGGAAATGCCGATGCAAAAGAAAGTGTGGCGGGAGTGTGTCAAGCAAGGATGGTGGGGTGATCCCGGCAACCGGGTCTCCCATGTGTCGGTGGCAAGGAAACGAGCGACGGAGAGGGAGAGATCGAGATGAGGGAGAGGCGGCACAAGGGAATTGGTGAGTAGGGAGAGATGGGGGTCGAGAGAGCTATGGTTGAGATGGGGCGTCGACTGGGCCTGCTGGCTGGGCCACAGAGATGACTGGCCGACCTGCTGGGAGGCCCAAGGAGCCGACTGGGCTTCCTCCTCTCTCTCCCTTCAATTTCATCCTCTCTGCCATTTTCTTTCACAAAACCAACAAAGAAAGAAAAGGATAGCAAGAAAGGGATAGATAAAGACTTTGTGCAGGAGGCCAGTTTTTCCTGGGCTCACAAAAATGAGATTGATCCAAGAAAATACATTTTGCACCGCTTGGAAGGATTGCATTCGAACATATTTGAATGTGATTCAAATAAGCTTGAATTAGGAAAACATTTTTGGAGAGTCCAAAAATGTTTAGAATTTTTGTGGAGATCAGGAAACCGATGAAAGAAATTATGTGCAAAGTTTGCGGACCAAACTTGAAGTAGAAAATACATGGAATTATTTTGCAAGTGTGTTAGAATATTTATTATAGCTCCCTAATAATATTGGGTGTATATATGTTATAAAGAGAACTCACCATGTGCATTTCCCTTGATTTAAATAGATCGAAAGATCTATGCAATTTATTTGGTTGAGTTTTTAAAACGGGTTGCAAGATGACATGATGCACATCAAATGATGCAATGATGTATGCAACAAACCAACAACTCACATGACGACACCCGAAAAATATGGAAGGCATCTGGAGCGTCAATCTTGGGGTGTCACAACTCTCCTCCCTTTACAAAAGATCTCAACCCGAGATCAAAGGATGGTACAAGGGAGAAATGAAAGAGGAAGAGGTAAGACAAAGTTGCTTCTTTTTCAAACGAGTGAAACCAATGAACCTTGAGAGGTTGAAAAGTTGAAAGAAAGGACACAATAGAGTTGAACACAATTGAGAGCATTCCAATAGAAAAGAGAAACAAGGAACACCATGTGAACCTTGGAGGTTGCAAAGCTATGAATGACCAGCTGATACGTCTCCAACATATCTATAATTTTTGATTGCTCCATGCTATATTATCTACTGTTTTAGATGTTTAAGGGCTTTATTATACACTTTTATATCATTTTTCGTACTAACTTATTAACCCAGAGCCCAGTGCCAGTTTTTGTTTTTACCTTGTTTTAGAATAACGCAGAAAAGGAAAACCAAACGGAGTCCAATTGACCGGAAACTTCACGGAACTTATTTTTGGATCAGAAGAAGCCCAGAAGACTTGGAGTGCACATCAGGGGATCTACGAGGAGGCCACGAGGCAGGGGGCGCGCCCACCCCCCTGGGCGCACCCTCCACCCTCGTGGGCCCCTCGTGGAACCCCTGACGTATTTCTTCCGCCTATATATCTCAATATACCCTAAAAACATCGGGAGCACAATAGATCGGGAGTTTCGCCGCCAGAAAAGCCTCCGTAGCCACCGAAAGCCAATCTAGACCCGTTCCGGCACCCTGCCGGAGGGGGCAACCCTTCTCCGGTGGCCATCTTCATCATCCCGGTGCTCTCCAAGACGAGGAGGGAGTAGTTCTCCCTGGGGGCTGAGGGTATGTACCAGTAGCTATGTGTTTGATCTCTCTCTCTCGTGTTCTTGAGGTGATACGATCTTGATGTATCGCGAGTTTTGCTATTATATTTGGATCCTATGATGTTTTCTCCCCCCTCTACTCTCTTGTAATGGATTGAGTTTCCCCTTTGAAGTTATCTTATCGGATTGAGTCTTTAAAGATTTGAGAACACTTGATGTATGTCTTGTCGTGCGTATCTGTGGTGACAATGGGATACCACGTTATTCACTTGATGTATGTTTTGGTGATAACCTTGCGGGTTCCGCCCATGAACCTATACATAGGGGTTGGCACACGTTTTCGTCGTCATTCTCCGGTAGACACTTTGGGGCACCCTTTGAGGTTCTATGTGTTGGTTGAATAGATGAATCTGAGATTGTGTGATGCATATCGTATAATCATACCCACGGATACTTGAGGTGACATTGGAGTATCTAGGTGACATTAGGGTTTTGGTTGATTTGTGTCTTAAGGTTTTATTGTAGTATGAACTCTAGGGATGTTTGTGACACTTATAGTAATAGCCCAACGGATTGATTGGAAAGAATAACTTTAAGGTGGTTTCGTACCCTACCATAATATCTTCGTTTGTTCTCCGCTATTAGTGACTTTGGAGTGACTCTTTGATGCATGTTGAGGGATAGTTATGTGATCCAATTATGTTATTATTGTTGAGGGAACTTGCACTAGCGAAAGTATGAACCCTAGGCATTGTTTCAACGCATTGCAATACCGTTTACGCTCGCTTTTATCATTATTTACCTTGCTGTTTTTATATTTTCAGATTACAAAAACCTTTATCTACCATCCATATACCACTTGTATCACCATCTCTTCGCCAAACTAGTGCACCTATACAATTTACCATTGTATTGGGTGTGTTGGGGACACAAGAGACTCTTTGTTATTTGGTTGCAGGGTTGCTTGAGAGAGACCATCTTCATCCTACGCCTCCTACGGATTGATAAACCTTAGGTCATCCACTTGAGGGAAATTTGCTACTGTCCTACAAACCTCTGCACTTGGAGGCCCAACAACGTCTACAAGAAGAAGGTTGTGTAGTAGACATCAAGCTCTTTTCTGGCGCCGTTGCTGGGGAGGTGAGTGCTTGAAGGTATATCTTTAGATCTTGCAATCGAGTCTTTTAGTTTCTTGTTTTATCACTAGTTTAGTTTATAAAAGAAAACTACTTAAAAACTGGAATTAAGGTTACCTCATATGCTTCATCTTTTTAATATCTATCATGAAAATAAGGATTCCGATAATTGTGCTCAAGTGCTAGAGGAAGAATGCATTAGAATGGTTGGCACTAAATATTTGAATAATGAGCATGATTGCAATGTTGTTAGTATGAATTCCTTGAGTATCCATGATGCTAATGATATGCAAAGCCACAAGCTTGGGGAAGCTATGTTTGATGAAGATGATATATTTTGTCCCCCAAGTTTTGATGAGCAAATTTATTATGACGAAAGAATGCCTCCTATCTATGATGATTATTGTGTGACACGTATGCTTTAAATAATAATGATAACAATGAAACTTGTCATCTTGATTTCAATTTTCAATCCCATGATAGTTATTTCGTTGAGTTTTCTCCCACTACTATTGATGAGAAGAAATTTACGTATGTGGAGAGTAATATAAATTCTATGCTTGTAGATGATGAAAAGAATGCCTTAGGTTCTGGTTATATTGTTGAATTCATTCATGATGCTACTGAAAATTATTATGAGGGAGGAATATATGCTTGTAGGAATTACAATAATATCAAGTTTCCTCTCTATGTGCTTAAAGTTTTGAAGTTATGCTTGTTTTACCTTCCTATGCAAGTTGATTCTTGTTCCCACAAGTTGTTTGCTCACAAAATCCCTATGCATAGGAAGTGGGTTAGACTTAAATGTGCTAGTCATATTCTTCATGATGCTGTCTTTATGTTTCAATTCTTATCTTTTAAGTGAGCATACTTGAAATCATTATGCCTAGCTACGGGCGTTAAACGATAGCGCTTGTTAGGAGGCAACCCAACTTTATTTTTGTTCCTTACTTTTTGCTCCTGTTTAGTAATAAATAATTTATCTAGCCTCTATTACGATTGAGTTTTTATGTTTCAGTTAGTGTTTGTGCCAAGTAGAACCGTTGGGAAGACTTGGGGGAAAGTCTCGTTGATCATGTTGTAAAAACAGAAACTTTAGCGCTCACGAGAATTGCTGCCATTTTTTATTGGAGAGTTCTACTTCGTTAATTATTTTTGCAGATGATTAATAGATAAATTCCGCACGTCCATCTATTTTGTAATGACCAAACCTCGAAGGATTTGAGTCTCTGTGCTTACCGTGCTAGTCCCTGGATCGAACTAGCTAGCACACACAGTATAGATGAATACCAGAATAGCAAGTGCATCATTTATTACAACGTATGATCCAGAATATATAAAATAAAACAATCTACATAGCACTTGGCTAGCTTTATTCAATCAAACAACGGAAAGTAGCAAAAAATAACGATGAGTCCCATCATAGCCCACTGGCGATGCTGAGTGCAGACTCGCGACCCTAACAGTACCTTACTCTTCGTCTGAATATCCTGCAACATCAGACGTTGCATCCATATAGGTCAATACTTGGAATGTATTGGCAAGTTACACATGAGTAATAATATAGCAGACCTACATGTATATGCATAGTATAACAAAAGGAAGGCTTGCGGGTTTATTTTTGCAGAAAGCTGATTTTACCCTCATAACTAGCTAATAGTCAAATTTTTATTTAGTTCTTTTATTATTACAATTAAATACACAAGGTTGAGTTGGCAAAATCAACTCCAACCTACCCTTTATTAAGTTGCCCAATACGGGCGTCCTCTGCGGACAGCAACAGCAACGGGAACGGTGGTGTGCTCCGGCGGCGGCGGACGTCGATGGCGGCAGCGTTCTGGTGCTCTGCAGGGTACTTCGAGGTTGGATGGCTGTTTGATTGAATAAAGCTATCCAAGTGCTATGCAGATTGTTTTATTTTATATATTCTGGATCATACGTTGTAATAAATGATGCACTTGCTATTCTGGTATTCATCTATACTGTTTGTGCTAGCGAGTTCAATCCAGGGACTAGCACGGTAAGCACAGAGACTCAAATCCTTCGAGGTTTGGTCATTACAGATGGTATCGGAGCAATGTGTTGACTGTAGGACGTGACCCTAGAAAATGGATTAGAAAACCATAGGAGTGAAAATTATTTTATAAACTAGCTATACTTCTTGCTATTTATTAGTAAATCCCTCAAGTATCTTGACCAGTTAAGTAGGAACTAGTGTTGAGACCACCATTCATGTTTGTTTTATATTGCAACGTTATCGTGTTAGCGTATCTGATTATGTCCACTTTTGTGGTATGAAGATACTAGATTGTTTTCTTGATTGGTAATTGTTTGTTAAATTGCTTAGTGTCGAAATTATTCGACTATACACACACACACACACACACACACACATATATATATATATAATATTACCATATTGTTTGTTGTTTGTTTGTTGGTGTTATTCATTGTTGTGTTTTGTTGGCTTGATCATAATATGCATATGGGTAGAATATATTTATATATACATAGCTTTTGCCCCTATTATATCTATAACTCATCTATGCTTGCCCACCAGATGCCGCCGAGGCGTGATACTAGACGCAATACTGCAGGAGGAGACAGCAATGGCAATGGAGTACCACCATACATATAGCAGGTTATTGAGGGACAGGCGCAGTTGATCCAGTTGCTTACTCAGAACCAGCACAACAACAATAACAACAACAATCCGCCACCACCGCCACCTGTGGATATGCTTACCAGGTTCTTGAGGTTGAATCCTCAGAGGTTCTCCAGTTCCCCTGAACCTAATGTGGCTGATGACTGGCTCCGTGCAGTCAATCGCAACCTGGAGACGGTTTGATGCACTCATGCAGAGAGGGTGAGGTTTGCCTCACATTTGTTGGAGGGTCCTGCTGCAGCTTGGTGGGACAATTACTTGGTCACTTATCCCATTTCTACCATCACATGGTCTCAGTTTCAGGATGCTTTTCGTGCTGCACATGTGTCTGCTGGTGCTATGAGTCTGAAAAAGAAGGAGTTTTGCAGTTTGCGCCAGGGAGGTCGCACAGTTAATGCGTATGTCGAGGAATTTAATAATCTTGCATGTTATGCTCCTAATGATGTTAACACTGATGCAGCTAGGCAGGAGAAATTCTTGGAGGGCCTTAATGATGAGTTGAGCCTTCAGTTGACAGTGGCCACTTTTAGGAATTGTCAGGATTTGATTGATAAGGCTATTGTGCTGGAGGGAAAGCAACGGGCCATAGAGAATCGCAAGAGGAAGTACAACAACAATAATAAGTATAATTCAGGACCAGAGCAGAAGCCACGCACTTCATATCATGGTAATGGAGGTAATGGGCATAATCATCATGGAGGTAATGGACATAATCATAATGGAGGGAATGGCCACAACCATAATGGACACCATCATCACAATGGGCACAAGAGTAACAATGGCAATGGTAGAGGTAATGGTGATGGTAATGGAGGGAATAATAACCAGAGCCACCAGAGTATGCCTGTGCAGAGGGATATTAGCCAGGTTCAAAGCTATAAGTGTAGGCAGATGGGCCACTACTCCAATGCTTGTCCAGGGAACAAGAACGGTAATGGGGATTCAAGAGTCAGCAAGCCAAACCCCTTCCAAAGTTTCATGTCAACCATGTTAATGTTGAGGAGGTCTATAATGAACCTGATGCAGTGATTGGTAAGTTCTTGATTAACTCAGTACCCGCGCTTGTTCTTGTTGATACTGGTGCATCACATTCATTTATTTCGAGGGTATTTGTTGATAAACATGGATTGCCAACCAAAACACTTAGTATGCCTATTAGAGTGAGTTCCCCAGGAGCTGAGATGATAGCAGGTGTTGGTTGTCATCAGTTGACTTTGTCTATTGGAAAGCATGATTTTCCTACGGATTCGATTATATTGAAGTCACAAGGTCTGGATATTATTATGGGTACGGATTGGTTGCAGTTATATAAATGTCATGATTGTGCCAGTCGATCTATTACTACCAGTGCACCAGGAGGGAAGAGGATCAAATATGTGTGTAAGTATAAGCGTAATCAGGTGCAGGTGAACTCTCTTAAGGGGGGTAGCCTGTAAGAGGTGCCAGTTGTGAGAGATTATCCAGATGTGTTTCCAGAGGAGTTGCCAGGTATGCCACCAGATAGAGATATTGAGTTTCTTATTGATTTAATACCTGGCACTGGACCTATTGCAAAGAGACCGTATAGAATGCCTCCTTAATAGTTGGAGGAATTCAAGAAGCAGATAAGAGAATTGCAGGCACAAGGATTTATTCGCCCAAGTTCATCATTGTCACAGCCCTAGCTTTGGCCTTGCTTGTCATTGCATCATCATCTTGCATCATGTCTAAATTTCTCAGAAAACTTGAAATGGGGACTGACCAACCCTAGCACCAAATGAATTCGAATAGGCTCAAATAAAATCACTTCCAATAAACCCAAAGAGACTTCAGGAAAAGTCTATCATTTTTGAAACTGGTGAAACCTCTGACAAAAATGGGAGCATATTTTCCCTAGGTCATTTCAGGTTATTGGATTAAATCATAAGTATTTGAATTGGAGCATTTAATGGCTATAATTATTTTAAATGCTTCAATAATTCTGAAACCATTTGAGGGCTGTTAGTAAACATTTTAAAAGTGCCAACAAATTTTCTCAGGAGTTTTAAAAATGGTTTAGTATTATTACTAAATCAAAAATAGAAAACAAAAACAAAACGGAGAGAGAGGGAGGACCCAAGGTCCACTTACCCGGCTGGGCCGGCCCACCTGGCCTATGCCAGTCGTCACCCACCTCTGCCAGTAGGCAGAGGAGGGACAGCACACGGCGCGCGCGCAGGCGCCATGCCACCAGGCTGCCTGCCTGCATCGCCTGAACACCGCGAAGCCTCGCGTCTTCTCCCCAGCGCCGCCTCGACCCCACCCTCGTCCACTCCCCTTCCCTCTGGTCGCCCCTCTCCTCCTCTGCTCTCTTCCCCGCAGCTACCCGAGCGGGACCGTCACCACCATCGCCGACCACCGCGGCCACCGCCCGTCCCTCGACCAACCGCCGTGTCCATCAGCGCCGCCTCATCGTCTTCATCATCCCAGACGAGCCACGCATCCTCGGGCCCTACAACATCACCATCGCCGTCGTCTTCCCCCTCAGGCTTCGACCACCGCTGCCGTCGATCTGCCGTCTCCGACACGTCCCCGAGCTCGCTGACCTTCTCTGCCACATCCTTGTGAGCTCCTACACCTCCCCCCGTGCTCGCCCCCTCTGTTCCCGTTCTCTAACCGCAGCCCCGCCATGGCCGAGCAATCGCTGTCGCCACTGCGAAGCTCACGGTCGCTAGCCGCCCCGCCTGACCAACCCAAGCATGGAGTCGTGCTCTGGGCTTCTCTAGGAACCCGTAGCGCGCCTCAGGTCATCCGCTCGTGCATCGTGGCCCTCGCACCGTGCAAGCCGCAGCTGCGCCGCCACGGAACTCGATGCTGTTGACGTTCCCGGCCACCCTAGCATCGCCTGAGGCCACCAACCGACGCGCCTCCTTGCTCCGGTTCCAACGCGCCCAGCCGCGCGAGCTCCTGTCGCCGGAGTTGGCCGGACGGGCAACGCCGCCGCGTCCTGGTTACGCCGGCGATTAGCCCCCGGTGATGGCAAACTGTTAGGGGCTAATTACCCAACTAACTACCACCTGAGTCAACGACATACGGGCCCCACTGCCTAACTAACCAGCTAACAAAAATAGTTAATTTTAATCTAAACATAGTGGCCCCACAAGCCAGAGTTGACCTTGCTGATGTGGCAGTTGACCGGACCTACCTGTCTGTGGCACTAAGTGTCTCAGGGTCACTGACCAGTGGGTCCCACTGGTCAGGTTTGACCTGGACCACGCCCTGTTGACTTGCTAACGTCACACCGATGTCATGCTGACGCAGTAAATGCTTTTCTGGTTTTTCTTATTCAGAAATGATTTAGAAATTCCAGAAAATAGTTAGAACTTCTAAAAATCATAGAAATTCAACCGTAACTCCAAATGATCAACCAACTGATACCCATTGTATAAGTGAAAACATGATAATGGCATTCTAAATGCTAAATATGGAGTTTGCATATGAACCCTTGGTCCATATGGACTTCATTTAAATTGTTGCTACATGCATTAGTGCAAATCATAACATTATTGCCATGTCACATTCATGCGTCATATTGTTGCATTGCATTGATTGTGTTTCCTCTCTGTTGCCGATGTTTGTCCCCTCTCAGTAGATGACGTTCTGACAATTTGATCGATGACACCGATGAAGAACTATACTATCTTCAGAAGTGCCAGGCAAGCAAAACCACCTTGTTCATTCTGATACAATCCCACTCTCTCGCTCCTGCTCTCTTTTACTGCATTAGGACAACAGCGATTCAACTATTACATGCTGCGGTAGTTGAACCCCTTTCCTCTGCCTGACCTGTCATTGCCACAATAAATAGATGAAACCCACTAGCATGAGTAGGAGTTGTTTGAGCCCTGATGTGCCTACTCATTCATGCTTGTTTGTCATGCCTGCTACTGCTTAGAGTTGAGTTAGGTCTGATTCATCAGGGATGAATTGGAATGGTGATGAACATGTCCTACTGTGTGTGAGCTAAGTATGTGAACACAATTTGGTAAAGGTAGCGGTGAGACGCCATGTAGGAGTACATGGTGGGTTGTCTCATTGCAGCCGTCCTCAGGAATTGAGTTCTGTGTCTGTGATCCATGAACAGTTACTACCACACATTGGGCTCCGGGCGCTCCAAGCTCTCTTGACTTATTAATCAACTCAATCACTGTCCAGGAGTTGCAACTAGTTTCTGGTGTTTGTAGGTAGTGTTAGTAGTCTACCAAGTGGCACCCGGTACAGGTGGGCTTGGGACAGACTAGGCACAGTGGCCCGGTGTACCAAGTGGCACCCGGATGGTGGGCTTGGGAACCCGGTACACATCGTTTGGGGCTGTAAGCGACACCCCGGCCGGATCTCCTTGCGGATGGAACCCGAATAGGTGATAAACCTGGACGAGAGACTTTTGTGGTTAGTCAGGTCGTGGCCGACTCCCTCACCAGGCTTCCGCTTGAAGGTTGCCAAGATAGATGACGTGTACATGGTTGTAAGTGGCGAGAGCGTGTGTGAAGGAGTACACCCCTGCAGGGTTATCATTATCTATTCGAATAGCCCGATTCCTCGGATATGGAAACTTGGACCCCTTGCATAGTTCATAGAAAAGTGAAAGTGGATACTCTAAAATGCACAAGATAAGCGTGAGTGCTATGGATGGCGTTCTCGTAGGGAGACGGGAGCAGATCCATAGTGGTGTATTGATATGGTGAATATGTGGACTCGTGTGCGCCACCTCAAAAGAGTTACTTGCAGTCGTAGTTCCGGATAGCCACTGAGTCAAAGCTGGCTTGCTGTAGTTTAACTCCACCATCCCTTCGTTGATTATGATGCATATGTAGTTAGTTCTGATGTAAGTCTTGCCAAGTATATTTGCACTCACATTTGTTTAACTTATGTTTTTGCAGAGAGACTTCAGTCTCGCTAGTAGTTCCACGTGGACTTCGACGTTTAGCTTGTTTCCTCAGCTACGATCTTGTACCCTTGGGAGGGTCTGGTAGATAGTCAGGCTCCTCAGCCTTCTTCATTTTTAGTTGTCTATACTCAGACAAGTTAAGCTTCCGCATGTGCTTTGACTTGTATGCTCTGAATGTTGGGTCATGAGACCCATGTTTGTAATATCTCGCTGCTCGGAGCCTAATGAATAAATACTTGAGTCATGGAGTTATGTTGTGATGCCATGTTGTATTTACACATATCGAGCATATTGTGTGTATGATTGAAATGCTTGGTATGTGTGGGATCCGACAACCTAGTTGTTTATCCTTGGTAGCCTCTCTTATGGGGAAATGTAGTCTTGTGCTTCCATGAGCCATAGTAGTCCACTATAGCCCGGTTCACCGGAGTCCAGCTAGCCCAGCACTACTGCTCCGGAGCACTTGACTGGTCGGCATGTGATTCACTTCGTTCATGTGTCTGTCCCTTCGGGGAAATGTCATGCGGAGACATCCGGAGTCCTGCCTAGCCTGCTACAGCCCGGGTTCCCGGAGACCTCTTAGCCCAGTGCTACAGCCCAGATTCACACGCTGCTGACCGACATGCTCGATGTTGATTCATGTATGTCTGTCCCCGTAAGTTAGTGCCACTTTGGGTTCACGACTAGTCATGTCGGCCCGGGTTCTCTATCATATGGATGCTAGCGACACTATCATATACGTGAGCCAAAAGTCGCAAACGGTCCCGGGCCATGGTAAGGCGACACCCGTGGGAATACCGTGCGTGAGGCCGCAAAGTGATATGAGGTGTTACATGCTAGATCGGTGTGACTTAGAATCGGGGTCCTGACAGCTTTGGTATCACAGTGTAATTGCCTGTAGGATTACCAAGCCAAACCGGTCAAAGTTGTGTCTAGAAATGCTTTAGTTATATAAGGGAATTGATTGTGGATGGGAACGTACGGCTCTTTTTACTCCTTATCCTCATGACCTTGTGATCTGAGTCATCTTATCTTTTCTATGGGGTTAAGAACTAGGCTTCTCTTCTATCTCTCATCATGACATGTTACTAAACCGTAGTTGCCTAGGATTGTTGAGTTTAAGTCTCAGTTCAGTTCCTACTACTTCCAAATGTTCATAGCTAGCCTCAGAACCTTGATATTGTGATGTTGAGTGGTTATGCCACCATTTTTGCAAGTTGTCTCAAATATTTTGAGCAATTACAGCCATTATGCTGTCCGAGTCATCCCGGGTTTCTAAATAGTCTGGTGCATTTGCAACTCCCTTCTTTCTGTTCCCGATGTTCCTTTGGGCCAGATTAAGCACATTAATCGGTGTGTCGAGGTACTCCGTTGCCTTGACTTGTTTGTTGGAGTTAGTATTATGACCCTAGGTGTTCTTGAGAATTTAGCTATGTTTTGGTATCCCTAGTGTGATGATTCTGGCCATCATTCTTGAAAGCATCCCGTGATGCCATTTAGTAGTAGGTATACTACTCTTGGGTTCTTGACCCAAGATTCACTCTACTTACCTCGTGTTGATAGAGTTGCTTGTACCTTTAGGATATTAGTAACCTTTGCAATAGTCCTCGAGGTCCATGGTATTTCTTTCTTCCAAATACCATGAACTGCTTACGACAGAAGTTCCTTGGAACCAAAGGATTACAACCAGGGTGCTCTTGAGGAGTACTCCATTCATATTGTGACTCTGCCAATCCTACCCTTCCGCATGGGTTACCGGAAGAAATGTTGATGTTTGCTCGACCTACTAATCTATGCATCCACAACTCAGAAAGTTATATGTTCCTTGAGTTGACCCTCCTCAACTATATTCCGACCCTAGTCTATCAATTGATAGTCAGGAATAGTCGTGCATTCGTGTTCATCGATGCCTATTATTCTTGTGGTCCGTCAAGCTATTCTATTCCAGAATGACTCGGAGAAACAAACTCCAGTACCTCGTCCACTTCTGGGATTGGGTCAAAGTAGTTGTATCCCACAGATCAAAATGCTACTCTACCTCGGAGTATTACCCCCTTTAGGTCAGGATCGCCATGAGAATTGCACCACCTCTTATGAATTCTTGACGAAGTGATACTTCTCGCCATTAATATCCATTCCTTGGTTCCGTGCTGTTGTAACCGGAATGCCGACAAGTGAACTGTGATGTGTGAAATCAATACTCCTAGCAACCTCATTGCTTGGTAGTTAATGGACAATACTCCCACTCTTAGCGTGCTGGTTATTGAATCATCATCATAAGATTGATCGTGCTACCTAGTCCTTATTTCCGGTGCACTCTTTGATCAATGAGTTAGGATTTTGTCAAACCCTTGCTATGTTGATCATATCGTCTTGCCCTGAAAGGCAAGATTGTTCTCGAGCTTAATAACATATCGGTGGGTTGTGATTTTCCAAATATCTTCTTGGAAGTATCACCAGGTTGTCCCCTGACCGCTATGTTGAGCTCGTGATCAAGTTGGTTTCTTGTAACCAACCCTTCTGCAAGAATCTATGTGGGATACCCCTGAGCTAGTTGGTTAAGCCAAACAACAACTTGGAGAGTTGGAAGATAAAAGCTTATCTGACTTAGTTCATGTTAAGGGTTATCTTTTTGGTGTGTATGTGTGTTGAAGAAAGATGATATCTCCATCGATTGGCCCTCGGGATCAGTTGTTGGATCTATTGCCTTGTCAAAACTTTGACTTGAGTATGGGCTATTGTCAAGTCATATCATGACCAACGATGTTCGTAATGTTTTCTTACTCATGGTTGATCCCTCGAGCATACACCATTACATCCTTTGGTCTAACCAATGCTATCATCGTGTTCACATGATGGTGGGAGTCCAGTGATATGGAAATTCCGATGAGTTGTTATTGAGCCCATCAGCAGCATTTTGTCTCCTCCATGATTCATGTTGAACATCAATCAAGTGTTGAAAGCAATGCCTTCGTGTTCCGTTCATGAAGCTTATGCTTGCATGGAAGAAGTGACTTCCCCGAATTCATGTGCATTTGGTGCAAGTTGCCGCCGTGAGTTTGAGAAAGATTGTTTTTGTTTCCTCTGGTACCATCCCAAGTCAGTTCTGCATGTGCGAATGTATTCTATGGTTTGGTAGATTAATTACCTCCACTACATATGTATTCCCTAGCACACCAAGCCAATGATTGATTTGTTCAAGGATAAGAAGTTCAACTGCTATTCCCGAAGGGCCCAGATGGACATGACAAGACTTCGTTATCTTCAATGATGGTTCCCCACTTGAATTAGGTAGTGTTTTATTGTAAAACTACTATGTGGTCATGCTTGTCTGAGACAACGTGTTCACATATGTGTTAGCAGAACCAGCTCATGTTTTGGAGCTTACTACCATAGTCCATTTCCCGAGAATCTCGCAGCGCCATCTCGTCGATTTGTGTTGCAAACTTCCATTTTCTTCTAGACTCGATGGGTCTGGAATATCCTGTTTCCAACCAGATCTGAATCTTAGGAAGATATGATGGTTGGAACTTTTCCAAGATCTATGATGTAGGTCCCCGACAAGGTTGATGTTCTGGCCGACACACCTAGCCAGAAGATCTATCATTGTAGTATCTTGATTGAGCTATTTGACCATCTTCTCCATGAGGACTTAGTGTGACCTATTATTGAAGTTGTTTCTTAGGGATCCTTGTGCTCTCAGTTTCTTCGATGATTCTATAACCATTGGAACGTTGGAAACACTCTCGACTGTTGAGTTCTTCCCTAGTTACCAGAATCATTCCTAAAATTTGCATTTTGTTCCCAGCTTGCACCTCAGTAGTTGTTGTTCAGGATCATCTTCACAAGTGGACTTACCATGGGTACCATCCATTTCTGATGATAAGCTAAAAATCATCCATTGCGTTGTGTTCAACAAGGTAGTCCACATCATCCATCCTAGTCGGAGTATGCCATTCTTTCGAACCCCTTCCAACGATCGATTGTGTTTACCTCAGGCTGGTATAAAGAGTTTCAATGATCTTGTATCAAAAGTAATTCTTTTGCCACTTAAGGGAAATGCTCTACCAGTCACCTTTCCCTAAGGTGTCCCGTTATGGAATCATGGCAATTACCACCTCGCTACTTTGAAACCATGCACCATCCTACTCCAGCGTGGAATTGTTGCCTACCAATTTGAAACCTTGTCATCTATTACCTCCCATCTCTCTCGATGTGTGTTTTGTGTCTCAGCCTAGGAGATGTTTCAACGTCTCACTCCATGAGTTGATCTTGAGTGCTCGTTCTTCGAGGAAATTGTTTCATGTAGAGTTTCCTTATGTCGTCATCGTGTTGGATGGAGATCTCGACCGAAAAGACGTCAAGATCAATTGGAGAAATGAATCAACATCTTCGATGAGGGCACTTGGATCATGAAGATCGTGCTAGCTTTGTATCCCCTCTGTCTTCTTACGTCACGTCTTGAATCTCGGGATGAGATTCTTGTTTAGTGGGGGTGAGTTGTCACAGCCCTAGCTTTGGCCTTCCTTGTCATTGCATCATCATCATGCATCATGTCTAAATTTCTCAGAAACTTGAAATGGGGACTGACCAAACCCTAGCACCAAATGAACTCGAATAGGCTCAAATAAAATCACTTCCAATAAACCCAAAGTGACTACAGGAAAAGTCTATCATTTTTGAAACTGGTGAAAACCTCTGACAAAAATTGGAGCATATTTTCCCTAGGTCATTTCAGGTTATTGGATTAAATCATAAGTATTTGAATTGGAGCTTTTAATGGCTATAAATATTTTAAATGCTTCAGTAATTCTGAAAGCATTTGAGGGCTCTTAGTAAACATTTTAAAAGTGCTCACAAATTTTCTCAGGAGTTTTAAAAATGGTTTAGTATTATTACTAAATCAAAAACAGAAAAGAGAAATAGAAAACAAAAACAAAATAGAGAGAGAGGGAGGACCCAAGGTCCACTTACCCGGCTGGGCCGGCCCACCTGGCCTATGCCAGTCGTCACCCACCTCTGCCAATAGGTAGAGGAGGGACAGCACAAGGCGCGCGCGCGGGCGCCATGCCACCAGGCTGCCTGCCTGCGTCGCCTGGCCACCGCGACGCCTCGCGTCTTCTCCCGAGCGCCGCCTCGACCCCCCTCGTCCACTCCCCTTCCCTCTGGTCTCCCCTCTCCTCCTCTGCTCTCTTCCCCGCTGCTGCCCGAGCGCGGCCGTCGCCACCATCACCGACCACCGCGGCCACCGCCCGTCCCTCGACCAACCGCCGTGTCCATCGGCGCCGCCTCATTATCTTCATCATCCCAGACGAGCCACGCATCCTCGGGCGCCCTACAACGTCGCCATCGCCATCGTCTTCCCCCTCGGGCTCTGACCACCGCTGTCGTCGATCCGCCGTCTCCGACACGTCCCCGAGCCCGCTGACCTTCTCTGCCGCATCCTTGTGAGCTCCTACACCTCCCCCCGTGCTCGCCCCCTCTATTCCCGTTCTCTAACCGCAGCCCCGCCATGGCCAAGCAATCGCTGCCACCGCCGGGAAGCTCACCATCGCTAGCCGCCCCGCCTGACCAACCCAAGCATGGAGTCGTGCTCTGGGCTTCTCCAGGAACCCGTAGCGCGCCTTAGGTCGTCCGCTCGTGCACCGTGGCCCTCGCACCGTGCAAGCCGCAGCTGCGCAGCCGCGGAACTCGATGCCGTCGACATTCTCGGACACCCTAGCATCGCCTGAGGCCACTAATCGACGCGCCTCCTTGCTCCGATTCCAACATGCCCAGCCACGCGAGCTCCCGTCGCCAGAGTTGGCCGGACGGGCAACGCCGTCGCGTCCTGGTTACGCCGGTGATTAGCCGCCGATGATGGCAAACTGTTAGGGGCTAATTACCCCACTAACTACCACCTGAGTCAATGACATACGGGCCCCACTGCCTAACTAACCAGCTAACAAAAATAGTTAAGTTTAATCTAAACACAGTGGCCCCACAAGCTAGAGTTGACCTCACTGATGTGGCAGTTGACCGAACCCACCTGTCTATGGCACTAAGTGTCTCAGGGTCACTGACCAGTGGGTCCCACTGGTTAGGTTTGACCTGGACCGCGCCATGTTGACTTGCTGACGTCACACCGACGACATGCTGACGTAGTAAATGCTTTTCTGGTTTTTATTATTCAGAAATGATTTAGAAATTCGAGAAAATTGTTAAAACTTCTAAAAATCATAGAAATTCAACCGTAACTCCAAATGAAATAATTTATATATGAAACATTATCAGAAAAATCCAATCTATCTATTTATGCTACTTTCATGCATGATCAACCAACTTATACCCACTGTATAAGTGAAAACATGATAATGGCATTTTAAATGCTAAATATGGAGTTTGCATATGAACCCTTGGTCCATATGGACTTCATTTAAATTGTTGCTAGATGCATTAGTGCAAACCATAACATTATTGCCATGTCACATTCATGCATCATATTGTTGCATTGCATTGATTGTGTTTCCTCTCTGTTGCCGGTGTTTGTCCCCTCTCAATAGATGACACCGATGAAGAACTATACTATCTTCAGAAGTGCCAGGCAAGCAAAATCCCCTTGTTCATTCCGATACAATCCCACTCTCTCGCTCCTGCTCTCTTTTAATGCATTAGGACAACAACGATTCAACTGTTACATGCTGTGGTAGTTGAACCCCTTTCCTCTGCCTGACCTGTCATTGCCACAGTAAATAGATGAAACCCACTAGCATGAGTAGGAGTTGTTTGAGCCCTGATGTGCCTACTCATTCATGCTTGTTTGTCATGCCTGCCACTGCTTAGAGTTGAGTCAGGTCTGATTCATCGGCGATGAATTGGAATGGTGATGAACATGTCCTATTGTGTGTGAGCTAAGTATGTGAACACGATTTGGTAAAGGTAGCGGTGAGAGGCCATGTAGGAGTACATAGTGGGTTGTCTCGTTGCAGCCGTCCTTAGGAACTGAGTTCCGTCTCTGTGATCCATGAACAGTTACTACCACACATTGGGCTCCGGGCGCTCCAAGCTCTCTCGACTTATTAATCAACTCGATCTCTGTCCAGGAGTTGCAACTAGTTTCTGGTGTTTGTAGGTAGTGTTAGTAGTCTACCAAGTGGCACCCGGTACAGGAGGGCTTGGGACAGACTAGGCACAATGGCCAGGTGTACCAAGTGGCACCCGGATGGTGGGCTTGGGAACCCTGTACACATCGTTTGGGGCAGTAAGCGACACCCCGGCCAGATCTCCTTGCGGATGGAACCCGAATAGGCGATAAACCTGGACGAGAGACTTGTGTGGTTAGTCAGGTCGTGGCTGACTCCCACACCAGGCTTCTGCTTGAAGGTTGCCGAGATACACGACGTGCACATGGTGGTAAGTGGCGAGAGCGTGTGTGAAGAAGTACACCCCTGCAGGGTTATCATTATCTATTCGAATAGCCGGATTCCTCGGATATGGAAACTTGGACCCCTTGCATAGTTCGTAGACAAGTGAAAGTGGATACTCTAAAATGCTCAAGATAAGCGTGAGTGCTATGGATGGCGTTCTCGTAGGGAGACGGGAGCGGATCCATAGTGGTGTATTGATATGGTGAATATGTGGACTCGTGTGTGCCACCTCAAAAGAGTTACTTGAAGTCATAGTTCAGGATAGCCATCGAGTCAAAGCTGGCTTGCTGCAGTTTAACTCCACCATCCCTTCGTTGATTATGATGCATATGTAGTTAGTTCTGATGTAAGTCTTGCTGAGTACATTTGTACTCACGTTTGTTTAACTTATGTTTTTGCAGAGAGACTTCAGTCTCGCTAGTAGTTCCACGTGGACTTCAACGTTTAGCTTGTTACCTCAGCTACGATCTTGTACCCTTGGGAGGGTCTGGTAGATAGTCAGGCTCCTCAGCCTTCTTCATTTTTAGTTGTCTGTACTCAGACAAGTTAAGATTCCGCATGTGCTTTGACTTGTATGCTCTGAATGTTGGGTCATGAGACCCATGTTTGTAATATCTCGCTCTCGGAGCCTAATGAATAAATGCTTAAGTCGTGGAGTCATGTTGTGATGCCATGTTTTATTTAAACATATCGAGCATATTGTGTGTATGATTGAAATGCTTGGTATGTGTGGGATCCGACAACCTAGTTGTTTATCCTTGGTAGTCTCTCTTATGGGGAAATGTAGTCTTGTGCTTCCATGAGCCATAGTAGTCCGCTACAGCCCGGTTCACCAGAGTCCTGCTAGCTCAGCACTACTGCTCCAGAGCACTTGACTGGCCGGCATGTGATTCACTTCATTCCTGTGTCTGTCCCTTCGGGGAAATGTCACGCGGAGACATCCGGAGTCCTGCCTAGCCTGCTACAGCCCGGGTTCCCAGAGTCCTGTTAGCCCAGTGCTACAGCCCGGATTCACACACTGCTGACCGACATGCTCGATGTTGATTCATGTATGCCTGTCCCCATAAGTTAGTGCCACTTTGGGTTCACGACTAGTCATGTCGGCCCGGGTTCTTTACCATATGGATGATAGTGACACTATCATATACGTGAGCCAAAAGGCGCAAACGGTCCCAGGCCATGGTAAGGCGAAACCCGTGGGAATACCGTGCATGAGGCCGCAAAGTGATATGAGGTGTTACAGGCTAGATCAGTGTGACTTAGAATCGGGGTCCTGACAATCACCTTGGGAGCTCCAGTTTTGTTTGTGGAGAAGAAGGATGGGACCTTGAGGATGTGTGTTGATTATTGTTATTTGAATGAGGTAACCATTAAGAATAAGTATCCATTACCTATGATAAATGATCTATTTGACCAGTTGGAGGGAGCTACTGTGTTTTCTAAGATTGATCTTCATTCTGGTTATCATCAATTAAAGATTCGTGAGCAAGATATTCCCAAGACTTCTTTTACCACGAGGTATGGGTTGTATGAATATACTGTTATGTCATTCGGATTGATTAACGCCCCTGCATACTTCATGAATATGATGAACAAGGTGTTTATGGAGTTCTTGGATAAGTTTGTGGTTGTTTTCATTGATGATATATTGGTGTTCTCCAAGAATAAGCAAGAGCATTAGGTGCATTTGCGTTTGGTATTGGAGAAATTGAGGGAACATCAGTTGTATGCCAAGTTTAGCAAATGTGAGTTTTGGCTGGATGAGGTAGCATTCCTTGGACATGTTGTGTCATGTAATCGAGTTGCAGTTGATCCATCTAAGGTTGCTGCAGTTATAGAGTGGGAGACACCCATGATAGTTGGAGAGATTCGCAGCTTTTTGGGCCTTGCAGGTTATTACAAGAGGTTTATTGAGATCTTTTCCAAAATTGCAAAGCCTATGACTGAATTATTGAAGAAGGAGAAGAAGTTTCTTTGGACTGATGAATGTGAAGCCAACTTTCAAGAATTGAAGCAGCGTTTGGTTACGGCACCAGTTTTAACTCTGCCAGACATACATTAGGACTTCCAGGTATATTGTGATGCTTCTCGTCAAGGACTTGGGAGTGTTTTGATGCAGGAAGGTAAAGGTGTTTCTTATGCTTCACGTCAGCTTAAGAATCATGAGCACAATTATCCTACACATGATTTGGAGTTAGCCTCAGTTGTGCATGCATTGAAAACTTGGAGGCCATATCTTATTGGTAATCATTGTGATATATTTACTGATCATAAGAGCTTGAAGTATATTTTTACTCAGAAGGATTTGAACCTCAGGCAGAGGAGATGGTTGGAGCTTATTAAGGATTATGATTTGAATATGCAGTATCATCCTGGTAAGGCTAATGTTGTTGCTGATGCATTGAGTCGTAGGAGCCATGCTAATGCAATTAATATTGATAATATGCCACCCGAGTTATGTGAACAGTTCAGGAATCTCAGGTTGGAGATGGTTCCTAAGGGATATTTAGCAACACTTGAGGTGAATCCTACTTTGCTTGGTAGGATCAGAGAAGCTCAAAAGAATGATAAGGAGATTGCTGAGATAAAATACAATATGGTTAAAGGTAAGGCAAAAGGTTTCCATGAGGATGAACATGGGGCCATATGGTTTGAGAAGCGTATTTTTGTACCTCAAGATGCAGATATCAGGAAGTTGATTCTTCAGGAGGTGCATGATTCACCTTATTCTATTCACCCAGGTAATACTAAGATGTATTTGGATTTGAGGGAAAGATTTTGGTGGCCTAGCCTGAAGAGGGAAATTGCTGGGTATATTGCAACATGTGTTGTGTGCCAGCGAGTTAAACCAGAACATCAGAAGCCAGCAGCTTTGTTACAACCATTGCCTATACCTGAATGGAAGTGGGATGATATTGGTATGGATTTCATTACAGGTCTACCTAGGACTCGGTCAGGATATGATTCTATTTGGGTAGTTGTTGATCGTCTGACTAAAGTTGCTCACTTCATCCCTGTAAAGACTACTTATACCAGTGCTCAGCTAGCAAAAATTTATATGTCTAAAATTGTTTGTCAGCATGGAGTTCCAAGGAAGGTAGTGTCTGATAGAGGTACTCAGTTCACATCTAAATTTTGGCGTCAGTTGCATGAATCCTTGGGCACCAGGCTGGTGTTTCGTACAACTTTCCATCCACAGACAGATGGGCAGACAGAGAGGGTAAATCAGATTTTAGAGGATATATTGAGATCTTGTGCTTTGGAATATGGGTCAAGTTGGGATGATAATTGACCTTATGCAGAGTTCTCATATAATAACAGTTACCAGGCTAGTCCGAAGATGGCACCATTTGAGGTATTGTATGGTAGGAAGTGCAGGACACCATTGATGTGGGATGAGGTTGGAGAACGTCAGTTCTTTGGACCATACTTGATCAGGGATGCTAAGGAGAAGGTCAAGTTGATCCGTGATAGGCTGAAGATAGCACAGTCCAGGCAGAAGAGTTATGCAGATACAAGACGTAAGGAGGTGACATATAAGGTAGGAGACCGTGCATATCTTAGAGTTTCACCACTTCGTGGAATTAAGAGGTTTGGAATGAAGGGTAAGTTAGCACCATGTTTTGTGGGGCCTTACAAGATCTTGGAGCGTAGAGGAGAGGTAGCTTATCAGCTGGAGTTGCCAGAATCCTTGTCAGGAGTTCATAATGTGTTTCATGTATCTCAGTTGAAGAAGTGCCATGCAGACATGATGGATGTTCCATTGAGGGACACGGTGCCACTTGAGGCAATTCAGTTGGAGAGTGATTTGACATATGAGGAGAAGCCTATTAAGATTTTGGAGACAGCATCGAGAGTTACTCGCACCAGGACAATCAAGTTATGCAAGGTTCGGTGGGATCATCATGCAGAGGCGGAAGCTACCTGGGAATGAGAGGAAGATCTCAGGCAGGATCACCTTTTATTTGAATTTAGGAAAAATGTGCGTTCTTCAAAATTTCATTTAGGCCCCAAATAAATGTTCACCTTGTGCGGCTTGATTTTAGAAGCCCGGGAAAATTTATTTCGGGATTTTTGGAGTTCGTTTAGTATTTCTGTTTATTTTTCTTCTGCGCGTAATTATTTTTAAAAAAATCGCAACGACCTACGGGCCGTGTCCGACCGGGAGTCCAGCCCGACTAGCCTTTATAAGCCAGCCCACCCCCGGGCCGAAACCCTAGCCCCGAGCCGCCCCAGCCCCGCCCGAGCCGCTGACGCGCCTCGCCGCCGCCGCGCCTCGCCGCCGCCGCCCTCTCGCACCACCGCCGCGCCTCGCCGCCGCCCGCCGCTGCCGCCCGTCACCGCTGCCTCGCCGACCCGCCGCCTGAGGTCGCCTCGAAATCCATGCCGCCGTTTTTTTTGGAAAAACAGTCGGTTTTTCGTCGGTTTTTTTAGTTTTCGTTTTTTATTTTGGATTGATTTTTTTCTCGGTTTAGGTTAAATAGCGAGCGTTCGCTCGTTTGTTCATTTTAACGAACGTATTCCTCGTTTAGATCCGGTTAACGAACGTTCATTCGTTAATCCGTTTGCCGTTTTTCTTTTTCTCGGATTTTCCGCGATTATTTTCTGATCGTGATTTCTGATCCGATTTTCGTTTTAGTATAACTTTTCGCTCGTTTATCGGAATCAGGCGATTCAAGCGCCTGGAGTTTCGTCTCGAAACCCTCTATCCGTTTAACCAACTTAAAGAAGTTTTTGCTACTATAAAAATTGCCTTAGATCCAGATTAGTAGAAGGAAGTTGTTTTCTTTCGCCGTTTGACTTCCGTTGCTTCGTTTGATTTGATTCTTTCTGCCAACCAGAGTTCTTAAGTTGAACTTTCTAGTTAAATCTCTTATTTGAGTTTTACCTGTGCATTACATGAGTGCTTATTGTATGCTTGTTTGTTTGTCTGCGATAGAATACCTGGAGTGCACCGCCTGTTACTTCGAATCTCTAGGTTTCGCGGATCATCAGCAAGGCAAGTAACACTTTGATCATACATTTCCTATTACCCAGTTTTGTTGCATTAGATCAATCCTCACACATTGCATGATTAGGATCTAATTAAATTGTGGGATGGGAAGTAGTTGAGGTAGTACCTATTACCTGTTTTAATATCAAACCTTTGGGAGTTACTTCTACGTTTGCCATTATGCCATGCTATGCTAGTAGACATGGATTGGGTGAGTGATATCCATGACAGATGTGAGTTTGTTAATTAATGGTTTATCTAAGGTGGCAACTTAAATACACATATGGGTGGATTGAGGTACCTGGGTATTCCAGGATTGCCTGTTTCTTTTTGGACCGCCACCCAGGCTCAAAGGGATCATGAGATTATTGATACTAGAAACTTCCGTGTGCAGCCACAAGCCATTATGGGCTCTCACATAGTTGATTAAGTCGTGCGAACTCTTACGGGGTAGACTAGCAGATGTAGGGGAAAGTAGGTGTAATGGTCTATTCATCGTAAGGTGCTAGTGCTTCTGAAAGGCTATGTCTTGGTCATCCGTCTTCTCAAACACCATGTAGTGCGAGAAACCAAACGGAGGCGATCGAGTCTTGTGGGGAAAAGTGCGCAAACCTCTGCAGAGTGTAATAAACTAATCATGATTAGTCGTGTCCCCGGTTATGGACTTTTTGAGTATCTAGTACTTGGATTATCATGTGAATCTCAACATGTTACTCTAAATTAAGTTTGTTGGGTTTTGTTTAATGATGATTACTTTAATTGGGATTGAGGATGCTGTCAACCATTCTCAATGTTTAACAACTACCATGATAGTAAATAAAATTTATTCCTTTGTTGTAGGGAAAAATTGGCTTTACGCAAAACTGTAACCATAGAGCTTTCCACCAGCCCAATATGCATATAGTATAGCAGTTTCATTCCATTACTCTCTATGTGTTACCTTGCCAGCATATTCCATGTGCTGACCCATTTTGGGCTGCAACGTTAATGTTGCAGACTTTTCAGACGACGATTAAGGAGTTTTTAGGTCATGGTTCTATACTCAGTGATGCCATTGGAGTTGATGGACTCACTTATCTTCCAAGCCTTCCGCTGTTATCGTTATTAGATGGCCTTAAGCCATATTTATTGTAATAAGTTCTCTATTGAGACACTCGATGTAATAAGTGTGTGATTGTTACTCTGTTATAAATCCTCTGAGTACTGTGTGGTGTCAGCATTACTGATCCAGGGATGACACCGGAGCACAGAGCACAGACTATTTGAGGTCTGGTCGCTATAGAGATGGTATTAGAGCACACGCTGACTGTAGGACACGGCCACTAAGCTAAAGACCTAGAACACCATTCACTCTCTTCTCTTCTGACCTCTCCTCTTTCTATTCTTTTGGATGGCGGATGCAAGGAACAAGTTCACGCAACCGGATGAAGATACACCCTTTGCATGTCACTTGAAGGAAGTCACGAGATACATGAACATAGGAGTACCCAGCTTCACCGGAACCTACAACGCCACTTTACCTGAAGAAGAGCGCTGGATGATTCAAGTTCAAGTTCCAGGAAGGACGTTCATGCCAGTCACTAAGCCCATAGAGTTTTCTTTTGATGCACCAACTTGGAGTCTAGGAAAGAGCATGGCAGCTCACATCGCCATGGGATGCATTGGGGAAGTCTACCGTAATGATCTCAAGGATACTATCTACCAGATTTGTGGGAGATGATCAGCACTAGAAAGGATAGATCAGTTGCAACTTTTATCCAGGAGTTAAAGTAGCACATTCGACGACAGGAGAACCAGATGTGCGCCGACATGATAGACCTGAAGAAGGCAAGCACAAGAATCAAGGAACTGGAGGAAGAACTCAAGGCTACACGTGAAGATTATGAAGAGGAAAATGAAGTACTAGTGGATAAGAATGCCGACCTAACAATGAAGCTAGCAATATTTATGGGAGGCCCCACACCAGTAGATGAAGACGAAGAACCCAAGGAGATTCGCCCGGAAGACTACATCATCATCGACGACACCGACTCGGACCGAGATGATAGCGATGATGATTATGTTGATGAAGCCAGAGCAGATATCATGGAGTCTGCAACCGAAGAATATTTCTAGTAGACCACCTCATTAGTAGTAGTAGTCCACCATGTAAATATAGTAGTCCGAGCACTTTTGCGATAGTTAGATCGATTGTATGCCCTTGTTTGATTGAATGAAGTGAATTGTTTGCTTTTGCCTCATGTGAATATGGGTAGTGTTTTCTCTTTAGACCCCCTCTATTCTTACATCTCATCTTTAAACCTCCGAGACGTGACCCCGGATTTACCTTTCCACCGGAGCTCACCCAGTTGATCCAGCAGCAGAACACATTGATGCAGTTGCTAGTCCAGAATCAGAATCAGGGGAACAACAGCAACAACCCACCACCACCACCACCTATTGATCACTTAGCCCATTTTCTTAGGCTGAATCTGCCGGGGTTTTCCAGTAGCACCGAGCCGATAGTAGCAGATGATTGGCTCCGCAAGACAGCTAGAGAGTTGACCACAACAGGATGCACAAATGCAGAGAAGGTGAAGTTTGCCACACATCAGCTTGAAGGACCCGCAGCATCATGGTGGGAGTATTTCACAGCCACTTTCCCTGTCGACACTTTCACATGGGACCAGTTTCAGCAGGCCTTTCGTACTGCACATGTTTCAGCAGGAGCTATGGCCATGAAGAAGTGTGAGTTTCACAACTTGCGCCAAGGATGACGGAAAGTTGGCCAGTATGTGGAGGACTTTAGTAAATTAGCACGTTATGCCCCAGATGACGCTGCTACGGATGCAGCCAAGCAGGAGAAGTTTCTGGAAGGACTGAATGATGAGTTGAGCATGCAGTTGATGGTAGCAA
>NC_041390.1:362336817-362433314 GCF_002162155.2 Triticum dicoccoides | reverse complement strand
TGATTGGCTCCGCAAGACAGCTAGAGAGTTGACCACAACAGGATGCACAAATGCAGAGAAGGTGAAGTTTGCCACACATCAGCTTGAAGGACCCGCAGCATCATGGTGGGAGTATTTCACAGCCACTTTCCCTGTCGACACTTTCACATGGGACCAGTTTCAGCAGGCCTTTCGTACTGCACATGTTTCAGTAGGAGCTATGGCCATGAAGAAGTGTGAGTTTCACAACTTGCGCCAAGGATGACGGAAAGTTGGCCAGTATGTGGAGGACTTTAGTAAATTAGCACGTTATGCCCCAGATGACGCTGCTACGGATGCAGCCAAGCAGGAGAAGTTTCTGGAAGGACTGAATGATGAGTTGAGCATGCAGTTGATGGTAGCAACCTTCAACAACTACCAGGAGTTGGTAGACCATGCTCTTATGATTGAAGGCAAGTAGCAGCAAGTTGAGAACCGCAAGAGGAAGTATGGACAAGGAAAGTACAATTTAGGAGCTCAGTAGAAGCCACGTTTTACCCCTAGACCGGGAGGACATTTTCAGCATACCCATGGAGGAGGTAGCTCGCACAATCACAATGGCACCAGGAATGGTAATGGCAATGGAGGAAGCAACGGCCAGAATCGTACCAACCCATCAACCCCAGCTAAGAAAGATCTGAGCCAAGTCACTTGCTTTAAGTGTCAGAAGACCGGACATTATGCTAATGAATGTCCTGAAGGCCAGAATGGCAATGGAAGTTCTGGGAAAAGGCCGAACCCTTTCAACAGGGGACAGGTGAACCACGTTAACGTGGAGGAGGTTGAAGAGCAGCCGGATGCCGTAATCGATAAGTTTTTGGTTAAGTCATTTACTGCACTCGTTCTTTTTGATATTGGTGCATCACATTCATACATATCAAGGGGATTTGTGGATAAGTATAACCTGCCCACTAAGGTTCTTAGAACACCTATGCTAGTAAGCTCACCAGGAGCGGAGTATATGGCCAGTCAAGGATGTTTTCAAGTGCCATTGAGTATAGGTAGGCATGTGTTTCCCTCGGATTTAATCATTTTGGAATCACAAGGATTGGATGTAATTCTGGGTATGGATTGGCTATCGATGTATGGAGGAAACATCGATTGCACCAGTAAGACAATTTTTCTTACCACCCCAGAAGGGAGAAGGATCAAGTATGTATCCCGACATATGCCAAAAGGGACTCAAGTAAATTATTTAACAGGAATTGTGCAGGAGGAAGTACCAGTGGTAAGGGATTTCCCTGAAGTATTTCCAGAGGAGTTACCAGGCATGCCACCGGATAGAGATATTGAGTTTTTGATTGAGCTATTGCCAGGCACAGGGCCAATATCAAAGAGACCATACAGAATGCCTGCAAAGGATTTGGTGGAAATTAAGAAGCAGATTAAAGAGTTACTGGATAAGGGATATATTCGCCCAAGTTCTTCGCCTTGGGGATCGCCAGTACTTCTAGTGGAGAAGAAGGATGGATCATTAAGGATGGTTGTTGATTATCGAGGATTGAATGAAGTAACGATTAAGAACAAGTACCCACTACCAATGATCAATGATCTGTTTGATCGATTGCAAGGAGCTAAAGTATTTTCCAAGATCGATCTGTGATCAGGATACCACCAATTGAAGATTCGAGAACAGGATATTCCTAAGACAACTTTTACCACCAGGTATGGGCTGTATGAGTATACCGTTATGTCATTTGGTCTGACTAACGCACCTTCCTATTTTATGAACATGATGAATAAAGTGTTTATGGAGTTTTTGGATAAGTTCATCGTGGTATTCATTGATGATATCCTGGTTTACTCGAAAAATGAAGAGGAGCATAAGGAGCATTTACATTTGGTACTTGGTAAGCTTAGAGAACATCAGTTGTATGCCAAGTTCAGCAAATGTGAGTTTTGGTTGAAGGAAGTAGGATTCCACGGACACGTTATATCCGGAGAAGGAATAGCAGTAGATCTCACCAAGGTTGATACCGTGACCAAGTGTGAAGCATCAACCACGGTTGGAGAGATACGGAGTTTTCTTGGACTCGCAGGATACTACCAGAGATTCATTGAGAATTTCTCCAGGATTGCAAAGCGTATGACGGAGTTATTAAAGAAGGATACCAAATTCAAATGGACTGAGGAATGTGATGCTAGTTTCCAGGAGTTGAAGAAATGCTTGGTTAATTCACCAGTGTTGATTTTGCCAGATCAGACCAAGGACTATGAGGTGTATTGTGACGCTTCATGTCGAGGACTTGGAGCAGTGCTTATGCAGGAAGGGAGAGTTGTTTCATATGCCTCAAGACAACTGAAACCTCATGAGTTGAATTATGCTACGCATGATTTGGAATTAGCAGCCGTAGTGCATGCATTGAAAACATGGAGACATTTCCTCATTGGAAACCATTGCGAGGTGTATACGGATCATAAGAGTTTGAAGTACATTTTCACGCAGAAGGAGTTAAACCTCGGACAAAGGAGATGGTTGGAGCTCATCAAGGATTATGATATGAGATTGCATTACCATCCCGGAAAGGCTAATGTAGTACCTGACGCATTGAGCCGCAAGAGCAATGTTAATACATTAATGACGGGAGAAATACCAAGGGAGTTATCCAAAAATCTTCAAGAGTTATGTTTGGAAATAGTTCCAAGAGGCTATGTAGCAGCATTGGAGATTCAGTCATCTTTGATGGATAGAATCAGAGAAGCTCAGAAGACTGACAAGTAGATTGCCTCTATAAAGGAGAAAATAAGCGAAGGAAAGTCTAAAGGATTTCGCGAGGATGAGCACGACACCCTATGGTTTGTAGACCGTGTTTATGTGCCCAATGACCCGGAGATCAGGAAGTTGATTCTGCAAGAGGCACACGATTCACCATATTCGATTCACCGAGGAAATACCAAGATGTATTTGGATTTGAAGGATATTTTCTGGTGGACCAGAATCAAGAAGGATATTGCGGAGTATGTAGCAGTTTGTGATGTGTGTCAGAGAGTAAAGGCAGAGCATCAGAAGCCAGCAGGATTGTTACAACCATTGCCGATACCCGAATGGAAGTCGAATAAGTTAGGCATGGATTTATCACAGGATTACCCAGGACTCGTTCAGGCTATGACTCGATTTGGGTTGTAGTCGATCGGTTGACGAAAGTAGCTCATTTGATCCCAGTAAAGACCACTTACACAAGTGCTAAGTTGGCAAAGATATACATGACCAGGATCGTACGTCTGCATGGAGGTCCGAGGAGTATCGTATCAGATAGAGGAACCCACTTTACCTCAAAGTTTTGGAAGAAGTTGCATGAAACTTTGGGTACCAGGCTAGAGTTCAGCACAGATTTTCATCGACAGACGGATGGACACACCGAGAGAGTCAATCAGATTTTGGAGGATATGCTGAGAGCTTGTGCGCTAGATTATGGATCTAGTTGGGACGACAATTTTCCATATGCAGAGTTCTCTTACAACAACAGTTACCAAACCAGTTTAAAGATGGCCCCTTTCGAAGCTTTGTACGGAAGGAGGTGCAGGACACCGTTGTCATGGGACGAAGTTCGAGACCGCCAGTTGTTTGGGCCTGATTTGATTAAAGAGTCTGAACAGAAGGTGAAATTGATTCGCGATAGGCTCAAGATAGCCCAGTCCAGGCAGAAGAGCTACGCAGATTCTAAACGCAAGGAGACAGTTTACGAAGTCGGAGACCGAGTTTATCTTCGAGTATCTCCACTTCGGGGAACAAAGCGTTTTGGTGTTAAGGGAAAGTTAGCGCCACGATTTGTACGACCATACCGAGTATTGGAACGTATGGGAGAAGTGGCCTACAAGTTGGAATTGCCCGAAGGATTGTCAGGAGTTCATGATGTGTTCCACGTTTCTCAGTTGAAGAAGTGCCACGCGGAGATGGCTGGCATACCCTTGAGAGACACAGTGCCATTGGAAGCAATTCAGTTGGATAACGATTTGACCTATGAGGAGAACCCAATTAAGATTCTTGAGTTTGCCAGCCGAGTCACTCGCAGCAAGGTTATCAAGTTTTGCAAAGTTCAGTGGAGCAACCACAAGGAGGATGAAGCTACCAGGGAATGAGAGGAAGACTTGCTCAAAAACCACCCTCAATTATTTTCTAGCCAACCCGAATCACGAGGGCAAGATTCATCTTAAGGGGGGTAGGTTTGTAACATCCCAAATTTTCAATTTGGAATGTTATACATTAGATCATCAATGCATATCATATATTATTTGCTTTTGGTTTTGATCCTAGAAAATTCTACGCAACTCAAGGACCCACGGAGAGAGTTGGGGATTTCGTTATTTTTATATTTGAGTTTTCTCAAATTTTGAGAATAGGATCATTTGATTTTAATTATTTTATCATCAATTAATTCTATTACAAAAATATGAGAGAGGGAAAAAATGACTTTCCCAAAATAAAGAAATATTGAGGATTTAATAATAAAATCAAATAAGATTTTGTTTCAGAGTTTTTCGTTATTTTATTTGAATTTAGGAAAAATGTGCATTTTTCAAAATTACATTTAGACCCCAAATAAATGTTCACCTTGTGCGGCTTGATTTTAGAAGCCCGGGAAAATTTATTTCGGGATTTTTGGAGTCCTTTAGTTCTTTTTATTTTTCTTCTGAGCGTAATTATTTTAAAAAAAATTTGCACCGACCAACGGGCCGTGTCCGACCGGGACTCCGGCCCGACTAGCCTTTATAAGCCGGCCCACCCCCGGGCCGAAACCCTAGCCCCGAGCCGCCCCAGCCACAACCCCACCCGAGCCGCCGTCGCGCCTCGCCGCCGCCGCCGCCCACTCGCGCCACCGCCGCCGCCGCGCGCCTCGCCGCCTCCGGCCGCCGCCGCCCTTCACCGCCGCCTCACCGACCCACCGCCCGAGGTCGCCTCGAAATATGTGCCTCCATTTTTTATTGAAAAACCGTCGGTTTTTCATCGGTTTTTTTAGTTTTAGTTTTTTTATTTTAGATCGGTTTATTTTTTTATCTGTTTAGGTTAAATAGCGAGCGTTCGCTCGTTCGTTTGTTTTAAAGAACGTATTCGTCGTTTAGATCCGGTTAACGAACGTTCGTTCGTTAGTCCGTTCGCCGTTTTTCTTTTTCTCAGATTTTCCGCGATTATTTTCTGATCGCGATTTCTGATCCGATTTTTGTTTTAGTATAACTTTTCGCTCGTTTATCGGAATTAGGCGATTCAAGCGCCTGGAGTTTTGTCTCGAAACCCTCTATCAGTTTAACCACCTTAAACAAGTTTTTGCTACTGTAAAAATTGCCTTAGATCCAGATTAGTACAACGAAGTTGTTTTCTTTCGCCGTTTGACTTTCGTTGCTTCGTTTGATTTGATTCTTTTTGCCAACCGGAGTTCTTAAGTTGAACATTCTGGTTAGAACTCTTATTTGAGTTTTACCTGTGCATTAGATGATTGCTTATTGTATGCTTGTTTGTTTGTCTATGATAGAATACCCAGAGTGCGCTGCCTGATACTTCGAATCTCTAGGTTTCGCGGATCATCAGCAAGGCAAGTAACACTTTGATCATACCCTTCCTACTACCCAGTTTTATTGCATTAGATCAACCCTCACACATTGCATGATTAGGATCTAATTAAATTGTGGGATGGGAAGTAGTTGATGTAGTACCTATTACCTGTTTTATTATCAAACCTTTGGGAGTTACTTCTATGTTTGCCATTATGCCGTGCTATGCTAGTAGACATGGATTGGGTGAGTGATATCCATGACAGATGTGAGTTTGTTAATTAGTGGTTTATCTAAGGTGGCAACTTAAATACACATCTGAGTGGATTGAGGTACCTGGGTATTCGAGGATTGCCTATTTCTTTTTGGACCACCACCCAGGCTCAAAGGGATCATGAGATTATTCATACTAGAAACTTCCGTGTGCAGCCAAAAGCCATTATGGGCTGTGGCATAGTTGATTAAGTCGTGCGAACTCTTACAGGGTAGACTAGCAGATGTAGGGGAAAGTAGGTGTAACGGTCTATCCATCGTAAGGTGCTAGTGCTTCTGAAAGACTATGTCTCGGTCATCCGTCTTCTCAAACACCATGTAGTGCGAGAAACCAAATGGAGGCGATCGAGTCTTGTGGGGAAAAGTGCGCAAACCTCTGCAGAGTGTAATAAACTAATCATGATTAGCCGTGTCCCCGGTTATGGACTTTTTGAGTACCTAGTACTTGGATTATCATGTGAATCTCAACATGTTACTCTAAATTAAGTTTGTTGGGTTTTGTTTAATGACGATTACTTTAATTGGGATTGAGGATGCTGTCAACCATTCTAAATGTTTAACAACTACCATGATAGTAAATAAAATTTATTCCTTTGTTGGAGGGAAAAATTAGCTTTACGCAAAACTGTAACCATAGAGCTTTCCACCAGCCCAATATGCATATAGTATAGCAGTTTCATTCCATTAATCTCTATGTGTTACCTTGCCAGCATATTCCATGTGCTGACCCGTTTCGGGCTGCAACGTTAATGTTACAGACTTTTCAGACGACGATTAAGGAGTTTTTAGGTCGTGGTTCTATACTCGGTGATGCCATTGGAGTTGATGGACTCACTTATCTTACAAGCCTTCCGCTGTTATCGTTATTAGATGGCCTTAAGCCATACTTATTGTAATAAGTTCTCTATTGAGACACTCGATGTAATAAGTGTGTGATTGCTACTCTGTTATAAATCCTCCGAGTATTGTGTGGTGTCAGCATTACTGATCCAGGGATGACACTGGAGCACAGAGATCAGACTGTTTGAGGTCTGGTCGCTACAATATTGTTTCCAGTTCATTTGATATGTTCTGGTGTTTTTCTTAATCACCAAAATATTTTATTTGAGTCTTTTGCTACTGTTTTGTGTGGCCTAGTGCATAAAATGATTTTTCAAAAATTGCATTAGGTGAGGAACTAGTGTTCCTGTAGTTTATGTTAGTAGTATATATATTTTACTGTGCGTATATATATTTTGTTTAGGTTTTATTATGTTGTTTTATTTTAGTTTGTTTTTATCTATTGTGGTTAATTCTAAAGAAAAAAACGCAGCATAGCGCGCAGCGTTGAGCACTGCGCGGCCCAGCAGCCAACCCCGCGGCCCAGCTAACCCCGCACTGCCCGCGGCCCAGTCTCCCGCGCCTCCAGCCGCCGAAGCAGTACACCGCACCCGACCCGCCGCCGCTTCTCTCTCTGACCAGCGGGACCCGCGCCGCACCCATCTTCCACCCCGAGTCGGGCGCAGCCGCGCCGCGCACACGCCGAGGCCGACCCAGATTGATCCGGCGCCTGGTCGATCCCGTGCGAGCCAGGGACATCACGCGCGAGCCCAGGACCCCGAAGAACCCTACCACTCGCCTTTCCCCACCCCTTGTCGACCGCACACCTCTGGAGCGCGTTTGGGATCTCGGGAGAAGCTCCACTGCCGCCGCCGTTTCTTCGGTCGACTCCGTCGTTGTAAGAGACCGCAGAGCCGCGCTGCCTGCACCCCTTGAACCCCCACTAGACGATGAACTCTTTTGACACCTCGAAGTACCCTGCAGAGCACTAGAACGCTGCCGCCACCGACGTCCGCCGCCGCGGAGAACACCACCGTTCCCGTCGCCGTTGCTGCCCGCAGAGGACGCCCGGTCGCCACCCAACCTCACCTATTCCTCCACGGCTCGACGCTGCACCCACCCATCACTTCCCCTTCACCGGAGACTCACCGGAGAGCCGCCACTACCGACGCCCGAGACCGCCGCCGCCGCCCTCTGTTTTTGGTGAGCACGCACACACAGGAGGTCCTCCAACCAATCACGTGCTGCCATGTGGCAACCAGCTACAGTATACGCACGAATAGTGTAGGAGTTTTCTGTTGTTTTTGTTTTTCTTTCCAGATTTTTTCTCTAACTTCTTTTAGCTATATCTTTTAGTCTATATACTCAATTTAGGTAATTCTTTTTCCTATGCACTCACAAAAATCAGCACATTATCACAGTACCAACTTTGCACATGTTTGCACTGTTCAAACTTGAATTCATTTGAATTTGAATCAAATCTTCCGGAGGCCGTAACTTTCAAACCGTTTATCGGAATTGATTGTTTCTTTTTGCTTTGTGAGCGTAGTGCAATTTAGGTGCTGTTATGCTGCTGTTGTTGAGTTTCAAAAATGGTTTTCTTGCTATTGCTTTTGGTTTTGGTGCTATTCGTGTTCCGGTGATTGATTTGTTGAATTGTGTGAAACATGTAGATTGTCCGGAGTGCGACGCGAGCTATTGTCAGGAGTGTGACTTTCTGAACCAGAACCAAGGCAAGTTACACCTTGATCATCCTTTACCTATTGTTTTCTATGCATGTAGTTATATCACACTATGAATATATGCATGTATAGGAATACTATATATTTTGGTTATGATGTTGAGCTATCTCCCGTCATTGCAGAGCGTAGTAGTGGTAGTTTTGCTATGCTTTGTAGACGGGGTTGGTTCGCGTATTCATTAAGCTTATGTGAGGATTATATATATAATAATTTGAGTAGTAACTCTGGATTTAATTCACCTCTGGGCGAAGTGGTATTGCTAGGGTGGTTTCAAGAACATCATGGTTTATACCCTCTGAATGTAAGTGGACGGACGCCCAGGCTCAAAAAGATCAGACCGACTTAGTGACTAGTAGCTTCCATGTGCGACCACTGGCTAAATGGGCTCTAGCTTAGTTGATTAGTTGTGGGACCCTTACCTGGATGTGCCAGCAGATGTAGATATAATAGTTGGGATGGGCCTCCTGTTGGGACTAGGGAACTGCTTCTGAAAGACTTCGTCTCAATCTTTGGGTTGGGTCTAGTGGGTAAAGCGTACTAAACTCTGCAGAGTATTAAAACTAATCATGATTAGCCGTGTCCCCGGTTATGGGTAACTTTGAGCCACTATGCCATTACAGTTGTTGGATGATCTTGACAGATGTGACACCTAATAAATTTGTTGGGCAACTTAATAAAGGGTAGGTTGGAGTTGATTTTGCCAACTCAACCTTGTGTATTTAATTGTAGTAATAAAAGAACTAAATAAAAATTTGACTATTAGGTAGTTATGAGGATAAAATCAGCTTTCTGCAAAAATAAACCCTCAAGCCTTCCTTTTGTTATACTATGCATATACATGTAGGTCTGCTATATTATTACTCCTGTGTAACTTGCCAACACATTCCAAGTATTGACCTATATGGCTGCAACGTCTCATGTTGCAGGATATTCAGACGAAGAGTAAGGTACCGTTAGGGTCGCGAGTCTGCACTCAACATCGCCAGTGGGCTATGATGGGATTCATCGTTATTTTCTGCTACTTTCCGCTGTTTGATTGAATAAAGCTAGCCAAGTGCTATGTAGATTGTTTTATTTTATATATTCTGGATCATACGTTGTAATAAATGATGCACTTGCTATTCTAGTATTCATCTATACTGTGTGTGCTAGCGAGTTCGATCCAGGGACTAGCACGGTAAGCACAGAGACTCAAATCCTTCGAGGTTTGGTCGTTACATATTTATCTTAGAATTTTTGGGGTTCCATAAGTTTGTGTTAGTTACAGATTACTACGGACTGTTCTGTTTTTGACAGATTCTGTTTTTCGTGTGTTGTTTGCTTATTTTGATGAATCTATGGCTAGTAAAATAGTTTATAAACCATAGAGAAATTGGAATATAGTAGTTTTAACACCAATATAAATAAAGAATGAGTTCATTACAGTACTTTGAAGTGGTGTTTTGTTTTCGTTCGCTAACGGAGCTCACGAGTTTTCTGTTAAGTTTTGGGTTGTGAAGTTTTCAAGTTTTAGATAAAGATTCGATGGACTATGGAATAAGGAGCGGCAAGAGCCTATGCTTGGGGATGCCCAAGGCACCCCAAGGTAATATTCAAGGACAACCAAAAGGCTAAGCTTGGGGATGCCCCGGAAGGCATCCCCTCTTTCGTCTTCATTCATCGGTAACTTTACTTGGAGCTATATTTTTATTCGCCACATGATATGTGTTTTTCTTGGAGCATCATTTTATTTTATTTTGTTTTTCTTTTTGTTTAAATAAAGTATCAAGGTCTGAAATTATTAAATGGGAGAGTCTTCACATAGTTGCATAATTATTCGACTACTCATTGATCTTCACTTATATCTTTCGGAGTAGTTTTTCATTTGCTCTAGTGCTTCACTTATATCCTTTTAGAGCATGGTGGTGGTTTTATTATATAGAAATAGATGAACTCTCATGATTCACTTAGATTATTTTGAGATTCTTAAATAGCATGGTAATTTTCTTAAATAATCCTAATATGCTAGGCATCCAAGAATAGTAAAAACTTTCTTATGAGTGTGTTGAATACTAAGAGAAGTTTGATGAGTGATGATTGTTTTGAGATATGAAGGTAATAATATCAAAGTCATGCTAGTTGAGTAGTTGTGAAATTGAGAAATGCTTGTGTCGAAGTTTGCAAGTCCCGTAGCATGCACGTATGGTAAACGTTGTGTAACAAATTTGAAACATGAGGTGTTATTTGATTGTCCTCCTTATGAGTGGCGGTCGGGGACAAGCGATGGTCTTTTCCTACCAATCTATCCCCCTAGGAGCATGCGTGTAGTTCCAAGGTTTTTGATGACTTGTAGATTTTTGCAATAAGTATGTGAGTTCTTTATGGCTAATGTTGAGTCCATGGATTATACGCACTCTCACCGTTCCATCCTTGCTAGCCTCTTCGGTACCGTGCATTGCCCTTCTCACATTGAGAGTTGGTGCAAACTTCGCCGGTGCATCCAAACCCGTGATATGATACGCTCTATCACACATAAACCTCCCTATATCTTCCTCAAAACAGCCACCATACCTACCTATTATGGCATTTCCATACCCATTCCGAGATATATTGCCATGCAACTTTCTACCGTTCCGTTTATTATGACACGCATCATCATTGTCATATTGCTTTGCATGATCATGTAGTTGACATCGTATTTGAGGCAAAGCCGCCGTTCATAATTTTTCATACATGTCACACTTGATTCATCGCAATCCCGGTACATGGCCGGAGGCATTCATATAGAGTCATCTTTTGTTCTAGCATCGAGTTGTAATCATTGAGTTGTAAATAAATAGAAGTGTGATGATCATCATTTTCTAGAGCATTGTCCCAAGTGAGGAATAAAAAAAGAGAAAGGCCATAAAAAAGAGAAGGCCCAAAAAAATGAGAGAAAAAGTGAGAAGGGACAATGCTACTATCCTCTGCCACACTTGTGCTTCAAAGTAGCACCATAATCTTCATGATAGAGAATCTTTTGTTTTGTCACTTTCATATACTAGTGGGAATTTTCATTATAGAACTTGGCTTGTATATTCTAACAATGGGCCACCTCAAGTGCCCTAGGTCTTCGTGAGCAAGCAATTTGGATGCACACCCACTTAGTTTCTTTTGTTGAGCTTTCATACATTTAAAGCTCTAGTGCATCCGTTGCATGGCAATCCCTACTCATTGCATTAACATCAATTGAGGGGCATCTCCATAGCCCATTGATTAGCCTCGTTGATGTGAGACTTTCTCCTTTTTTGTCTTCTCCACATAACCCCCCTCATTATATTCTATTCCACCCATAGTGTTATGTCCATGGCTCGCCACTCATATATTGCGTGAAAGTTTATAGGTTTGATATTACTAAAGTATGAAACAATTGCTTGGCTTGTCATCGGGTTTGTGCATGATGAGAGCATTCTTGCGTGACGAAAATGGAGCATGACTAAACTATATAATTTTGTAGGGATGAACTTTCTTTGGCCATGTTATTTTGAGAGGACATAATTGCTTAGTTAGTATGTTTGAAGTATTATTATTTTTACGTCAATATGAACTTTTATCTTGAATCTTTCTGATCTGAATATTCATGCGACAATTAAGAAGAATTACATTGAAATTATGCCAAGTAGCACTCCGCATCGAAAATTCTGTTTTTATCATTTACCTACTCGAGGACGAGCAGGAATTAAGATTGGGGATGCTGATACGTCTCCAACGTATCTATAATTTTGATTGCTCCATGCTATATTATCTACTATTTTGGATGTTTAAGGGCTTTATTATACACTTTTATATCATTTTTGGGACTAACCTATTAACCCAGAGCCCATTGCCAGTTTTTGTTTTTACCTTGTTTTAGAATATCACAGAAAAGGAAAACCAAACGGAGTCCAATTGACCTGAAACTTCACGGAATTTATTTTTGGATCACAAGAAGTCCAGAAGACTTGGAGTGCATGTTAGGGGATCTACGAGGAGGCCACGAGGCAGGAGGGCGCGCCCTCCACCCTCGTGGGCCCCTCATGGCCCCCCTGACGTACTTCTTACGCCTATATATCTCCACTGAAAGCCAATCTAGACCCGTTCCGGCACCCTGCCGGAGGGGGCAACCCTTCTCCGGTGGCCATCTTCATCATCCCGGTGCTCTCCATGATGAGCAGGGAGTAGTTCTCCCTCGGGGCTGAGGGTATGTACCAGTAGCTATGTGTTTGATCTCTCTCTCTCTCGTGTTCTTGAGGTGATACGATCTTGATGTATCGCGAGCTTTGCTATTATATTTGGATCCAATGATGTTTTCTCCCCCCTCTACTCTCTTGTAATGGATTGAGTTTCCCCTTTGAAGTTATCTTATCGGATTGAGTCTTTAAAGATTTGAGAACCCTTGACGTATGTCTTGCCGTGCGTATCTATGGTGACAATGGGATACCACGTGATTCACTTGATATATGTTTTGGTGATCAACTTGCGGGTTCCGCCCATGAACCTACGCATAGGGGTTGGCACACGTTTTCGTCGTGATTCTCTGGTAGAAACTTTGGGGCACTCTTTGAGGTTCTATGTGTTGGTTGAATAGATGAATCTGAGATTGTGTGATGCATATCGTATAATCATACCCACGGATACTTGAGGTGACATTGGAGTATCTAGGTGAGATTAGGGTTTTGGTTGATTTGTGTCTTAAGGTGTTATTCTAGTACGAACTCTAGGGCTGTTTGTGACACTTGTAGGAATAGCCCAACGGATTGACTGGAAAGAATAACTTTGAGGTGGTTTCGTACCCTACCATAATCTCTTTGTTTGTTCTCCGCTCTTAGTGACTTTGGAGTGACTCTTTGTTGCATGTTGAGGGATAGTTATGTGATCCAATTATGTTATTATTGTTGAGGGAAGTTGCACTAGCGAAAGTATGAACCCTAGGCCTTGTTTCAATGCATTGCAATACCGTTTATGCTCACTTTTTTCATTAGTTACCTTGCTGTTTTTATATTTTCAGATTACAAAAACCTTTATCTACCATCCATATACCACTTGTATCACCATCTCTTCGCCGAACTAGTGCACCTATACAATTTACCATTGTATTGGGTGTGTTGGGGACACAAGAGACTCTTTGATATTGGGTTGTATGGTTGCTTGAGAGAGACCATCTTCATCCTACGCCTCCTACGAACTGATAAAGCTTAGGTCATCCACTTGAGGGAAATTTGCTACTGTGCTACAAACCTCTGCACTTGGAGGCCCAACAACATCTACAAGAAGAAGGTTATGTAGTAGACATCACTAGCACAATGGAACAAGGAATTGAAACCACTCTGGTTGAAACGAGAGAAACAAGAGACAAGGAAGAACAAATTCAAACAACACTCTGGTAGAAAGGAGGTGGAAGACATGAGAAGATGAAAAGAACATGACCTTGACAAGACAAGAAGATGGGTCGAATAGAGCAACATCACAATGCCTCCGGAACGAACAAAGAATAGAATGAAAAGAACGGAGATGAGAGAACCAACATCTCTCACAACTGAACTTGAGAGAGCACTCTTATGAAGGGTTGAACGGAGTTGTTGGCTAATCCACAACGAAAGGGGTAAACTTGTAGTGGCTTTATGGAAAACATCTCAAAATTATGAGGTGACCACGGACCACTAACAAAACAATGATTAGCTGAGATGAACAAAGAGATGGAAAACTTATTTCACCGCGAGAATAGGAGGAAACTTGGATCATTGATAAACACCATAATAGCAACATTCCTTAGGGAAGGCTGTAGGTGAAATATAACCCAATATAACTCCAAGGAAGAAAATGATGGATTTAAATATCTCATTCCTGACAAGTTGTGCATCATGAAACATGAAGAAATTGTCAATAATGATATAAGACCACCTCAAAAGATAATGAAGAAGAATTGCACTTCGAAATGCAACAAGAAGAAAGCTTGAACTCCTCCAAAAAGAATCTTGAAGCACACTTCGAGAACGAATGAAATCTTTGATGAACCACCATGTAGAAACTCTCGAAGAACTCCGATAGATAAAAAAGATGGTTGCAAAGAAAAGAATCTTGAAAATAATAATATGAAGCCTTGCAATGATTTAGATGGAGCTTCGCGGTGAGCTAACTGAGAGATCTTAGAACTTCAGAAACAAAAGATGAACCACTTAGCCCCGACAAATTGATATCATGAACGAATTCCGGAAGAAAAGAATTGAATCACCTCAAGGAAACAAGAATAAGGGTTACTGTATGTTTATCCTTCATCAACTTAAATTGATGGCAAGCAACGGATTTGGAATAATACTTATTCTTCTTAAAAATATTGAAGAGATATAGCCAAACTTGAATATGGTCTTCAATGAACCACCAGTAGGATTGAAACAACGAATAAATTGATATGATAGCAAGGAATTGGAAACTTGAACGACCACCGGTAGAATTGAAATGTCAGGACCCCGACTCAGTGTCAGATCGATCTAGCCTATAACACCTCATATCACTTTGCGGCCTCACGCACGGTATTCCCACGGGTGTCGCCTTACCTCTGCCCGGGACCATTTGCGCCTTTTGGCTCACGTATATGATGATGTCGCTAGCATCCATATGATAAGGAGCCCGGGCTGACATGACTAGTCGTAAACCCAAAGTGGCACAGACTTACAGGGACAGGCATCCATGACCCAGCATCGAACGTGTCGGTCATCAGCAAGTGGGTCCGGGCTGTAGCACAGGGCTAGCAGGACTCCGGTAAACCGGGCTGTAGCGGGCTAACAGGGCTCCGGTACTCAACGCGTGACATTTCCCCGAAGGGACAGACATAGTAACGAAGAAGGACACATGCCGGCCAGCCTAAGTGTTCCGGAGCAGTAGCATGCTACCATGGCTCAATGGAAACACTAGGAGACATTTCCTGGTAAGAGAGGCTACTAAAGATAAACAACTAGATAGTCAGATCCCACATATACCAAGCATTTCAATCATACACACAATATGCTCGATATGTGCAAATACAACAAGGCATCACAACATGACTCTACGACACAAGTACTTTATTTAAAGGCTCAGAGAGCCATACATAACATACATACAAGTATGGGTCACACGACCCACATTCAAGTCATACAGTCATACAAACCAGCAGCGGAAGTAATTTGTCTGAGTACAGACAACTAGTAAAATAAAAGAGGCTTGGAAAGCCTAGCTATACTACATGGTCCTTCACGTGCTCAGGATCACCACCTGGGCCTTAGTCTACTCGTCAATGTCAACGTCTACGAAGAACCCATCAGAAGGGGTTGCAGCGCCTTCTGTAGAAAGTAAATTATAGCAACATGAGTACAAAGGTACCCAGCAAGACTTACGTCAGATCCTACATACATGCACATTATCAAGAAGGGTTGGTGGAGTTATTGCAGCAAGCCAGCTTTGACTCTTGGCTAAACTATCCTACGAGACTCCAACTTGAAATGGTTTTGCGCACACGAGTCCACTACTCACCACTTCAATACACTACCGAGAATCCACCTCCGTCTCCCTACGGAGGGCCATCCTCGGCACTCACGCTTATCTTGAAGCTTTTAGTAGTTTCAAGTTTACTTGTCTATGAACTGTATAGGCAACCAAGTAGTCCTTCATCGCGGACGCGGCTATTCGAATAGATCATGTTAACCCTGCAGGGGTGTACTTCTTCATACACGCTCTCACCACTTACCGCCATTTACACGACATGTACTCGGCAACCTTCAAGCGGAAGCCCAACGTGGGTGTCGGCCACGACCTACCTAATCACCTAAGCCTCCAATCCAGGTTTATCGCCTATCCAGGTTCCATCCGCAGGGAGTCCGGCCGAGGTTTCCCATACGGCCCCGAACGATGTGTACAGGGTTCCCGAGATACCTAACGGGTATCCGGTACACCGTGCCACGTACCTACCGCATCACAGCCCACCCCTACGGTCAGCGCTGTCCACGGCCTCCAGTAGGCTACAAACACCAGAAACTACTTGCAACTCCTGGACAGAGAACTAGGGTGAATAAGAAGCCGAGAGGGTCCATTGGTTTCAGGCCCAATGCATGGTAGTAGCTGATTCTTAAATCACACATACAGATCTCAGTGCTTAAGGTCGGCTTCAATGAAACAACCCACCATGTACTCCTACATGGCCTCTCATCGATACCTTTACCAAATCGTGTTCACCACATCACTCTCATTACCGACATGATCATTTCACTCTAGCCCATCACCCAGATGAACCAGACCTGACAGGACTCTACGCATAGCAGGCATAGAAAGGTAGGAACAACACATACATATGGCTCAATCAACTCCTACACATGCTAGTGGGTTTCATCTAGTTACTGTGGCAATGACAGGTCATGTAGAGGAAATGGGTTCAACTACCATAGCACACAGCAGTTTGAAACGCGTTTTCTTAATGCAGTAAAAGAGAGCAGAAGCAAGAACATGGGATTGTATCGATATGATCAACTGGTTGGTTGCTTGCCTGATGGATCGATGCACGGATACAATTCTTCGCTAGGGTAATCACGGTACTCCTCGGAGGCAAAACCTGCCGCAAAGAACACCGATACACAACCATCACCAAACAATGTGCGACAATATGATGCATGCATGAAACATGACAATATGAGTGTGTTGGGCTAATGCAACTAAAACTAGATGGGTTTGAATCAATTTGAACCAAAGATTCAAATTTCAAACTCATAAATGGCCCTTTAAAGTGTTTTATCTTGTTCTGCACTAAACAGCAAGTTAACTTGTTTAAACATGCATGAAAACAGTACAGATGGATAGATTGGATTCTTCTGATCATTTTTCATATATAACTTGTTTGATTTGGAGTTACAGATTAAAAGTTATGAATTTTTGAAGTTTGAACTATATTCTGGAATTTCCTATATTAGAATAAATCCAGAAATTAATTTATTGCGTCAGCCATGCGTCAGAATGACGTCAGGGTCAACAGAGACGTCCAGGTCAAACCTGACTGTGGGTCCAGGGTGTCAGGGTAATTAGTTTAATTAAAGTTTAATTAAAACTAAACCTATTTAGTTAACAGGGCTGGGCCCACCTGTCATTGACTCATCAGAGTCAACCAGGGCCCACCGTGGTCGAAGTCAACGTCGGCTGCACCGGTGCCTAGCCGCCGGCGAGCCCGACATGGCGGCGGAAGTGAGTTTGGCCGTTTCGGCAACCAAACGAGCCGCGGAGGGTGGCTATGGATAGCTGGGAACATGCCGCAGCTTCTGGTGGAGTCGGTTGGGGTCGGGGCGGCCGGAATCGGCGCCGGCGACGACCTAGGCGGCCGCCGGAGTTCGGCCGAAGGCGAACTTGAGGCTGGAGGGGTCGGTGAGGTGCGGGGAGTAGTTGGTTAGGTGCTACGTGACGTGGTGAGCACGATGGACACCAAGTGGTGGCCGGAGGGTGACCGGGAGCACGTCGGCGACGAGCTCCGCGGCGGTGGGTGCGGTTGAGCTCCGGGAGGTCACTACACAGCTCGGGGGCAAGAAAGGAAGGGAGGGGAAGATGGTTAAGCTCACACGGAACTCGACGAAACACTTGGTGCGGCCGGGGACGGGCCGGAGCGACGACGGCGTTGAAGGGGATCTCCGGCGACGGCGGTTCGGTCGAAGTCGATGCGGTGGACTCGGGCTACTCGAGCACGCGGGGCTCGGCTAGCTCGACGGAGAGGAGGATAGCGGAGCTCCTGGACACGGTGGCACGGCATGGGGTTGGCGGAGGGCGTGGCTACGGCGAGGGGGTGGCGGCGATGGCGTCGGCCATGGCGTGGGAGAGCGAGGGAGAGGAGTTGGGGGAGAATGGAGGTGTCCTGGGGGTTCACGGCTCGACGTGGAGTTCATCCAAGCCAGCAACGAGGCGAGGAGGTGAAGCAGGGCGACGGCCAGCTGCGTGGCGCATGCTGCGGCCGCCGTCGGGCACCTGCCTGCCTGCCTGGCCGGCAAGCAGCTCGCTGGCGCGGCGCTGGGCTGGGCCGGCAGGTGGGCCGGTTAGCGGGCGCCAGGTAAGTTTTCTGTTATTTCCCTTTTTCTATTTTTCTGCAACTTTGTGGAGTTTTAAAAAATACTTAGATGGCTCCAAAAATCACCAAACTGCTCCTAGTCCATAGTTGGATTATTTCCAACATGAAACATTTCTGTTTGGGAATATTTGGGCATTTGCAATATTTTATAAAATTTGAGCTGCTCAAATTCAAATACTAATGAATTAATTCAAAGACCTTAGGATGACCTAGAAAATGGTGCACCACTTTTGGCAGAGGCTCTGAACCAAAACAAAGGTGATGAGCATTTTTAAGGGCATTTCAGGTTCATTGAAATAATTTTTAGTAAACCCTAGTTGGATTAAAAGGGGTTCTGGGGGTTTCTGTCCTTCCCCATTTCAAATTCAAATGATATTTAAACATGATGCACACACTAATGCAGGGACTAGCTAGGATGTGACATGAAACGAACGATAAAAAGAGAATGGCTCTCCGGGAAGCATTAAAACACACGAAGATGCTTGAGAGAATTTAGATACAAGAGATTGAAGAGATCACGAGCTAACTAGAGAATACTTGAGTGAAGCACCGGAAGAATTGGAGAACGAGACCTGAAAGCTGAGAATGAGTAATATTTAAAATGACGGCCTTAGGAGAATCAATCTGAAAAGACTCTTGAATTGCTCTGGAAGGTGAAAAGAATTCCTCAAAACAGCCACCATACCTACCTATCATGGCATTTCCATAGCCATTCCGAGATATATTGCCATGCAACTTTCCACCGTTCCATTTACTATGAGACGCTCCATCATTGTCATATTGCTTTGCATGATCATGTAGTTGACATTGTGATAACCCACAAGTATAGGGGATCGCAACAGTTTTCAAGGGTAGAGTATTCAACCCAAATTTATTGATTCGACACAAGGGGGGCAAAATAATATTACCAAGTATTAGCAGCTGAGTTGTCAATTCAACCACACCTAGAAACTTAATATCTGCAACAAAGTATTTAGTAGCAAAGTAATATGATAATAGTGGTAACGGTAGCAAAAGGTAACAGTAGGAAAAGTAGTGTTTTTGGTATTTTGTAGTGATGATAGCAATAGCAACGGAAAAGTAAATAAGCGAAGAAAATTATATGGAATGCTCATAGGCAATGGACCGGTGATAGAGAATTATGCCGGATGCGGTTCATCGTGTAATAGTCATAACCTAGGGTGACACAGAACTGGCTCCAATTCATCAATCTAATGTAGGCATGTATTCCGAATATAGTCATACGTGCTTATGGAAAAGAACTTGCATGACATCTTTTGTCCTACCCTCCCGTGGCAGCGGTGTCCTAACGGAAACTAAGGGATATTAAGGCCTCCTTTTAATAGAGTACCAGACCAAAGCATTAACACATAGTGAATACATGAACTCCTCAAACTACAGTCATCACCGGTAAGTATCCCAATTATTGTCACTTCGGGGTTAACGGATCATAACACATAATAGGTGACTATAGACTTGCAAGATAGGATCAAGAACTCTCATATATTGATGAAAACATAATAGGTTCAGATATTAAATCATGGCACTTGGGCCCAAGTGACAAGCATTAAGCATAGCAAAGTCATAGCAACATCAACCTCAGAACATAGTGGATACTAGGGATCAAACCCTAACAAAACTAACTCGATTACATGATAAATCTCATCCAACACATCACCGTCCAGCAAGCCTACGATGGAATTACTCATGCATGGTGGTGAGAATCATGAAATTGGTGATGGAGGAAGGTTGATGATGACGATGGCGACGGATTCCCCTCTCCGGAGCCCCGAACGGACTCCAGATCAGCCCTCCCGAGAGGTTTTAGGGCTTGGCGGCGGCTCCATATCGTAAAACGTGATGAATCCTTCTCCTTGATTTTTTTCTCCCCGAAACCAAATATATAGAGTTGGAGTTGAGGTCGGAGGAGCTCCAGGAGGCCCACGAGGTAGGGGGCGCGCCGTAGGGGGGCAGGCGCGCCCCCACCCTCATGGCTAGGGTTTGGGCCCCCCGGTCTTCATCTTTTGCAAGGATATTTTATTATTTCCGAAAAGATGTTCCTTGAAGTTTCAGGTCATTCCGATAACTTTAGTTTCTTCACAACAAAAACACCATGGTAATTCTACTGAAAACAGCATCAGTCCGGGTTAGTTCCATTCAAATCATGCAAGTTAGAGTCCAAAACAAGGGCAAAAGTGTTTGGAAAAGTAGATACGACGGAGAAGTATCAACTCGCCCACGCTTAAACCTTTGCTTGTCCTCAAGCAATTCAGTTAACAAACTGAAAGTGATAAAGAAAAACTTTTACAAACTCTGTTTGATCTTATTGTTGTAAATATGTAAAGCCAGCATTCAAGTTTTCAGCAAAGATTATGAACTAACCATATTCACAATAACGCATAGGTCTCATGTTTACTCATATCAATGGCATAATCAGGTAGCGAGCAATAATAATAAATCTCGGATGACAACACTTTCTCGAAACAATCATGATATGATATAACAAGATGGTATCTCGCTAGCCCTTTCTGAGACCGCAAAACATAAATGCAGAGCACCTTTAAAGATCAAGGACTGACTAGACATTGTATTTCATGGTAGAAGAGATCCAGTCAAGTCATACTCAATGTAAACTAACAATAATGAATGCAAATGATAGCGGTGCTCTTCAACTGGTGCTTTTTAATAAGAGGATGATGACTCAACATGAAAGTAAATAGATAAGCCCTTCGCAGAGGGACACAATGATTTGTAGAGGTGCCAGAGCTCGGTTTTGAAATAGAGGTGAATAATATTTTGAGTGGTATAGTCTCATTGTCAACATAACAACCAAGAGATGGGGATATCTTCCATGCTACACACATTATAGGCAGTTCCCAAACAGAATGGTAAAGTTTGTACTCCCCCTCCACCAACAAGCATCAATCCATGGCTTGCTCGAAACAACGAGTGCCTCCAACTAAAAAGAGTCCCAGGGGAGTTTTGTTTGCAATTATTTTGATTTAGTTTGCATAAAGCATGGGACTAGGCATCCCGGTGACCAGCCACTTTCTTGTGAGTGAGGAGCGGAGTCCACTCCTCTTGAGAATAACCTACCTAACATGGAAGATACGAACAGCCCTAGTTGATACATGAGCTATTCGAGAATACAAAACAGGATATTTATTTGAAGGTTTAGAGTTTGGCACATACAAATTTACTTGGAACGGCGGGTAGATACCATATATAGGTAGGAATGGTGGACTCATATGGAATAACTTTGGGGTTTATGGAGTTGGATGCACAAGCAGTATTCCCGCTTAGTACAGGTGAAGGCTAGCAAAAGACTGGGAAGCGACCATCTAGAGAGCGACAACAGTCATGAACATGCATTAAAATTAATCAACACCGAATGCAAGAATGAGTAGGATATAATCCACCATGAACAAAAATATCGTGAAGGCTAGGTTGATTTTGTTTCAACTACATGCATGAACATGCGCCAAGTCAATTCACTTAAATCATTCAAAGGAGGATACCACCCTATCATACCACATCACAACCATTTTAATAGCATGTTGGCACGCAATGTAAACCACTATAAGCTCCTAGCTAATCAAGCATGGCACAAGAAACTATGATCTCTAGTTGTCATTGCAAACATGTTTATTCATAATAGGCTGAATCAGGAACGATGAACTAATCATATTTACAAAAACAAGAGAGGTCGAGTTCATACCAGCTTTTCTCATCTCAGTCAGTCCATCATATATCGTCATAATTGCGTTTCACTTGCACGACCAAACGATGTGGATAATAATAATAGTGCACGTGCATTGGACTAAGCTGGAATCTGCAAGCATTCAATAAACAGGAGAAGACAAGGCAATATGGGCTCTTTTGTCAGATCAACAATAATGCATATAAGAGCCACTTCAACAATTTAATCATGGTGTTCTCCTATCGACCCCCAAAGAAAAGAAAAGAAATAAAACTATTTACACGAGAAAGCTCCCAACAAGCAAAAGAAAAACATGAAATCTTTTTGGATTTTATTTTTAATTACTACTACAAGCATGGAAATTAAAACTAGCTAAAAGCTACAACTAATTTGTTTGGTTTTTCTTAAGGTTTATTAAACACACAAGAAGAAAGCATAAAAAGGAAAATAAACTAGCATGGATGACACAATGAAAAAGTATGAGCACCGACATCTAGCAATGAGTGTGTGAACATGAATATAATGTTGGTGAGAAATACGTAATCCCCTAAGCTTAGGCTTTTGGCCTAAGTTGGTCTATGGCCACGGCTGGCCTGGTGGATATCCATAATAATAGTTGGGGTCGTACTGCGAAGACGAAGACTCTAACTTCCACTGGTTGGCAATCATTTTCGGATCCCAATGGTAGTTAGACTGTCGTGGAGGATCAACTTGTGGTTTCGGCTCTGGCTCTGTGACTGATGTAGGGTTCCGATAGGTAGCCTCTAACGGAACAAGGTACTGGCCTGCTGATAAATCAAACAAGGAAGGACCAGGCAGGGTAATAGTCTCAGGATGATGTTTATGAAAGAACAATTTGTATTTAAGCTCCCCTTCCCTGTTCTTAACAATAAAGTCCTGTGCCACCATACTCTTATAATCTAAATAAACACGAGGTAGCAATTTTTCTTCCTTCACATAATGCCTAATAGGTATGTTAAAATGTGCAGCTAGGCGTGAAGCATAGATGCCTCCAAAGATGGGGCCCTTTGTACGGTTCAGACTTAACCGTTTAGCAATAATACCGCCCATACTAACAGAGTTGTCACTGAATAAACCGTGGAACAAAATAATAATATCAGGAACACTCAGGTTTCGATAGTTTCCATGACCAATTAACCAACTACTAGCTAATATTGCAAAGTAGCGTAAAATAGGAAAATGTATGCTAGTGATTCGTGCATCGGAAACCTTCCTCGTTTCCCCTATAGTGATGGTATCAATAAACCCATCCACATCAGCGCGATGTGGTTCCTTTGTCGTGCCCTCGAAAGGGACCAAACAAACCCGACAAAAATCATAAATGATATCTCCTTATGCTCATCATATAAATAAAACTCCACCATAGGTGGTGAGCTCCTAGAATGGAAATGAAAGTTTTGCACAAAGATATTGGTGAGTAAGAGATACTGGTCACGTTGGTCGTGGAGGAAGGTGGTGAGGCCTGCATTCTCAGCCAATTCATAAAAATCATTAGAAATCCCGGCTGCTCTCAAGAAATCATCGAAGGCCATTCACACGGCCGAACCTCCATGGTGCGAGCCGATTATAGTTGGGCTTCTCTACTTTTTCATTTTGCTTTTCCTTCGAGCTTCGGCTTGATGATCCCCTCAAAAATCTCTTCATTATATTCTGAAAAATTCTGACATTTTTAGTAACTTCAAAATAAAAGTGAACCAAACTCAATAAAATTGATAGCAACTACTCCTACAAGTGCCTAGAGCCTATATCATGCATCAAAACTACTTTTGACCATATAAATTTGACATGCAAGCTCAAGAATATATCCTTTGGCCGGACTGTTGGACTATGAAGATACGAGATTGAAGACTTCGTCCCGTGTCCGGATGGGACTCTACTTGGCATGGAAGGCAAGCTATGCAATACAGATATGTATATCTCCTCCTTTGTAACCGACCCTGTGTAACCCTAGCCCCCTCTGGCGTCTATATAAATCGGAGGGTCTTAGTCCGTAGGACAACATACAATCATACCATAGGCTAGCTTCTAGGGTTTAGCCTCTCCGATCTCGTGGTAGATCAACTCTTGTACTACTCATATTATCAAGAATAATCAAGTAGGACGTAGGGTTTTACCTCCATCAAGAGGGCCCTAACCTGGCTAAAACATCGTGTCCCCTGCCTCCTATTACCATCCGCCTTAGACGCATAGTTCGGGACCCCCTACCCGAGATTCGCCGATTTTGACACCGACATTGGTGCTTTCATTGAGAGTTCCTCTGTGTCATCACCGTTAGGCTTGATGGCTCCTTCGATCATCGATAGCGACGCAGTCTAGGGTGAGACTTTTCTCTCCGGACAGATCTTTGTATTCGGCGACTTCGCACTACGGGCCAACTCGCTTCACCATCTGGAGCAGATCGAGAGTTATGCCCCTGGCCACCAGGTCAAGTTTGGAAGCTTAAACTACATGGCCGACATCCGCGAACACTTGATCTTCGACGGATTCGAGCCCCTGCCGAGTGTGCCGCACGGTCACGATGAGCATGATTTGGCTCTGCCATCGGACAGTGTTCAGGAGATGGCACCGGCAACCACTCCGACCCTCAATTCGGAGGCAATTGCGCCATCCATGGACGGGTGGATAGACCATGCCACGGAGGTCGTATTCTCAGCGGCGATCGAGCCGAGTATCGACCTTACCCTTCATGGGAGCCGTGACGCCGAACTACCGGATTCTTCCCCGGCCGCGGACTCCGAACCGCCTGCGCCCGTGCCTATCGAATCCTACTAGGCGCTGATCATGGTGTTCACCTCCGCGGATATCTTTCAGCACTCGCCTTTCGGTGACATGTTGAACTCATTAAGGTCCCTCTCCCTGTTAGGAGAGTCCTGGATGAACTATGTTCGACAGGATTGGGATGCAAATGACAAAGAAATTCGCCGCCCACCAACCACCCACTTAGTAGCCACTGTCGACAATTTGACAGCGATGCTCGACTTCGACTCCGAAGACATCGATGGTATGGACGACGATGCGGGAGACAAAGAGCAACCACTGCCCACAGGGCACAGGACAGCCACATCATGATATGATATATACATGGTGGACACACCCAAAGAAGGCAATGGCGACGGGACAGCGGAGGATGACCCCTCCAAGAAGCAACCCAAGCGCCGATGTCAGTGGCGCCACTCTAAGTCTCGCCAAAGCAAAAGCGGTGATACCGGCACAGGAGACAATAGCACTCCGGACAGTGCCGAAGATGACAACAATCCCCTCCAACAAGATTTGGAGCAGGAGGATGGAGAAGCCAGCCCTCCCGAGAGAGCGGCAGATGGAGAGGCGGAGGATGATAATTACATGCCTCCCTCCGAAGACGAGGCAAGCCTCGACGATGATGAATTTGTCGTGCCAGAGGATCCCGCCGAACAAGAGCGCTTCAAGCGCAGGCTTATAGCCACGGCAAATAGCCTTAAGAAAAAGCAGTAGCAGCTTCAAGCTGATCAAGATTTGCTAGCTGACAGATGGACTGAAGTCCTTGCGGCTAAGGAATATGAACTCGAACGCCCCTCCAAGAGTTACCCAAAGCGCAGGTTGCTACCCCAACTAGAGGAGGAAGCATTAAAACCTACATCTCCAGCATATGACGCGGCTGATCGGCCACCTCGTGGCCGCGATAGAGAGGCATTTCAGCCAAAAACTCAGCCCGCACCCCGACGCCACTCAAATAAAAATGACAAGGCATGGGGAAACATGCTAGACCTGCAAGACGTATTGGAGGACAAAGCAAAACACACAAGATTGATCTACGGATCACAAGGGCCCGCCACTACGCGAGACGATAACCGTCATGTCGGATACAGTAAAAGTAAATCCGACCGGGCCGAACACAGCGGACAAGACTCATTCGAGCTGCGCCACGACATAGCCCACTACAGAGGCGCCGCACACCCCATATGCTTCATAGACGAAGTAATGGATCACCAAATCCCTGAGGGTTTCAAACCCGTAAACAACGAATCATACGACGACACAACAGATCCTGCGGTATGGATCGAGGACATCCTCCTGCACATCCACATGGCCCACGGTGATGATCTACATGCCATCAAATACTTCCCACTCAAGCTCAAAGGACCAGCTCGACATTGGCTCAATAGCCTGCTAGCAGAATCCATTGGCTATTGGGAAGATCTGGAAGCCGCATTCCTCGACAACTTCCAGGGCACTTATGTGCGACCACCAGATGCTGATGAGTTGAGCCACATAATTCAGCCGCCAGAGGAGTCGGCCAGATAATTTTGGACACGTTTCCTGACAAAGAAAAATCAAATTGTCAACTGTCTGGATGCAGAGGCCCTAGCAGCTTTTAAGCACAACATCTGCGATGAGTGGCTCGCTCGGCACCTTGGCCAGGAAAAGCCGAAATCTATGGCAGCCCTCACGACACTCATGACCCGCTTTTGTGCGGGAGAAGACAACTGGCTACCTCATAGCAATAACATATCAAAGAACCACGGTACTTCAGATACCAAGGATAGCAATGGCAGGTCACGTCGCAACAAACATAAGCGCCATGTCAACAGCGACAATACCGAAGATACGACAGTCAATGCCAGATTCAGAGGCTCTAAACCCGGTCAGTGGAAAAAGCCGTTCAAAAGAAGCACTCCGAGCCCGTCCAGTTTGGACCGTATACTCGATCGCTTGTGCCAAATACATGGCACCCCGACAAGCCAGCCAATCACACCAACAAGGAATGTTGGGTGTTCAAGCAGGCCGGCAAGTTAAACACCGAAAACAAAGACAAGGGGCTACATAGCCATGACGAGGAGGAGCCCCGGCAGCCGAACAATGGAGGACAGAAGAGGTTCCCCCCACAAGTGCGGCTGGTGAACATGATATACGCAACCCACATCCCCAAGATGGAGCGGAAGCGTGCGTTAAGGGACGTATATGCGTTGGAGCCAGTCGCCCCAAAGTTCAACCCATGGTCCTCCTGTCCAATCACCTTTGATCACAGGGACCACCCCACTAGTATCCGTCATGGCGGATTCTCCGCACTGGTCCTAGACACAATCATCGATGGATTTCACCTCACTCGAGTCCTTATGGACGGTGGCAGCAGCCTGAACCTGCTTTATCAGGACACAGTGCACAAAATGGGTATAGACCCCTCAAGGATCAAACCCACAAAAACGACCTTCAAAGGTGTCATACCAGGTGTAGAGGCCCATTGCACAGGCTCAGTCACACTGGAGGTGGTCTTTAGATCCCCGGATAACTTCCGAAGCAAGGAGTTAATCTTCGATATAGTTCTGTTCCGCAGTGGCTATCATGCACTGGTCGGGCGAACCGCATTCACGAGATTCAATGCAGTGCCGCACTATGCATATCTCAATCTCAAGATGCCAGGACCTCGGGGGGTCATCACAGTCAATGGAAACACAGAGCGCTCTCTCCGCACGGAGGAGCACACTGCGGCCCTCGTAGCAGAAGTGCAAAGCAGTCTCTTAAGGCAATCCACCAGTTCGGCGATTCAACAATCGGACACCTTCAAGCGCACCCGGAGTAATCGGCAACAAGACCGCCTGACACGTTCCGAGCTCACATAGCAGTGCGGCCCCCACCCCAGTAGCAGCCAAACGGCGAAATCCGTGCCACGCGTACATAATTACGCATTGAAAATACCATGGGCACAGGTGGGGAGGGGGGCACGACTACGACACGCCCTAAGACGCGACTCAACCGCACTAGGGGCTTCCCGCTTTGTTATTTTTCTCTCTTTCAGGACTTTAATCTCTGGAAACCCCGTCCGGCAGTACGATTGCCGGACACACGATGCAACAACCAAGGAGGCAGAAAGCCACGTCGCACCACGGAACTCCCAGGTGGTCTCTGACAACGAATGAAATACCTGCTTTAAATACCATTCCTCAGCTTGCCCTTGGAGGGGACATGTCAAATAGTCCTACTTTTTGCTTATCGCACTACGTGTATCATTCTGCTTCGACGCACCTTTTTGAATAAACAATGCATAGCACTAGACTATTATCGCATTCTCTATTCTCTTTATATATATATATATATATGTTCATTCATGGCTTTCAGCACCCGTACACTCTGGTACAGCCAACACGCTAGGGGCTTAAGCGAACCCCCTAACACGGCGTGAGAAGTCCGAACACTTTCGACAGTGCGGCACCCCGAACTTATAGCATTATATGCATTAGCTCCGAATCATGTCTTGGGTCAATAGTTGGGTTTGCCCGGCTCCCACGTTTTGGTACCTTACGTTCCGCTATATCGGCTAAGGTAGCACTGGGAGAACTACTGCGATTGTGCCCCGGTTCAGCTGGGCTAAGCACCTCAGTAGAGAAAGCTAAAACTAACTATCATGATAAGGCGAGAGCTGGTCGCTGTTCGAGAGGCCTTGAGTCCCTAAAGACTTATGCCGCTTAGAGCGAGGAGTCGGCTTTGTCCGGCTTAAGGCGTGTATAGCGCCCCGAATTCGGCCTTCCGAATACTAGGGGCTTCGCCAAAATTTAAAATTGTAGACTTCTATGGCTAAGTGAGAGTGATAAAGCATTATAGTCTGATTGCCTTTTTTGTTGCGCTGAGAACCTCCCTCGAAGGACCCAACAATGGGAACAAGAGTGCTCAGATTCATCCCGAACACCCCAGCACTCGTGGCATGGGGGCAGAAGCCGACGACTAGCCATCTCTCAGATTTAATAAACAGCCGCACAGAAGGTAATATTTTAAATTCAAACAAGTGTTGCATAGCGCATATGAACAAGTTTTCATAATACAGGATCACACAAGCGAGTTCATTCAAAAATTACATCCTTCGCACACTCGTCCGCCACAAGACAGGCACCCTTCAGGACACCCTCATAATACATCTCAGGGTGGCGATGCTCCTTGCCCTGTGGCGGCCCCTCCTTCACCAGCTTCTCGGCGTCCATCTTGGCCTAGTGCACCTTTGCACGGGCAAAGGCCCGCCGTGCACCTTCGATGCAGACGGACCGCTTTATGACCTCCAGCCGTGGGCAGGCATCTACAAGCCGCCTCACTAGGCCGAAGTAGCTATTGGGAAGGGAGTCTCCAGGCCACATCCGGACTATAAAGCCCCTCATGGCCTGTTTGGCCGCCTTGTGCAGCTCGACCAGTTACTTCAGTTGGTCGCTCATAGGCATCGGGTGTTCGTTCCCAGTATACTGAGACCAGAACAACTTCTCCGTTGAGCTTCCCTCCTCGGACTCGGGTAAGTAACAAGTAATTTACTTTCGCATGCTTGCTTTGCATATTGAATGCCTTACCCGCCGCTATCTTCCTCATTGCCTCAATTTCCTGGAGGGACTTTTGGGCTTCGGCCTTGGCATGCTTGGTTCTCTTGAGGGCCGCGACAAGCTCGAACTCTCGCGTCTTCAAGTCAAGCTCCAAAGTCTCGTGTTTCTTCACGAGAGCCTGGAGCTTTTGCTTCACCTCACCCACCCGTGCCCCTTGTCTCTCCCGCTCGCTGCGCTCCTTGGCCGCTTTGTTTTCAGCCTCGGACAATGCTTGCTTCAGGGATGCCACTTCGGTCGTGGCCCCTGGCACATTCATGATGATCCTGTCAGTTCGCAACCACATTTTCTTTTCTATATAGACAAGGTATTACTTACCCTTGTTCTCCTCGAGCTGCCTCTTGGCAAGGCCGAGCTCTTTCTCGGACCGCTCGAAGTCCTACTTCAGTGTGGTGACCTCTGCATTCAGTGCGGTAGAGGTCAGCAGCGAAGCCTGCATACACATACAGACATACTTATATTAGACTCATGCAGATGTTATTCGATCCTCTATTCGGCTTTTCTTTGTGAACACCAAAGAGAGCATCAGGAGCTACTGTTTATGCGGTAACATTTTTCCTATATTTTCAATACTTACCTCAACGCCTGTTAGAAGGCAGGTACAGGCTTCAGTTAGTCCGCTCTTGGCGGACTGAACCTTCTTGATCACCGCACTCATAATAGTGCGGTGGTCTTCGTTGATGGAAGCGCCGCTAAGTGCTACCAGCAGTTCGTCTGGTGCCTCTGGATGGATAGAGATCACCGGCACGGACGACTTGCCCCTCTTGGAAGGGGGCCACCTGCCCGAGTCCGGAACCACTGGAGGTTCCGGCGCAGTGTCCGGCTGCGGGCCAAACTTGGAGACCCTGGGAGCCTTGCTCCCTTTGCTCCTCGAGTCCAGAAGGTCGCCTTGAGGCGCCTCCAGGATTGTCTCCCCCCGGCTCGGTGCCCCTTGAGATAGTACCTCGGCATTGTCCGTAGGGCCAGGAGAGGTGGCGATTGGAAGTGTATCACTATCCATGTCCAACGAGTCCAAGGAACCGTCCGACGATGATACGTCGATACGGGCTTGGGGCGGACTGCATAATCATATTCGACATTTGGAGAAGCAGTGCAACAAAAGTATGCTATGAGTTACTCTGGTATCCGAATACTTACGACTTCGCCAGGGGCTTGGCCCTGAGCAGCCACTCGTCTTCGCCGTCGGTGGCGGTGGTGGAACAGTCCGGAAGGAGAGTCCTTCCCTTCTTGGACCCTTCGGCCTCCCTGGTTGGGGCGACCTTCCTTTTCTTGTCTCCCCCGACTGGAGGGGGAGCGTCTTCGTCTTCCTTCTCCTCGTTTTCATGGGAGGAGTGCGTCTCGGAGTTATCGGACGATGTGTCCGATACCACCTGGCGCCGGGAGCTCTCTCGGGTTCCCTTGGCCTTCTTCTTGGTCTTATCCGGCACCTCATAAGGAGCCGGAGTCCGCATCTCCGTCAAGAGAGCGTCTGCAGGGTCTTCGTGCAGCGGGGCCAGACAGTTAATCCGCTCTGATGTCTCCACCCAGTCCTGTCAAAGGCATGGGAGCTCAGACCCCGCACATGATTAAGCTATGGGAAATAAACACCCTGCCAGATTTACATAACTTACCGGATTCGCGAGGCGCTTCGCGCTTAGCCCGCGGTCCACGGTAAGAGAAGGAGGGACCTCCGCGCCCTTGAACAACACATTCCAGACATCCTTATGTGTCGTGTCGAAGAGCTCGTGTAGAGTCTTGTGCTAGTCCGGGTCGAACTCCCATAAATTGAAAGCCCATTGATGACATGGGAGGATCCGGCGGAAGAGCATGACCTGGACTATGTTGACAAGCTTGAGTTTCTTGCTTGTCATGTTCCGGATACAATTCTGGAGTCCGTCCAGCTCCATCGAAGAGCCCCAAGATAGGCCCTTCTCCTTCCAAGAAGTGAGCCGCGTGGGGACTCCGGATAGAAACTCGGGGGCCGCCACCCAGTTGGTGTCGCGCGGCTTGGTGATGTAGAACCACCCCGATTGCCACACCTTTACGGTCTCCACAAAGGAGCCCTCGAGCCATGTAACGTTGGGCATTTTGCCCACCATGGCTCCGCCGCATTCCGCTACTGAGGGAGTCCTGGATTAGGGGGTCTCCGGACAGCCGGACTATATCCTTTGGCCAGACTGTTGGACTATGAAGATACGAGATTGAAGACTTCATCCCATGTCTAGATGGGACTCTACTTGCCCTGGAAGGCAAGCTAGGCAATACGGATATGTATATCTCCTCCTTTGTAACCGACCTTGTGTAACCCTAGCCCCCTCCGGTGTCTATATAAACCGGAGGGTTTTAGTCCGTAGGACAACATACAATCATACCATAGGCTAGCTTCTAGGGTTTAGCCTCTCCGATCTCGTGGTAGATCAACTCTTTTACTACTCATATTATCAAGAATAATCAAGCAGGACATAGGGTTTTACCTCCATCAAGAGGGCCCGAACCTGGGTAAAACATCGTGTCCCCTGCCTCCTGTTACCATCCACCTTAGACGCACAGTTCGGGACCCCCTACCTGAGATCCGCCGGTTGTGACACCGACAAACATGGTCACCGAGGCAGCACAAATTTGCAATGAATAAAGCACTAGAACAAAAACTAATTGTACCAATAGAGGAGTCACATACCATGGAACAATCTCCCCAAGCAGTTTTGTGAGAGGTGCTTTGAGCAAGGAGATCGAAAATGGCAGCAAAATGGCCTTGGACTCGGGTTTTAGCTGGATATTCGTGTTTATGGGAGGAAGAAGGAGTGTGTGGGTGCAGGAATAAGTGGAGGAGGGCCACCGTGGGCCCACAAGTTAGGGGGGCGCGCCCGGGGGGTAGGGCGCACCCTCCACCCCTGTGGCCAGGTGGATGCCCCCCGTGCTATGTTCTCGGTGCCAAATATTCTCAAATATTCCAAAAAAAACATATTTAAATTTCAGGGCATTTGGAGAACTTTTATTTTTGGGGTATTTTTATATTGCATGGATAATTCAGATAACAGACAGAGAAATACTATTTTTATTTTATTTAATATAAATAACAGAAAGTAAAAGGAGGGTACAGAAGTTTGTGGCTTCTAGTTTCATCCATCTCATGCTCATCAAAAGGAATCCACTAACAAGGTTGATCATGTCTTGTTAACGAACTCATTTTGAATAACATGGAACTGGAGAAATTTCTAATAACACTATGTTACCTCGACGGGGATATGCACATCCCCAATAATAAGAATATCATATTTCTTATTGACAGTAGGAAGAGGAAATTCAAAACCTCCAAATATAATCGATGGAATTTTTCCAATAGAGTTGATACTATGAACTTGAGGTTATTTCCTCGGAAAGTGTACCGTATGCTCATTACCATTAACATGAAAAGGGACATTGCCTTTAGTGCAATGAATAACAGCCCCTGCAGTATTCAAAAAGGGTCTTCCAAGAATAATAGGCATACTATCATCCTCGGGAATATCAAGAATAACAAAGTCCGTTAAAATAGTAATGTTTGCAACTACAACAGGCACATCCTCACAAATACCGACAGGTATAGCAGTTGATTTATAAGCCATATGCAAAGATATTTCAGTAGGTGTCAACTTATTCAAATCATGTCTATGGTATAAAGAGACATGCATAACACTAACACCGGCTCCAAGATCACATAAAGCAGTTTTATCATAGTTTCTTTTAAGGGAGCATGGTATAGTGGGTACTCCTAGATCTCCTAGTTTCTTTGGTATTCCACCCTTAAAAGTATAATTAGCAAGTATGGTGGAAATTTCAGCTTCCGGTATCTTTCTCTTATTTGCAACAATTTCTTTCATGTACTTAGCATAGGGATTCATTTTAAGCATATCAGTTAATCGCATACGCAAAAAGGTAGGTCTAATCATTTCAGCAAAGTGCTCAAAATCCTCATCATCCTTTTTCTTGGATGGTTTGGGAGGAAAAGGCACGGGTTTCTAAACCCATGGTTCTCTCTCTTTACCATGTTTTCTAGCAACAAAGTCTTTCTTATCATAACGTTGATTCTTTGATTGTGGGTAATCAAGATCAACAGTAGGTTCAATTTCTATATCATTATCATTACTAGGTTGAGTATCATCATGAACATTATCATTAACATTATCACTAGTTTCATGTTCATTACCAGATTGTGTTTCAGCAACGGAAATAGAAATATCATTTGCATACTCAGGTGTTTGAGCAATAGGTTCACTAGAAGCATGCAAAGTCCTATGATTTTTCTTTTTCTTCCTTTTAGAAGGACTAGGTGCATATATATTATTTCTCTGAGAATGTTGCTCAATCCTCTTAGGATGGCCTTCAGGATACAAAGGTTACTGAGTCATTCTACCACCTCTAGTCATACCTCGAACAACATTATCATTATTCTTACTATTCAATTCATTGAGCAAATCATTTTAAGCCTTAAGTACTTGTTCTACTTGAGTGGTAACCATAGAAGCATGTTTACTAATAAGTTTAAGTTCACCTTTGACATTAGCCATATAATCACCCAAGTGTTCAAGCATATTTGAATTGTATTTTAATTTCCACCAAAATAAGCATTGAAGTCTTCTTGCTTAACCATAAATTTATCAAACTCATCTAAGCATGGGCTAGCAAACTTAGTAAATTGGATTTCAGCTTTATCATATCTATAGAGAGAATTTACCTTTACTACCTACGTCGGGTTATCAAGACCATGAGTTTCTTCAATAGGTGAAGGATTAACATCATATGTTTCTTCAACAGGCGGTAAATTAAGACCGTGTATTTCTTCAATAGGAGGTAAATTCTTAACATCTTCAGCTTTAATACCTTTTTCTTTCATAGATTTCTTTGCCTCTTGCATATCTTCAGGACTGAGAAATAGAACACCTCTCTTCTTTGGAGATGGTTTAGGAATAGGCTCAGGAAGCATGCAATTATTTTCATTTGTCAACATATTATTCAATAGAATTTCAGCTTCATCCGGTGTTCTTTCCCTGAAAACAGAACCAACACAACTATCCAGGTAATCTCTGGAAGCATCGGTTAGTCCATTATAAAAGATATCAAGTATTTCAGTTTTCTTAAGAGGATGATCAGGCAAACCATTAAGTTTGAGAAGCCTCCCCCAAGCTTGTGGGAGACTCTCTTCTTCAATTTGCACAAAATTCTCTATATATATATATCCCTTAAGGCAGCTTGTTTCTTATGAGCAGGGAAATATTTAGCAAAGAAGTAATAAATCATATCCTGGGGACTACGCACACAACTAGGATCCAGAGAATTAAACCATATCTTAGCATCACCCTTTAATGAGTACAAAAATATTTTAAGGATATAAAAGTAACGAGTTCTCTCATCATTAGTGAACAGGGTGGCTATATCATTTAATTTAGTAAGATGTGCCACAACAGTTTGAGATTCATAGCCATGAAAAGGATCAGATTCAACCAAAGTAATTATATCAGGTTCAACAGAGAGTTCATAATCCTTATCAGTAACACAGATAGGTGAAGTAGCAAAAGCAGGGTCAGGTTTCATTCTAGCATTAAGAGATTGCTACTTCCATTTAGCTAATAACCTCTTGAGTTCGTATCTATCTTTGCAAGCTAAAATAGCTAAAGCAGCTTCTTTTTCAAAAACATAACCCTCAGGAATAACAGGTGGTTCATATTCATTAGAGGGAGAGTCTTCATCATCACTTTCATCAATATTACCAGATTCAATATTTTCACTCTCTCTAACCCTAGAAAGTTGTTCATCAAGAAATTCACCAAGTGGAACAGTAGTACCAAGCATAGAAGTAGTTTCATCATAAGTATCATGCATAGCAGAAGTGGCATCATCAATAACATGTGACATATCAGAACGAATAGCAGAAGCAGGTTTAGGTGTCGCAAGCTTACTCAAAACAGAAGGTGAATCAAGTGCAGAGCTAGATGGAAGTTCCTTACCTCCCCTCGTAGTTGAGGGATAAATCTTGGTTTTTGCATCTCTCAAGTTCTTCATAATGATAAGCAGATATAAATCCCAAGTGACTTAAAGAATAGAGCTATGCTCCCTGGCAACGGTGCTAGAAAATAGTCTTGATAACCCACAAGTATAGGGGATCGCAACAGTTTTCGAGGGTAGAGTATTCAACCCAAATTTATTGATTTGACACAAGGGGAGCCAAAGAATATTCTCAAGTATTAGCAGCTGAGTTGTCAACTCAACCACACCTAGAAACTTAATATCTGCAGCAAAGTATTTAGTAGCAAAGTAATATGATAATAGTGGTAATGGTAGCAAAAGGTAACAATAGCAAAAGTAGTGTTTTTGGTATTTTGTAGTGATGATAGCAATAGCAACGGAAAAGTAAATAAGCGAAGAACAATATATGGAAAGCTCGTAGGCAATGGATCGGTGATAGAGAATTATGCCGGATGTGGTTTATCATGTAACAGTCATAACCTAGGGTGACACAGAACTAGCTCCAATTCATCAATGTAATGTAGGCATGTATTCCGAATATAGTCGTACGTTCTTATGGAAAAGAACTTGCATGACATCTTTTGTCCTACACTCCCGTGGCAGCGGGGTCCTAACAGAAACTAAGGGATATTAAGGCCTCCTTTTAAAAGAGTACCGTACCAAAGCATTAACACATAGTGAATACATGAACTCCTCAAACTACGGTCATCATCGGTAAGTATCCTGATTATTGTCACTTTGGGTTTAACGAATCATAACACATAATAGGTGACTATAGACTTGCAAGATAGGATCAAGAACTCTCATATATTGATGAAAACATAATAGGTTCAGATCTGAAATCATGGCACTCGGGCCCTAGAGACAAGCATTAAGCATAGCAAAGTCATAGCAACATCAATCTCAGAACATAGTGGATACTAGGGATCAAACCCTAACAAAACTAACTCGATTACATAATAAATCTCATCCAACCCATCATCGTCTAGCAAGCCTACGATGGAATTACTCACGCACGGCGGTGAGCATCATGAAATTGGTGATGGAGGAAGGTTCATGATGACGATGGCGACGAATTCCCCTCTTCGGCGCCCTAAACGGACCCCAAATCAGCCCTCCCGAGAGGTTTTAGGGCTTGGCGGCGGCTCCGTATCGTAAAACGTGATGAATCCATCTCCTTGATTTCTTTTCTCTCCGAAACAAAATATATGGAGTTGGAGTTGAGGTCGGAGGAGCTCCAGGGGGCCCACGAGGTAGGGGGCGCGCCCCCCACCCTCGTGGCTAGGGTGTGGGCCCCCTGGTCTTCATCTTTTGCAAGGATTTTTTTATTATTTCCGAAAAGATGTTTCGTGAAGTTTCAGGTCATTCCGAAAACTTTTGTTTATGCACATAAATAACACCACGGTAATTCTGCTGAAAACAACATCAGTCCGGGTTAGTTCCATTCAAATCATGCAAGTTAGAGTCCAAAACAAGGGAAAAAGTGTTTGGAAAAGTAGATACGACGGAGACGTATCACATTGTATTTGTGGCAAAGCCACCGTTCATAATTCTTTGATACATGTCACTCTTGATTCATTGCATATCCCGGTACACCGCCGGAGGCATTCACATAGAGTCATATTTTGTTCTAAGCGTCGAGTTGTAATTGTTGAGTTGTAAGTAAATAAAAGTGTGATGATCATCATTTTTAGAGCATTGTCCCAAGTGAGGAAAAGATGGTGGAGACTATTATTCCCCCACAAGTCGGGATGAGACTCCGGATGAAAAAAAGAGAGGCCAAAGAAGCCCAAATAAAAAAAGAGGCCATAAAAAAGGAAAAGGCCCAAATAAAAAAATGAGAGAAAAAGAGAGAAGGGACAATGCTACTATCCTTTTACCACACTTGTGCTTCAAAGTAGCACCATGATTTTCATAATAGAGAGTCTCCTATGTTATCACTTTCATATACTAGTGGAAATTTTTCATTATAGAACCTGGCTTGTATATTCCAATGATGGGCTTCCTCAAAATTCCCTAGGTCTTCGTGAGCAAGCGAGTTGGATGCACACCCACTTAGTTCCTTTTGTTGAGCTTTCATATACTTATAGATCTAGTGCATCCGTTGCATGGCAATCCCTACTCACTCACATTGATATCTATTAATGGGCATCTCCATAGCCCCTTGATACGCCTAGTTGATGTGAGACTATCTTCCCCCTTTTTTTTCTCCTCCACAACCACCATTCTGTTCCACCTAAAGTGCTATGTCCATGGCTCACGCTCATGTATTACGTCAAGATTGAAAAAGTTTGAGAACACCAAAACTATGAAACAATTGCTTGGCTTGTCATCGGGGTTGTGCATGATTTAAATACTTTGTGTGGTCAAGATAGAGCATAGCCAGACTATATGATTTTGTAGGGATAACTTTCTTTGGCCATGTTATTTTGAAGAGACATAATTGCTTAATTAGTATGCTTGAAGTATTATAATTTCTATGTCAATATTGAACTTTTGTCTTGAATCTTTCGGATCTGAATATACATACCACAATTAAGAAGAATTACATTGAAATTATGCCAAGTAGCATTCCACATCAAAAATTCTGTTTTTATCATTTACCTACTCGAGGACGAGCAGGAATTAAGCCTGCGGATGCTTGACACGTCTCCAACGTATCTATAATTTTTGATTGTTCCATGCTATATTATAGTATGTTGTGGACATTATTGGGCTTTATTATACACTTTTATATTATTTTTGGGACTAACCTATTAACCGGAGGCCCACCCCAGAATTGTTGTTTTTTTTCCTATTTTAGGGTTTCGCAGAAAAAGAATATCAAACGGAGTCCAAACGGAATGAAACCTTCGGGAACATGATTTTTTGAACGAACATAATCTAGAGGACTTGGAACCTACGTCAAGACATCAACCAGGAGGCCACGAGGTAGGGGCGCGCCTACCCCCTAGGCGCGCTTTCCACCCTCGTGGGCCCGCTGTTGCTCCACTGACGTACTCCTTCCTCCTATATATACCTACGTACCCCCAAACTACTAGATATGGAGCCAAAGCTCTAATTCCACTGCCGTAACTTTTTGTATCCACGAGATCCCATCTAGGGGCCTTTTCCGCAGCTCCACCGGAGGGGGCATCAATCATGGAGGGCTTCTACATCAACACCATAGCATCTCCGATGATGTTTGAGTAGCTTACCTCAGACCTACGGGTCCATAGTTATTAGCTAGATGGCTTCTTCTCTCTTTTTGGATCTCAATACAAAGTTCCCCCCTCTCATTTGGAGATCTATTTGATGTAATCTTCTTTTGCGATGTGTTTGTTGAGACCGATGAATTGTGGGTAGATGATCAAGTTTTTCTATGAACAATATTTGAATCTTCTCTGAATTCTTTTATGTATGATTGGTTATCTTTGCAAGTCTCTTTGAATGATCAGTTTGGTTTGGCCTACTAGATTGATCTTTCTTGCAATGGGAGAAGTGCTTAGCTTTGGGTTCAATCTTGCGGTGTCCTTTCCCAGTGACAGTAGGGGCAGCAAGGCACGTATTTTATTGTTGCCATCGAGGATAACAAGATGGGGTTTATTTCATATTGCATGAGTTTATCCCTCTACATCATGTCATCTTGCTTAAAGTGTTACTCTGTTCTTATGAACTTAATACTCTAGATGCATGCTGGATAGCGGTCGATGTGTGGAGTAATAGTAGTAGATGCAGGCAGGAGTCGGTCTACTTGTCTCGGACATGATGCCTATATACATGATCATACCTAGATATTCTCATAACTATGCTCAATTCTGTCAATTGCTCAACAGTAATTTGTTTACCCATCGTGAATACTTATGCTCTTGAGAGAAGCCACTAGTGAAACCTATGGCCCCCGGGTCTATCTTCCATCATATTAATCTTCCAACACTTAGTTATTTCCTTTTCCCTTTATTTTACTTTGCATATTTATCATAAAAATACCAAAAAAAATTATCTTATCATATCTATCAGATCTCACTCTCGTAAGTGACCTGCAGGGATTGACAACCCCTTATCGCGTTGGTTGCGAGGATTCATTTGTTTGTGTAGGTGCGAGGGACTCGTGTGTGGCCTCCTATTGGATTGATACCTTGGTTCTCAAAAACAGAAGGAAATACTTATGCTACTTTGCTGCATCACCCTTTCCTCTTCAAGGGAAAACCAACACAAGTGCTCAAGAGGTAGCATCCCTCTGTTTTTATTTATGCTACATATTAGAGTTGACTGAGGTCAAATTTTCATAAAGTTTGACCAAGTTTATAAAAAATAATATAAACATTTATCATAACAAATATATATGATGTGACATTACATTCAATAATAAATCTAATTGTATTGATTTGTTATTGCATATGTCAATATTTTTTTATAAACTTGGTCAAAGTTTGTAAAAGCTTGACTTTTACCAAAGCTAATACGAGGACTAAATAAAAATGGAGGGAGTATTTAGGAATGGAGGGAGTAGTCCCTCCTTTCCAGTTTACATGGCTATACTATTAAGAGAAAGTACAATAGTGGGCTTATAGCCTGCTTATATGGCAATTTTGTCTCATGTAAGAGCCTGGCTATATGCGTGCTCCAAGGCTCCGGACCACGCCCCACCCCTACACAAAGACTGCCATGCGAGCGTTCACAACTGCCACATTCGGGTTGTGCTAGGCTCTTTGTGTAACGCCCCGAGACCGATGTGACAGGTGTCGTTCAGTTATTCGTTGTTGTTGTCTTGTCATTGGCTTGCGTGTTGCATTTCATCATGTCACCATGTGCATTGCATCATCATGTTTTCAAAACTTGCATCCGTCCCGGTCTCCTCGTTCCTTCCGTTGTCCGTTCTGAGCCCAGACACACTTGCACGCGCCCGCGGCATGTCCGAAATAGTATTTTATAAGTGGCCGGAAAATGTTCTCGAAATGGGATGAGAGTTGACGTGCGGTCTTATTATAGTGTAGGTAGACCGCCTGCCAAGTTTCATCGCGTTCGGAGTTCGTTTGATAGCCCAACCGTTAAACTATAGCGGCATTATAGACGGTCTAACGTCGGACGTTTTCGGTCTTTGAAAACAGTCGCCGGGCCTCCCTCTCTTCTCTTCTCTCAGCCCGAGACCGTCTGCACAGCTCACTACCTACCGCCAGGTCCAACCTAACCTCTCTCGTCAGCCCGCCGCCCTCCTCGCGCGCGCGTCCGAAAGTTGTCCCGGACCCGACTCGGACAGTCGTTACCGCTGTGTCCTGATCATCTCCAAACGTCTACAAAATGTCACCGTTTTCTTATTTGGACTCCCTAGATATTTTACTCGCGACCGTCCGATTACGATCGGAGGGACAAAATACCCCTAAACCTAGTCCCCTACTATATAAACCGACCTAACCCTAAAATCTAGGGACTTTGTCCTGCCGAGCCGCCACCACCTACCATATTTTCCTCAGGATCCAGATCCAATCCTCTTCCTCCCCGATCCAAAGCCCCTCCTCGCTTTCACCACCACACCAACCAGAGCCCCTGCTCCCTGTCTCCTTCTCCCCGCTCCCGATGGCCAACCAATGCCCGAGCCAACTGCCCATCGCCGCCGCTAGCGACCTCAACCACCACCACCAAATCAGGCCGTGCCCTGCGCCCTTCCTCCCCTGCTCTTTTCCCTTCCTTCTTTCTCTCTCTCTTATGTGCACCTCTCCCCTTGTTCTCTTCTTCTTCACAGGGAACCGAGCTGCCATGGCCACCATTCGTCCTCATCGCCACCCTTCGGATCCGCGCAGGAACAGCCTCCTCTGCGACCCCCTTTCTCGCCGGAGCACCGAATCAGGCGTGCCTTCACCTTTCCCTCTCGTTCCCTTTTTCTCCTTCTGTAGCTCTCTCTCACGGCACCTCTCCCTCGTGCTCTTCTTGCTGCAGGAGCAGCCGTGGACGCCGTGTCGCAAGCAGCAGCAGCAGTCGAGCGCCTCGTTCCCTCTTCTGCACATGGATCCGCATCACGCCGGCTGCTCCACCTCAGGTCCCCGCCGTCCTGCTTCTTCCCGGAGAGGGCCACACCTCTGCCTCGTTCTGTTCGAGCGAACGAACAAGCAGGATGCCGTTCCGCCCTCTGCTTCACCCGGCATCGAACGAGAGACAAGGGCCTCGCCGTACCCGTTGACCGCTTGACCTCCTCTGCTTCGGCATCGATCCAGAGACGAACGCCGACCGCGCCCAGGCCCAGCTGCTTCCCCATCGCGCGAGGCCCAACGTGCCCGTTCGATCCAGATCCAGCCTCCCCCACCACTGCTTTGACTGGGCCTCAGCCCATGGGTGAGATGCCCCAGCGCCTGCTCCTGTTGGCCCACTTGCACCAGATTCGGCCCGATGCATGTTTTTTTTTCCTCTGTTGCGATTTTAGCAATTTTCCTGAGACTGCAGTTTTGCAGAATAACCCCCTAGCTTCATGCATTTAATAACTAATCAACCGTGCATCCTTTGTAAAAACTTTGTATATGAAACTTACTCAGAATTTCATGTAGATTAATAATATCCTACTTTCATCCATGTTTGAAATGTTTAAAATGATGTTTGCATTAATTTGCTCCTATGCCATGTTAAAATGATTTAATTCATAACTAAATAACCGTAGCTCCAAATCTAACAAACTTTATATGTAAATGGGGTAGAAAAATACCTAGTTTAACATGGTGGCTTTACTTTGCATGTTTAAAAACTATAAATTATGTTTAGGGCATAACAGTACCAAACCTAATATATGCATATGAGGAGTTTCCGGAATTGTTGTTCGTTGCTTCCGGCCTCATTTAACCTTGACTAGACAGGTAGTTTACATTTGCTTCACCTCTTGCCATGTTAATCAACATTTAATATTGTTGGGTACATAAACGAGATCAAACTAAATAATTGATGTGGTGCTCTGTCAATATGCATCCCGATGCATATTGAGCTCCACTTAATTTGTAGGATTGCTTGTGCATTTTGCCATGCCATGCCTCATTAAACCGGACATGCATCATACTCGTTTGTGCTTCATGCCATGTTGATGTGTTTGTTGTTTACTATGTTGTTTGCTTCTTTCCGGTGTGCTTCTTTGGGTTGTTTCCGACAACGTCGCGTTTGTGAGGAACCGTTTGTCTATGTACGTTTGTCTTCTTCATGGACTCGTTCTTCTTCCTTGCGGGATTTAAGGCAAGATGATCATATACTCGAAATCACTACTATCTTTGCTATGCTAGTTTGCTCGCTCTTGCTATGCCAATGCTTCGATGCCTACCATTTGCTTGTCAGCCTCCCAATTGCCATGTCAAACCTCTAACCCACCATGTCCTAGCAAACCGTTGATTGGCTATGTTACCGCTTGCTCAGCCCCTCTTATAGCGTTGCTAGTTGCAGGTGAAGTTGAAGATTTCTCCATGGTGGACAGGATTTTGGTTGGGATATCACAATATATGTTATATAATTAATGCATCTATATACTTGGTAAAGGGTGGAAGGCTTGGCCTTTTGCCTGGTGTTTTGTTCCACTCTTGTCGGCCTAGTTTCCGTCATACCGGTGTTATGTTCCCGGATTTTGCATTCCTTACGCGGTCGGGTGATTTATGGGACCCCCTTGACAGTTCGCTTTGAATAAAACTCCTCCAGCAAGGCCCAACATTGACTTTTACCATTTGCCTCACCACCACCTACTTTTCCCTTGGGAGTCACTCTCTCGAGGGTCATCTTTATTATAGCCCCCCCCCCCGGGCCAGTGCTTGTCTAAGTGTTGGTCCGAACCAGAGCCACTTGCAGCGCCACCTCGGGGAAACTCGAGGTCTGGTTTTAGTTGTACGTAGTGTTCATCCAGTGTTGCCCTGAGAACGAGATATGTGCAGCTCCTATCGGGATTGTCGGCGCATCGGGCGGTCTTGCTGGTCTTGTTTTACCATTGTCGAAATGTCTTGTAAACCGGGATTCCAAGTCTGATCGGGTCTTCCTAGGAGAAGGTCTATTCCTTCGTTGATCGCGAGAGCTTGTCATGGGCTAAGTTGGGACACCCCTGCAGGGTATAATCTTTCGAAAGCCGTGCCTGCGGTTATAGGCAGATGGGAATTTCTTAATGTCCGGTTGTAGATAACTTGACACCATATCCGATATAAAACGCATCAACTGCGTGTGTAACCGTGATGGTCTCTTTCCGGTGGAGTCCGGGAAGTGAACACGGTTGTTGGAGTTATGATTGACGTAAGTAGTCCAGGATCACTTCTTGATCATACTTTTATCAACCGTGCTTTGCCTTCTCTTCTTGCTCTCAGTTGCGTATGTTAGCCACCATATATGCTAGTTGCTTGCTGCAGCTCCACCTCATACCTTTACCTTACCCATAAGCTTAAATAGTCTTGATCGCGAGGGTGTGAGATTGCTGAGTCCCTGTGGCTCACAGATACTTCCAAAACCAGCTTGTAGGTGCCGATGAGTCCGTGCAGATGACGCAACCAAGCTCAGGAGGAGCTCAATGACGACCTTGTCCTTTGTGTTGTTTCGTTCTAGTTGATCAGTAGTGGAGCCCAGTTGGGGTCGATCGGGGACCTTTGTCGCATTTGGGGTTCTTCTTTTATTTTGGTTCCGTAGTCGGACCATGAGTGTATTTGATTGATGTAATGTTTATTTATGTAATGGTGTGAAGTGGCGATTGTAATCCAACTATGTATCTTTTTCCCTTATGTATTACATGGGTTGTGTGACGATTACCTCACTTGCGACATATGCCTTCAATGCGATTATGTCTCTAAGTCGTGCCTCGACACGTGGGAGCTATAGTCGCATGGAGGGTGTTACAAGTTGGTAATCAGAGCCTTCCCCGACCTTAGGAGCCCCATTGCTTGATCGTTTTTAGTGGCCGAGTTGTGTCTAGAAAAATGTTTTGAGTCATTTAGGAATTATATATCGGAGAGTTTAGGAATTCTTTTTACTCCTCAGTCCCTTCGTCACTCTTGCGAGGCATCCTGACGTAGAGTTTTGACTCTTCTCTTCTCAAATTTCACTAAAAAAAATTTAGGATCACGCGGGTATCTTGGAATCGTTCCGATGGTTTTATGATGAGATCATTGTCTTGGTGCCTCCTGTCAGGGGTTTTGTGGAAGTGTCCTGGGGAGTTGAGCTCTGAGGTGTTGTCATCATAATTTTATCGTTGCAGTTCTGGAATACCTGAGATTTGCCGACATCGAAAATCTCTTTTATGCAGTTTTTGGTGAGATAACCCCGATAACCCAGTACTGGGGCGAGCTCGGGAGTATTGCCATAACTCGTATAACGGATGCTTTTCGAAGGTTGAGGTACACGATTTCCGAAGGTTTCTTGGTTATGTGTTGACGGATGGATAAAGCTTGGATGTAGGTATTGTTAGTTTGGGTGAGATATATTGCTTCCCCTGTATCCCCAACACCTGATTGCATAACCGGAAAATTTCGGGAGTTTCATAGGTGGGAATTCAAGTAGCTCTTAGGGTATCTTTTCGACAGCTGTATGATATGAAATTGGGGTTCGACGTCTAGTGGTCCGCCTATTCACGATCGGTTTTACAGTGGCCTCGTTGTGTCTTAAAGAGTCCTTGGCTATGCCGACTCGGGGACGCTTCGTATGTCATGTGCACTGCCTTGTACATGGTGGTGCTGTACGATCGAGCCCGTGTAGGCCCCACCACAAAAACTTCGGACGAAATCTCTGTCATATGTTTGTTCCGGCTTATTCTGCAAGCCAATCCCTTTGTTTTTGTTTCGAGTTGTGGTATTCGAGTTGCTTCGAAGTCAAATGTTGATTCCATACCTTCCCCAAATGGTGTTCTCATATTTTTATGTGAATACTAATCCTTCTCGATCATTGAGTTTCTCATTTCAATTTCTTTTCAACCGGTGTGTCTCTCCTCAAGTGGATCCGATCATTTCAACATCTGCAAGATTAAGTATCAGCTCTCTCAATGGCGTTCGTTTCATCCATCTCCAAGTTGTCTTTCTTTTTCCCACCCTCCCTCCCTTGTTTTTCTCCGAGGACTCATATATCTCAATCCAGTATCCTTTTATTGATGGGAAATCTCTCCATTCTTTTCCGTCAATGTTCTTATCCGGTGATTCTCAAGAAGATACTAACGGAGCTTCAAGTTCATCATCCTCCATTCTTTTTCTTCTCCGGTGAAACCAATTTAAGCTTTTGGTGTTGACCATATTCTTTTCCGTATTTCAATGCTTTCTCATGCCAGTGCAAATTCTTAATCATTCACCTCTCGCTATTAATTGTTCCGGAGTGCTCATAATATCTAGAAGACTTGTGTTTCCACTCTGCTTTCATTCAAACTCTTTCGAGGATGTTATCTCTTTCAAGTCATTTAATCCAACTGGTGCATTCTCTCTTTTAAATCTTTTCTACGGTGTTTTTTTTGAGTGGGCCCTAACCCACAGGTCTTTTCCCAGGATCTTACCTGACTCTTCTTATTTTACCGAAACTATTCTAAAATTTATTTCGAAGTTTGACGTAAGAATGAATTATCATCAGTCAAATGCCTTTCTCCAAGATCTTTCAAATTCTTCCCATAGTTGGCTCAACCTCTTCACTTTTGATTCTCCCAGAGTGTCTAAATAATTCATGGTGGTGTTTCTTGTCGTCTTTCTTGGATTTTGAAGACCGAAGAAGAGTTTTTCCTCCTTATCTTATCCGTTCTCTCAGAGACTCGTGGTTCTAGCTTATTGCCATCCTCTAATAATTATTTTCGATTGTGAGAATTCTTTTCAACTATCCGGAGCTAATTCAAAAGTCTTCTCAATTTCTTATCCGGAATCCATCTTTTCAAATATTATTCATTCTCAGCTTTCAGCTCATGTTCTTCAATTTTACCGGTGCTTCGTGCAAGTGATCTTTAATCAGCTCGTGATCTCTTCGTTCTCATGGGTCTAAATTCTCTCAAGCATCTTCATTCATTTGCTAATTCTTCCCGGTGTCTTCCTTATCTTTTCTTTGTTCATTTTTAATTCTTACCGTGGTTCTTTCAAGATCTCTCTTCCTTGTTCATCATATCAATTCATTTGTTGTTCCAATCCTACCGGTGGTTCGTTCAAGATTTTTCTTCTTTCTTATCATATCAATTCATTCGTTGTTTTCCAAATCCCACCGGTGGTTCATGGAAGACCTTTCCAAGTTGACGCTATATCTATCTTAATCCTTTCAACGAGAATAAGTAGTGTGTCGAATCCATTGTTTGTCATCAATTTAATTGGTGAAGGATAAACATAATGTAATTCTTATTCTTGTTTCATCGAGTTTATTCAATTCCTGTTTTCCGGAGTGGCTCATCGTACTTTTCTTGGTTTCAAATGCTCATCTTTTGTTTCCCGGAGTTCCAAGCTCTAATTATCATTCCAAAGATCTATCTAAATCTTTACAAGGTTTCAGCTTGTATTTTCAACTTCTCTTTCTTTTCATTTGATCATTCTTTTATTACCGGAGTTTCTTCATGGAGGCTATACATGATGGTTCATCAAGGATTTTATTCCTTCTTGAAGTTTTCATCGAGATTCTTTTTAAGGAGCTAAAGCATTCTTCATCTCGCATTCCGAAGTGCATTTCCTTTCTACCATATCATTGGAGGTGGTATTATGTCATTCTTGATAATTTCCCTTCGTGCTTCGTGTTTCACAAGTTATCAAGTATGAGATATTTTAAATCCATCAACCTCTTCGTTGGAGTTATCTCGGGTTATATTTCACCTAAAGCCTTCCCTATGGCTTGTTGCTATCTATGTTGGTTATAAATGACCCAAGTTATTCATCTATCCTCCCGGTGAATTAAGCTTCTCATCTCCTTGTTGTTATCAATCTAATATATCGTTTCCATTAGTGGCAGAATTTTACCTCATAGTTTTGAGATGTGTTCCATAAGCCCACTACAAACTTATTCTTTTCGTTGTTGGTTTTCCAACAACTCCGTTCTAGCTTTTGTTGTAAGCGTGCTCCCTCGAGTTATGTTTCCCTTCGTTCATCCCATTCCATTCTTACTTTTGTTCCGGAGGCATTGTGATGTTGCTCTCTTCGACCCATCGTCTTGTTTTGTCTAGTTCATGTTGAATTCTTTCCATTTACAGTCGGAGTGCTGCCCAAATTACATCATTCTTATTCCTTCCCTATTTTGTTTTAACCGGAGTCTCACCCAAGTGCTTTCATCTTGCCAACTTCATATTCTTACCTTCCATTTCCAACCGGAGTGTTGTCGTAATTGATCCTTATCGTTCCTTGTGCATCTCGTTTCAACGGAGTGCTTGCTTATACTTCTTGTCCATTGCAATCCCTTTTCTTATGTCTTTCAAACTACAAGGTTCTAGTAATGTTCCTTGTTTCTCTTTTCTAACGGAGTGCTCTCCAATTCGTTCAACTCTGTTGTGTTCTTTCTTTCTTTCAATTTGTTCAACCTCTCAAGGTTCGTGGTTTAACTCGTTTGCCAAAGAAGCAACTTAGTTTTACCTCTTCTCTTTCTTTTCTGTTGTCCCTCCGGTGCCATTCTAGATCTCGGGACGAGATCCTCTCGTAGTGGTGGAGTGTTGTAACGCCCCGAGACCGATGTGCCAGATGTCGTTCAGTTATTCGTTGTTGTTGTCTTGTCATTGGCTTGCGTGCTGCATTTCATCATGTCATCATGTGCATTGCATCATCATGTTTTCAAAACTTGCATCCGTCCCGGTCTCCTCGTTCCTTCCGTTGTCCGTTCTGAGCCCAGACACACTTGCACGCGCCCGCGGCATGTCCGAAATAGTATTTTATAAGTGGCCGGAAAATGTTCTCGGAATGGGATGAGAGTTGACGTGCGGTCTTATTATAGTGTAGGTAGACCGCCTGCCAAGTTTCATCGCGTTCGGAGTTCGTTTGATAGCCCAACCGTTAAACTATAGCGGCATTATAGCCGGTCTAACGTCGGACATTTTCGGTCTCCGGAAACAGCCGCCGGGCCTCCCTCTCTTCTCTTCTCTCAGCCCGAGACCGTCTGCACAGCTCACTACCTACCGCCAGGTCCAACCTAACCTCTCTCGTCAGCCCGCCGCCCTCCTCGCGCGCGCGTCCAAAAGTTGTCCCGGACCCGACTCGGACAGTCGTTACCGCTGTGTCCGGATCATCTCCAAACGTCTACAAAATGTCACCGTTTTCTTATTTGGACTCCCTAGATATTTTATTCGCGACCGTCCGATTACGATCGGAGGGAACAAATACCCCTAAACCTAGTCCCCTACTATATAAACCGACCTAACCCTAAAATCTAGGGACTTTGTCCTGCCGAGCCGCCGCCACCTACCATATTTTCCTCGGGATCCAGATCCAATCCTCTTCCTCCCCGATCCAAAGCCCCTCCTCGCTTTCACCACCACACCAACCAGAGCCCCTGCTCCCTGTCTCCTTCTCCCCGCTCCCGATGGCCAACCAATGCCCGAGCCAACTGCCCATCGCCGCCGCTAGCGACCTCAACCACCACCACCAAATCAGGCCGTGCCCTGCGCCCTTCCTCCCCTGCTCTTTTCCCTTCCTTCTTTCTCTCTCTCTTATGTGCAGCTCTCCCCTTGTTCTCTTCTTCTTCACAGGGAACCGAGCTGCCATGGCCGCCATTCGTCCTCATCGCCACCCTTCGGATCCGCGCAGGAACAGCCTCCTCTGTGACCCCCTTTCTCGTCGGAGCACCGAATCAGGCGTGCCTTCGCCTTTCCCTCTCGTTCCCTTTTTCTCCTTCTGTAGCTCTCTCTCACGGCACCTCTCCCTCGTGCTCTTCTTGCTGCAGGAGCAGCCGTGGACGCCGTGTCGCAAGCAGCAGCAGCAGTCGAGCGCCTCGTTCCCTCTTCTGCACATGGATCCGCATCACGCCGGCTGCTCCACCTCAGGTCCCCGCCGTCCTGCTTCTTCCCGGAGAGGGCCACACCTCTGCCTCGTTCGGTTCGAGCGAACGAACAAGCAGGATGCCGTTCCGCCCTCTGCTTCACCCGGCATCGAACAAGGAGACGAGGGCCTCGCCGTACCCGTTGACCGCTCGACCTCCTCTGCTTCGGCATCGATCCAGAGACGAACGCTGACCGCGCCCAGGCCCAGCTGCTTCCCCATCGCGTGAGGCCCAGCGTACCCGTTCGATCCAGATCCAGCCTCCCCCACCACTGCTTTGACTGGGCCTCAGCCCATGGGTGAGATGCCCCAGCGCCTGCTCCTGTTGGCCCGCTTGCACCAGATTTCGCCCGATGCGTGTTTTTTTCCTCTGTTGTGATTTTAGCAATTTTCCTGAGACTGCAGTTTTGCAGAATAACCCCCTAGCTTCATGCATTTAATAACTAATCAACCGTGCATCCTTTGTAAAAACTTTGTATATGAAACTTGCTCAGAATTTCATGTAGATTAATAATATCCAACTTTCATCCATGTTTGAAATGTTTAAAATGATGTTTGCATTAATTTGCTCCTATGCCATGTTAAAATGATTTAATTCATAACTAAATAACCGTAGCTCCAAATCTAACAAACTTTATATGTAAATGGGGTAGAAAAATACCTAGTTTAACATGGTGGCTTTAGTTTGCATGTTTAAAAACTATAAAATTATGTTTAGGGCAGAACAGTACCAAACCTAATATATGCATATGAGGAGTTTCCGGAATTGTTGTTCGTTGCTTCCGGACTCATTTAACCTTGACTAGATAGGTAGTTTACATTTGCTTCACCTCTTGCCATGTTAATCAACATTTAATATTGTTGGGTACATAAACGAGATCAAGCTAAATAATTGATGTGGTGCTCTGTCAATATGCATCCCGATGCATATTGAGCTCCACTTAATTTGTAGGATTGCTTGTGCATTTTGCCATGCCGTGCCTCATTAAACCGGACATGCATCATACTCGTTTGTGCTTCATGCCATGTTGATGTGTTTGTTGTTTACTATGTTGTTTGCTTCTTTCCGGTGTGCTTCTTCGGGTTGTTTCCGACAACGTCGTGTTTGTGAGGAACCATTCGTCTACGTCCGTTTGTCTTCTTCATGCACTCGTTCTTCTTCCTTGCGGGATTTAAGGCAAGATGATCATACCCTCGAAATCACTACTATCTTTGCTATGCTAGTTTGCTCGCTCTTGCTATGCCAATGCTTTGATGCCTACCATTTGCTTGTCAGACTCCCAATTGCCATGTCAAACCTCTAACCCACCATGTCCTAGCAAACCATTGATTGGCTATGTTACCGCTTGCTCAGCCCCTCTTATAGCGTTGCTAGTTGCAGGTGAAGTTGAATATTTCTCCATGGTGGACAGGATTTTGGTTCGGATATCACAATATATCTTATATAATTAATGCATCTATATACTTGGTAAAGGGTGGAAGGCATGGCCTTTTGCCTGGTGTTTTGTTCGACTCTTGCCGGCCTAGTTTCCGTCATACCGGTATTATGTTCCCGGATTTTGCGTTCCTTACGCGGTCGGGTGATTTATGGGACCCCCTTGACAGTTCGCTTTGAATAAAACTCCTCCAGCAAGGCCCAACATTGACTTTTACCATTTGCCTCACCACCACCAACTTTTCCCTTGGGAGTCACTCTCTCGAGGGTCATCTTTATTATAGCCCCCCCGGGCCAGTGCTTGTCTAAGTTTTGGTCCGAACCAGAGCCACTTGCAGCGCCACCTCGGGGAAACTCGAGGTCTGGTTTTAGTTGTACGTAGTGTTCATCCGGTGTTTCCCTGAGAACGAGATATGTGCAGCTCCTATCAGGATTGTCGGCGCATCGGGCGGTCTTGCTGGTCTTGTTTTACCATTGTCGAAATGTCTTGTAAACCGGGATTCCGAGTCTGATCGGGTCTTCCTGGGAGAAGGTCTATTCCTTTGTTGATCGCGAGAGCTTGTCATGGGCTAAGTTGGGAAACCCCTGCAGGGTATAATCTTTCGAAAGTCGTGCCTGCGGTTATAGGCAGATGGGAATTTGTTAATGTCCGGTTGTAGATAACTTGACACCAGATCCGATATAAAACGCATCAACTGCGTGTGTAACCGTGATGGTCTCTTTCCGGCGGAGTCCGGGAAGTGAACATGGTTGTTGGAGCTATGCTTGACGTAAGTAGTCCAGGATCACTTCTTGATCATACTTTTATCGACCGTGCTTTGCCTTCTCTTCTCGCTCTCAGTTGCGTATGTTAGCCATCATATATGCTAGTCGCTTGCTGTAGCTCCACCTCATACCTTTACCTTACCCATAAGCTTAAATAGTCTTGATTGCGAGGGTGTGAGATTGCTGAGTCCCTATGGCTCACAGATACTTCCAAAACCAGCTTGTAGGTGCCGATGAGTCCGTGCAGATGACGCAACCAAGCTCAGGAGGAGCTCGATGACGACCTTGTCCTTTGTGTTGTTTCGTTCTAGTTGATCAGTAGTGGAGCCCAGTTGGGGTCGATCGGGGACCTTTGTCGCATTTGGGGTTCTTCTTTTATTTTGGTTCCGTAGTCGGACCATGAGTGTATTTGATTGATGTAATGTTTATTTATGTAATGGTGTGAAGTGGAGATTGTAAGCCAACTATGTATCTCTTTCCCTTATGTATTACATGGGTTGTGTGACGATTACCTCACTTGCGACATATGCCTTCAATGCGATTATGTCTCTAAGTCGTGCCTCGACACGTGGGAGCTATAGTCGCATCGAGGGTGTTACACTTTGCCTCTTCTAAAAGACAAACAATGATGTTACTACTTCTAAAGTATGGAATCAACTGCTGCATGTCTGTCCACCGCGTGTGGGAGGGATAGCTTGTTGTAGTAAGCAAAAGCATGTCCTCGTCTATGAGCCACCGCGCGCATGGGCGAGGGCGAGGGTGTGTAGTAGTAAAATCAAGCTTCTCCTCGTTGTACGAGTTGACACGACACATCATAGCACTGGCCCCACATGCTTGCCTCTAAACTTGGCAAAAAGACCCGTAGTGTACAATATATTTGCTGCAACCTCTAACATTTACCCCACCACAAATTAAAATATATATTCCATCCTTGACCAGATTAGCATGCAAAAAACAATCAACCAGATGACAGGTAGGGCCACAAGATTATTTTAATCAAAAAAAATGCTTCGAGACGGCCTCATAGCATGGAGCTGACTCCAACAATTTTAAGCTTAGAGGCAGGGTACACACTATCCTGGACTATGTCACTATACCTCCACTACACATGAAACTGCCTAACGAGCATCCGGGTTGTGCTTCACCTCTTCAGGAAGTCAAATAATGATGGTACTACTGCAGTGGAATACTATAGCATGCTTCTGGACATTTGACACTGAATGAACTGCTTAATGTCCACCCCGTGCAGAAGGGATAGCGTGTAGCGAAAGCCTGTCCTATTTCTGTGAGCCACCACGGTCATAGGCGAGGGAGAGGGCGTCGTAATCAAACTGCGCCTTGTTGTACCAATTGACACGATACATCAAAGCAGTGAACACGATATATTTCAATAATTTGCGTTTACCGATGCATTAATTACAACTCATCCATGCATGCTGTGACTTTCCTTTTGATACTTGCATGTGTTGATTTAATGTACCTTGAAGTAGTATGAATATGTGACGCTAAAAATTTGTAATGGTCTCTATGGAGCTCACCTTTCTCCACTTCCCCTTATGCCTCTACCCCTTGAAGCCTCTAGTGTATGAGGTTCGAATACACCTCGTCCGTTCGGCTGGTCGAGCAAGGTGCAGGTTTCTTGGTTGATGTGATGTTCAATTGGTTTGTTCAGTGCAAGGGAGGGCAAATGGCCTGCATGGACTGCCACGGCGAGCACCTCGGGAACCAGCGGCAGTGCTAGAAGTGCAACCACGGCGGTGGCTTCGATGTATAGAACACGGCAGTGGACACCGTCCTCTCCTCGGTGAGGGTGGATTGCACACACGAAGGCTGTGGGCTCTACATCACTTACCACAAGCTCGCCGATCACCAGAGCGTGTGTCCGCTCACGCCCTACAAATGCCCTGTGCCCGTATGCGGCTACGAAGTCCCACCGTCGGCACTCTCCCACCACATCAGCACTGTGCAGCCCATGCCCGTGCACGAGATCCAGTACGACAAGGTGCTCCAGCTGCAAGTGCCAGTGTCAGAGCCACGGCTCTTGCTGTTCGCGGAGGAGGACAACCATGCATTTTTCTTGGTCGGCCGCATGCTCGACATCGGTGCGCCCATCGCCGTGTCGGTCATCTACATCAGATTGGGGGCATCCCCACAGCTGCACTATGCAGCCAAGCTGCGGGCGAACAGCCCATCGGGGAGCCCAAAGGCAAGACCGACACCGTGCAGGTGGAAATCGAGGTGACAAGCAGCAAGGATCCCGGCGACATCGCCGTGCAGGAGCTGAGCTTCTTCACAGTACCGCCCAAGCTGCTGGCCGGGGCTGGGTTGTCCAGGACGGTGTCCCTCCACATTCAGATTGACAAGCTCACCTCCTAAATGATTCTACAATGCCTTTTGTTTATCTTAGTAATATGCTAATATAGGGGTTATCTCGGTCTAATTTAGCTTAAGAGCTGGTGGGTTTTGGTGGTGATGTAGCAATTACTTTGACATTAGATCAACAGTTAAAGTAATTTCCAACAGTCGAATGAATATTTTGTGTCTGTTGGGTATAAAGATCCTCTGGGTAAGAAGTATAAGCAGCTTATATGCTTGTTTATTCAGGAAGTGTTGCATACGTGTGCGAGTTGACGCGACACATCGAAGTAGTAATAATACTAGTAGTACTCCCTCTGATCCTAATTTCTCTGCGCATTAGTTGTCGGCGTCCTAGGAACGGGGGTCCCCAGACTTGCCTGCCTGCGGCCCGCGGCGTGGCTAAGCCTGCAGGCCATACGGCCCATCTGCACCATCAAAGCATCCAAGACCCTCGGGAGGGTCCAAGCCTCGTGAGGCAGACGGAGCAAGACCTCCTCGACAGTAGCCTAGCTAGGAAGGCTCATGAGGAGCGGAGATATCAAGGCGGGGCAAACCTCACGAGACACTCGTGACGCGAGCCATGACCCAGGGAACCAGGCGGGCGCCAGCGCGCGCAGCATCCTTGTTTCCTCTTTGGTGCTAAGGAGGCCAGCGCAGGCGAAGAGTACCGAGGCATCAGGCAAAGGTTGCTATATTGGTGCAACGAGACCAAGACCAGGAGGATGGCAAGATGGAGGTCATCGTGGAGCCCAAGACGGCGTCACCACCAGAGCCTTTGGCAGGCGAAGACCACTTTTGTCAGGATAGCTTGTACTAGCTGCCCCCTTCGAATTAGCCCGCCATTGTTGGCCCCCTTCCCGCTCGATATTCTGGAAGAGGACCAGGGCCAGTATAAATAGGACCAGCCACCACCTTAGAGGGGGGACGGATCATTCAGACCATCCGGACACACAAGCTCACCAAGCTCAAGAATACCTCAACCTCAGGAGGCTGTTCTTCCTTTGTACTGTTCACCATCAGCCCTAGAGGCAATCCACCACCACCACATTAGAGTAGGGTATTACACCAGAACGGTGGCCCGAACCAGTATAAATCTTGTGTCCTTCTGTGTTGCGAGTTCATCGAGTTCGTCCGCGAGATCTTAGTGAGCTAGGGCGTAGACTGGAAGGAAGGAAAGACTTCGCGCGCACCCTAGTGTCCGAACCTTAAGGGTTTGCCGAAACCCAACATCTGAAATTTGGTGCACCAGGTAGGGGTGCGCCGGGGCTCCTCTCCACCAACCTGTGCCCCACACCGCCGCACTATGCTCCCATGGCAAGTGCCCCGCCGCCCACCTCTACGGCCAACGCCAGCAGCAGGGAGTTTGGGTACTGAGCCCTGTCCCTCGCCCTGCGGTGAGTGCAGTGGCCGGCCAAGTTCAAGCCGGAGATGCCGCCACGTTACGACGGCGCGGCAGACTCAGCGCCGTTCCTGCTAGCGTACGAGGACGCTGTCCTCGAAGCCGGAGGCGACGACAAGATCATGGCAAACTTGTTCCCCCTGGACCTCACCGGCGAGCTGCGCGCCTGGCTGCTCAACCTCCCGGGATCCATGGTGACATCCTGGGTGGAGCTCCGTGACCTCTTCACTGCGCGCTACGCAGCGCCGGCAAACCACGCAGCCGCGGCACTGTTGGGTGGCTCCCAAGCCCCTCCTTCAGATCGCCACGTCAAGCCTTTCGTCCGTCAGATTGGGGTAGCCTGCAAGCACCCGGGGGCTCCGCCGGGTTGGGCTGCACCGGAGGCCAACCTCACCTTCGGCTCAGAAGACCACCCCGGCTCCACCGCCGGCTCCGGGATGCTCCAGATGCTCTGCACACCCACCATCTGCAACGTGGCCGCCACCAAGACCCTCATCGACGGCGGCGCCGGACTCAACTTTCTCTCCGTAGAAGCCTTCATCCTCCTTCATGTGCCGCTCGAACGGCTCGGCCTCAGCAAGTCCTTCACTGGAGTGGGTGGTGGAGCTCCCCACCCTCTAGGGCAGATCCGCCTCTCTGTCACCTTTGGCACGCGAGACAACTCTCAACATAGCGAGAGGTAATTTAGTAACATGAAAATTTCTACAACCATTTTTTCCTCTCTCATAATAATTACATGTAGGATCATACTTAAATTCAACAATATAGCAATGATATAAATTTTTATTTTCATGATCCACATGCATAAAAGTCTTATAATCTTCCAAGATAGTGGATTCACACCAAGTAAAGTCATGACCTCTCCGAACCCACTTTCGTCAAAAATTTCATAAGATTGAACACTCTCCAAATATGTGGGATTATTTTTACCTCAAGTTGGCGCTCTTCCAAACCCACTTTCAACATTATTGCAAACATTATTATCACTATCATATTCATCATGAGGCTTAAATAAATTTTCAAGATCATAAGAAAAATCACCCCAATCATGATCATTGCAATAAGTAGTGGACATATCAAAATTAGCATCCCCAAGCTTGGGGTTTTGCATATTATTAGCACAATTGACACTAATAGAATTTATAGTAAAATCATTGCAATCATGCTTTTCATTCAAGGAGCTATCATGAATCACTTCATAAATTTCTTCATCACAACTTTCAGATTCATGAATCTCAAGCAAAATTTCCTAAAGATAATAAAGTGCACCCAAATGACTAGAAATTGGTTCAACATAATCAGATCTTCTGAAAACATTAGAAAGTGGATGAGGATCCATATCAATAGATTTTTACCAAGCAAAGATGCAAGCAAATAGAAGGCACATGGTAACACAAGCAAAGGTAGCAAACAAGATTGCACACAGAAACAGATCTGACGAGAAACGACGAACGAAAAAGAGGGCGGATAAAATGGCATATTTTTGTGAAGTGGGGGAGAGGAAAATGAGTGGAAAATGGCAAATAATGTAAATTGTGAAGATATGAGATTTGTGATAAGGAACCTGGTATATGTTGAAGATCCTACCCGGCAATAGCGCCAGAAATTCTTTTTGATGCGGCTTCAAGCTATGTCGGTATTTCCCCAAAGAGGAAGGGATGTTGCAGCACAGCGATGGTAGGCATTTCCCTCAGTGTTGAAACCAAGGTTATCGAACCAGTAGGAGAACAAAGCAACAACACATAAATGGCACCTACACACAAATAACAAATACTCGCAACCCGACATATTAAAGGGGTTGTCAATCCCTTTTGGGTAACGACGTCAGAAATTGGAGGACGTGAATAAATTGTCGTAGATTGATAGGTTGAACGACAAATAGAATAAATTGCAGCAAGGTATTTTTTATTTTTGGGTTTAATATATCTGAAAATAATAGGGAAATAAAATAGATCGCAAAGGCAAATAATATGAGAAAGAGACCCGGGGACGTAGGTTTCACTAGTGGCTTCTCTCGAGAAAAATAGCAAACAGTGGGTAAAAAAATTACTGCTGGGCAATTGATAGGACTTCAAATAATCATGAAGACATCTAGGAAATGATCATTATATGGATCCTGTCTGCATCTACTACTATTACTCCACACATCTACCGCTATCCAGCAGGATGTAGTGTATTAAGTTCATGGGGAAACGGAGTAATGCAATAAGAAAGATGACATGATGTAGACAAGATCAATCTATGTAGAGATAGACCCCATCGTTTTATCCTTAGTAGAAACAATACATACGTGTCGGTTCCCCTTCTCTCACTGGGATCAAGCACCGTAAGATCGAACCCACTACAAAGCACCTCTTCCCATTGCAGATCAAGTTGGCCAAACAAAACCCAAATATCGGAGAAGAAAGGCGAGGCTATAAGAAATCATGCATATAAGAGATCAAAGAAGATTCAAATAACTTTCATGGATAAAAAGATAGATATGATCATAAGCTCAAAGTTCATCCGATCCCAACAAACACACCGCAAAAAGAGTTACATCATATGGATCTCCAAGAGACCATTATATTGAGAATCAAACAAGAGAGAGGAAGCTATCTAGCTAGTAACTATGGACCCGAAGGTCTACAAAGAACTACTCATGAATCATCGGAGAGGCACCAATGGAAGTGGTGAACCCCTGCGTGATGGTGTCTATGTTGGCTCTGGTGCCTTTGGACTCTACGGCGGATGGAACTGATTTTCATCGACTCCCCTAGGGTTTTTGGAATATTGGGGTATTTATAGAGCAAAGAGGTGGTTCAGGGGGCACACGAGGTGGGAACCACCCACGAGGGCGCGCCTAGGCCACCTGCCGTGCCCTGGTGGGTTGTGCTCCCCTCGGAGCACCCCCAGGTGCTTCTTCGGCCCATTGGTTGTCTTCTAGTCCAAAAAAATCTCCAAAAAGTTCTGCTGCATTTGGACTCCGTTTGGTATTGATTTCGTGTGATGTAAAAAACATGCAGAAAACATCAACTGAAATTTGGCACTATGTCAATAGGTTAGTACTAAAAAAAGATATAAAATGACTATAAGATGATTATAAAACATCCAAGATTGATAATATAACAACATGGAACAATAAAAAATTATAGATACATTGGAGACGTATCATAGCTCGACACAAGGCTATTCCTGTCAAACGCCCCAATAACCGTAAGATATGTATGTGACGGTGCCAGTTATTGCACGTACACAACAATAGAAAAGGAAGTACCATGGCATATTACAAAACTGCTACACCACGGACGAGAACACGTGCCCACGTTACACCATCTGGGAATAGTGCCGCACTTCGGAACTAGAACCGTCAATAAATTTTGAGCTTGCGTCTCGTCACATTCCAAATTACTGCCACGCTATATTTATTTGCAAACCTATTCACACCGATCACAACCTAAACGGTTTCCCACTTAGGAGCGTATTAGTACTCAGTTATAAATACTACTATGCCAAGATTATTGCACATTCCTCCTCAACTCCTCATCCACAAAAACAAACATGACATTCAGCATCCTTCCCTTGCGTCTGCCATGGCCAGCGTGAGTTCTTGGTAGAGAGATTACCACTAGGGAGAGGCAAGCATGGAAGCGGAAGCACGAGAGTTGTCCCACCTAGCCGCGAAAGCAGCCAACATGTCCCGCCCACCGCAGTACCAGCATAGAGGTCCCGCCCCGCCCCCGGAGCAGCATGGAGGTCCCGCCGCACCGTCGATGCAGCAGACTGGTCCGGCCGTGCCATGGAAGTAGCAGAGATGTCCCGCAGCGCTACGAATGCAGCAGAGATGTCCTCCCATGCTGCGATGGCCTAGGAAAATGTCTCGCGGGCAGGCGACGACTCTTACAGGCACATGCATGTGTTCGTCCATAGCCAGATGGATCAGAGCTCTGGCTGGGCGAGGTTGCAGGATGACATGAAAGTCCCTTTTGAACAGGCTACCGGCGTCATCCGGCAACTACGGGAGGGCAATGCGAAGCTCCGGCCGAGCGCGACCTGTTGAGAGCGAAGATCGCCGGAAGGGCGAAGCAGGCGGAGGAGACCGGTGGCTTGTTGAAGTGGACGGGTGTCATTGTCGAGAAACTTATGGACGAGAATGCCATGCTCCACATCGAGCGCGAAAGGCTAGTGAAGGAATCCGTGGATGCTGCTAAGCAGCGTATAAAGGACATGAAACTGATGAAAGAGATCATCGCCACTCGTCGCAAGAACTAGTCTCCGCGACCTGCAGCGCATCAAGAAAGTAGAGATCAGCGAGCCAGATCATTGTATGTGTCTTGCTTCTTCTTTTGCCCTTGTGTATTTCAGTCTTAGCCGGATGTTGGTTTTCCAATTATCTTCCTAATTATGTAAGAAAATTATTACCACTATTGTCGGGGTATTCTCATGACAGATGCCAGGGGGTGGCTTATCATGGATGGGGCAAAGAGGACGTCGTCGGGCCCTAGAAGAGGGAATGGGCGCGAGCTCGATTGCACATAAGACTTACCCAGGTTCGAGGCTCTCCTGGGAGATAACACCCCTAGTCCTGCTCTATGGGGTCTCCGCATGATGACTATGCTCAGAAGGAGGTTACAAGGTTGCTCCTTGAGTTGTATTCCTAGAGGAGGAAGAAGGGCAAGGCTACCTCTCTTGCTTCTCCTAGCTATGGAGTGTGTGTGTGTGTGTGGCGTCTGGGCTGAACCCTTTGCATGGGTGAGCATGAGGGGTTTATATAGGCCTACCCCCTAGGGGTACAATGGTAATACGGCCGGGTGTAGGACCCGGACGTCAGTGTCTAGGGTCGCTGGGTTCTCCGCCGGCTGCTGGGGCCCACTACTTGGGGGCCCCGTCGGCTACCGAGAATCCGGCAGAGAGGTAGGGCCCACCGCCTTTGGGCCATGCTGATTGCCTTTTGCTGTAGCATCATCCTTGCTGACGGAGGCCTCGTCAGGAGTCGTATGGCTACAGTCCCGCCGCCTGGTCAGCACACACTATAGTTGTGGTCTGTCTCGTAAGAGTAATTGCGCGTGGACACCGAGGGGAGGGAAGGGCTGGCTGTTGGAGGCCGGCCCGCCCCTGAAGCCGCCTTCTAGGGGAGCGCCATCTTCTAGGAGCTCACGGACAGGTAGGGCCCACCGCATGCGGGCCTTCCTAACCAACCTTCGTGGGAGCATGGCCCCTTCTGACGAGGGCTGTGCCATGAGCCGCATGGCTACAGTGTCACGCCGGGCAAGCAAGTGACCGCTTGGTCAGCTCACACTGTAGCCACACTCCTCCGGGATCTGGGGGAGTGGGAGGCCCTATAGCCATGCCCCGTCTTGTCGTAGTGATGAGGTACAGACTCCATGGAGAGGAGGGGCCGTCTGCTAGGAGCCGCCCGCCTGAAGCCGCCTTCTAAGAGTGCGCCATCTTTTGGGAGCTGACCGCTTGGGCCCAGCCGGCCCAAGGAGCCAACCGCATGTCCGGAAGGTGCAGGGGCTTTGCTAGCCCGATGTCTTGAAATAATAAGGGGCGTGGATGAGGCTACTAGTGGTCCATCCCTCTGACAGTAGTCCTCGAAGCTGGTGAGGTACCGCAGCTCAAGCCGGTGTTCCTCAGTAGTTTCTTCCAACGAGAGATCATGTGCCCTTGCTTCGTCCGGCTCAAGGATGCCGTCTGCCAGGAGCAGGCCAAGGCTAGGCCGGCCGCCTGGTGAATTTGAATCATCGTGGCAGGCGTCGAGCTGACGCCACCAGGTGACGTCCCTGCCGCCCGTTGCTTGCTCGCCATGCGGTGCCAGTAGGCTAGGCCGGCCTGCCAGCCCACACGCACGACGAGATGTCGCCGCAAGCCCGGGACCACCACTACAGGGCCTCGGCACGCGCGTGGATCCGCTTCGGCCGAGGTGGGCGGTTGCCCTTCTGGTGCTAATTGAAGACATGCCATGATGGCGCGGGATTTACGGGGATGTGCGGGGTGTGGGCGCAGTTAATCACCTCGGCTCCGCTGCCGCTACCGTATAAGTAGGAGGGAGGGCGAGCGGCTGAACGCATGCACCCCCATTTCCGATCTCTTTGTTCTCTTCTTCCTCTTGCTCCTTGCTGCTGATGAACGGCCGCGCTACCCACCACCAAACTGCCGCCATAGCTCATCGTCTCGTAGCTTCGCCACGCCACTACAGACTTGCCGCCACCCGACCTTGCCGCGCTACCGCCAAACCACCACGAACCATGGAGCGAGGCAAGTGGGACGGCTCGTATGTCCATGAGGGGCATGCCGAGTTCCTCCGCGCGATGCGGCGGATGCCTACCGAGGCATGTGTGGGGATGCGCCTTCCGGACACGCGGGAGATCTCGGCGGTGCTGATGGTTGGTGAGTGTTGGGGATATTACTACTAGGCGTAAACCGGCCTATCTGGGCCGGGTTAACTTCATCAGCAGTTAAGTATGTTAAAGCCCAAGAAGACAGATGAGGGCTCAAGGCCAATGGTCAGGTCAAGGCCTGTAGCCGTAAACCGGCATTAGTAGTTAACTTGTATTGTAAGTTAGGAATAAGTAGAGACCAAACCGGGCACACCTATGAACCGGTATTGGGACTCTGTAAACCGACGGGAGTCACCCGTGTATATAAGGGGACGACCCGGCGGCGGTTCAGGGACAACAAACAACAACTCGAGACATAGGCAAAGCTTGTTTTCTCCCAAGTCATCGAAACTCCATCAATTCCATCACAACTAGACGTAGGCTTTTACCTTCATTAAAGGGGCCGAACTAGTATAAACTCTCTTGCGTCCCTGTGTCCGCTTTAACCCCTTCAAGCTAACCCGTCGCGATGGCTCCACGACTAAGTCCTTTCTCTAGGACATCTGCCGTGACAAAACCACGACATTTGGCGCCCACCGTGGGGCTATCGCATGATGGTTTCCGGTTCTTGGAGGGCCGCTTTGAAGGACTCGAGGGCTACGCGGTAGGCCGGATGACTAAGAGTCGTCGCGGCAAGTTCTACATCGACGATGCAGGCTGGGGCCCTGAGGCCGGTTCAATTGAGTACGGGTACCGGGTCCCCTTTGGAGGCATTCACGTTTTCATTGGCAAGATCGGTGAACCGGGCCCTGAGCCGGACATCTGCACCGACCTCGTCGAGACGGCTTAGCGTGCGCGATCCGCCCGGGTTAAACCGGCCATGAAGCGTGCCTTCGTGGGAGTCATCCACGGAGGAAGTTATGAGGATGGATCGGAATCTCGCGGCGATACCGTCTTTTGTTCCGATGATGAGTCATCGACCGGGGAAACTGAATCTCTTTATCAGCTACAAGACGACCGGATTGGGGGCTGTTCCGATGGCGTCAGTATTCCGGACCCCTCTGATCTTCCCAACCGGGTTGGAATATTCATGACTGGCACACAAGCAGCGCTTCATTCTTCGACCGCTTCAGCAACAACCTCCGGTTCAGCAGCAGCGACGGCTGCCGGGGCAGGAGGCCCTGTGCGCCCGCCGGCTCAAGTTCTATCAGAGCTGTTTGATGCATTGGTTGTGCTTATGGCGGAGGCTAATCCGGCGGATCAGGGCGTTCACAACGCCGAGATTGCAAAAGTGAAGGAACAGATCACCCAGGCCAAGGCAGATCTGGCAGCTGAGGACACCAGGATGGCCACGGAGCAGGCCGCTTTAGACGCACAAGCCTACAGGCTCATGTTGGACCAGAATGCGTCGCAGGAACTCATGAGGAGGAAGTACCGATCCCGTTTGCCTCTAGTTTTTGAGGCCAGAGACCTTTTCAACACTCCAGGAGTAGGAACCGGCAATCCGCTGGAGGGAAACCGGGCGGAAGCTCCCGGGACCGGGGCACCGGTTCAGCCTCGTCAGATGGACCCGCCTCGTCAAAACACCGTTATACCTTAGGCTGTTTTAACACCTCCGGGTCACTACTCCAACCTGATGGACAATCTCGTCGCCTCTGCTGCACGGCTGGAGGCTATTCCAATTGAAGATGATTTCGCCGCAGGCAGTAGAGACCCGACGGGTCAAGGAGCATCTGAGGACAGCTTTGGTCCAACAAGAAGCATACTCGTACAGCCACGACCGGATCCACTCGACCCCCCGTCCAAGCCGGAGCTATATCATACATATGGATGAACCGGCAGTGTCGAGTAACGAACGACGTGGAGCACCCCGTGGCAACAACCCGATAGGTGGTGCTGATAACGCTCAGGAAGTGGTGAACCGGGCCCGAGCACGCAGAGAGGCCGAGTTTGCCACACAGCATCAGGCTCGGCAGCTCACGCCGGTTCGTCCAACCATCTCGATCGAACCTGGTGTTACTTCTAGTTCTTTGGGAGTGCCTTGCCTTATCCCCGCTTTATGCAATGTGCGCCTGCCCAAGGATTTCAAGGGCCCGTGCAAGGTACCAAATTACACGGCGGATCAGCCTCCGGAGACATGGGTGGAGAGCTATGAGATGGCCATGGAGATGCTTGATGTGGATGACGCGGCGTGTGCGAAATACTTCACCATGATCCTTGAAGGAACGGCCCGTACTTGGTTAAAAAGCTTGCTGGCTAATTCTATCAGTTCATGGGCCCAATTGCGAGCCCGGTTTATCAGCAATTTCAAGGATACATGTAAACAGCCTATGTCGATAGTGGAGTTAGCTGCATGCGTCCAGGAGGAAGGAGTGTCAACGACTCATTGGGTGCGCCGGGTTTCACAAGTGTTGCACTCATCAGAACACATCAACGCTGACACCGCAGTGTCAACCCTAGAAGGCAACTGTCGGTTTGGGCCCCTGAAGCTGAAGTTGGGACGGATGAAGCGTCATTGCACTGACATGGGGACCCTCATGGCCGCTTTGGTGAAATATGCTGATTCTGATAGTACCAAGGATCCCGAATCTGATGATGACAAGACAGGGAAAGAGGAACAGCAACTCCAAAGGTCAGCAACATCACTGGGCAGGCAATGGTGGTGGAGGCAAGCGTAAAGCGGATGGTAACATGGACTTTGTGGCTAATACTAACGCACAGGACAATGGCCAACGACGCAGGGGTAAAGGAAAAATCGTAATGGGGCGCCCAACCCTAACCCAGACCGCCTAAACTATCTGCTAAGACGGCCCTGTCCAAGACATGGGACGAAGGAGGCGCCAGCAAACCACCTTTGGAAGGATTGCTTTATTATGCAGGAGTTCAAGAATTCTAATAATTTCTGGTATGATCACGAATCTGGCGGTGGCTCAGGATCCGGGCCGGGTTACGGTGGAGGAAGTTCCGGTTCAGGATTTAAGGGAAATCCGGGCGGACATAATGGACAAAATAGTCAGAACAACCAGGGTGGTTACAACCAACAGCAGCAACAGTCAGGTTACCAGAGCAACCCAAAGCAGTTGAGTAGTGGCCAGTATCATGTCTTCACCACTAGCTTGGACAAGCGAGACCGGAAGGTTCAAAGGCGGGCGGTCAACTCTGTTGAACCGACCATACCCCGTTATCTACGTTGGTCTGAACAGCCAATCATATGGAGTAGAGAGGATCACCCTCCCCAGGTCGATAATCCGGGTTAGTTGGCTCTGGTGGTGGCGCCTCAGGTGGGAGGTTACAAGTTCACCAAGGTGCTCATGGATGCAGGTAGCAGCATTAATATCTTGTACTATGAGACCTTCCATCGTATGGGTCTGACAGACAAAAATCTTAAACCGTCTAATACGGTGTTCCACGGTGTGGTACCTGGCAGATCAGCATATCATGTTGGTAAGATAGCTCTGGAAGTGGCCTTTGGGGATGATCATGATTCCAGGTCGGAGACATTGATGTTTGAAGTGGTGAAAATCCAAAGTCCATATCACACCCTATTTGGGCGACTGGCCTACGCCAAGTTTATGGCACGGCCCTGTTATGTGTATTTGCAGCTCAAGATGCTGGGTCACAAGGGGACAATAACGATTCACGGAAGCCACAAAATCGCTTTGGAGTGCGAGGAAGGTGATGCGACCTATGCAGAGTCGGTTTGTGCCACCGAGGAGCTGAAGTATTATAAGGACAGTGTTGATCTGGCGGACATGACTCCATTAAAGAAGCCAACTACGGAGCATGATCCGGCCCTGAAGTTCAAATCGGCAGCAGAAACTAAGCTTGTTGACTTTGTACCTAGCGATTCGTCCAAGCAGTTCAGCATTAGTGCTAATTTGGATCCGAAATAGGAAAGCGCGCTCATCGAGTTCATCCGTGAGAATTGGGACATTTTTGCATGGAAGCCCTCTAACATGCCAGGTGTACCGAGGCAACTCGCTGAGCACACCCTTAATGTGGATCCTAAATACAAACCGGTGAAACAGTTCCTCCGCCGGTTTAACGAAGAAAGACGCAAGGCAATTGGAGAAGAGGTAGCCAGGCTCTTAGCAGCTGGTTTTATTGTTAAAGTTTTTCACCCTGAGTGGCTTGCTAATCTGGTGCTGGTCCTTAAGAAAAACGGCACCTGGCACATGTGTGTGGATTACACAGATCTTAATAAAGCTTGTCCAGCAGATCCTTTTGCCCTCCCCTGTATTGTTCAAATTATGGATGCTACGGTGGGTTGTGAGCATTTAAGTTTTTTGGATGCATATTCTGGCTATCATCAGATCAAAATGGCAGTTAAGGACCAGGAGAAAACGACATTCATAACTCCCTTTGGAGCCTTCTGCTATGTGTCTATGCCCTTTGGGCTCAAGAGTGCTCAGGCAACTTATCAACATTGTGTGCAAAATTGTCTACACAAAAAGATTGGCCGTAATGTACACGCCTACGTGGATGATATCGTGGTTAAATCCAGGGAGAAGGAGACTCTGATTGGTGATTTAAAGGAAACTTTTGATAACCTAAGGACATACAAGATGATGCTTAATCCGGATAAATGCGTCTTCGGTGTACCGGTGGGCAAGTTATTAGGCTTCCTGGTGTCCAATAGGGGAATTGAGGCTAATCCGGAGAAGATCACAGCCATCACCTCCCTTGCTAAACTGAAGTGTATCAATGATGTTCAACGCCTGGCAGGCCGGATTTCCGTGTTAAGCCGGTTTATCAGTCGTCTTGGTGAGAAGGAAATCCCTTTGTATCAGATGTTGAAGAAGATGGATCAGTTTGTCTGGAGTTCTGCTGCTGATGAAGCGTTTGAGGACTTAATGCGGCAATTGGCCAATCCGCCTGTGCTCGCCGCTCCCATTGACAAGGAGCCGTTACTGCTATATGTTGCTGCTAATGCTCGGGCGGTCAGCGTGGCTATTGTGGTGGGGCAGGTAAGGAGCATCCGGTTCAACGTCCGGTCTATTATATCAGCGAGGTGCTCATTGAGTCCAAGCAAAGGTATCCGCATTGGCAGAAGCTGGTGTATGGAGTTTTCATGGCAAGCCGGAAGCTTAAACAATACTTCCAAGGGCATCCAATTACGGTGGTCAGTTCTGCTCCTTTGGGGGATATCATCTAGAACCGGGAAGCAACTGGCCGGATTGCCAAGTGGGCTATAGAGCTTGGGCCGCACGATTTGAAGTATGTGCCTCGGACGGCGACCAAGTCTCAAGCACTGGTTGATTTCATCAATGATTGGACGGAAATTCAAGCACCTGAAGAAAAGCCGGATCACACATATTGGACCATCCATTTTGATGGATCCAGGCAACTGGAAGGCTCGGGGGCTGGAGTCGTATTAACTTCCCCACGAGGTGATAAGTTTTGTTATGTTCTCCTCTTAATGTTCCCTTGTACTAACAATGCAGCTGAGTATGAAGCCTTGCTCCATGGTCTCTGGATGGCTAAGGAGATGAATCTAAGTCGAGTTAAGTGCTTCGGTGACTCGGACCTCGTGGCTCAGCAAGTGTCTGGCACTTGGGACTCCAAGGACCCACTCATGGCAGCATATCGTCATGAGGTAGACATTGTCGTAGGTCATTTCAAAGGCTATCAGGTGGACCATGTGGACCGGCGGAAAAATGAAGCGGCGGACGCCTTGAGCCGGCTGGGCTCTCAGCGCAAACCGGTTTCGCCCAATATTTTTCTGGATGTGCTACACAACCCGTCGATCAAGATCCCCGGTGAAGCGGATTTGGCTATTCCTGATCCGGAGGCTCAATTGGTGGTAGCTCTTCATGTTATTCTGGATTGGACGCTTCCTTACCTGGCGTACAAGAACCGGGGCGAGTTAACATAGGATGAGATTCTGGCCCGACAGATAATCCGGCGATCCAAGTCCATGACTATTAACAACGGCGAGTTACATCATTGCAGTGTGTCAGGAGCATTTCAACGCTGTGTGTCTCCTGAAGAAGGCCGTGAAATTTTGCGTGAGATCCACGAAGGAGATTGTGGTCACCATGCCGGTTCAAAATATCTGGTAGCTAAAGCGTTTCGCCATGGCTTCTATTGGTTAACTGCTCATGCTGATGCGGAGGATCTGGTCAGACGATGTGGTGGTTGCCAAAAGTTCTCAAGACGTGCTCATGTACCGGCTCAAGAATTGAGAATGATTCCAATTACTTGGCCGTTTGCGACTTGGGGGCAGGATATGGTTGGGCCTTTCAAAAGGTCCAAAGACAAGAAGACCCACCTCCTGGTGGCGGTTGACAAGTTTACAAAGTGGGTGGAGGCAGAACCTGTTAGCAAGTGTGATGCGGCCACGGCGGTTCAGTTCATTAAAAAGTGATTTTCCGGTTTGGCTTTCCACACAGTATCATCACAGACAATGGTACCAATTTGTCCAAAGGTGCCATGAAGGAGTTTTGCGCACGGGAGCACATCCGGCTCGACGTTTCATCAGTGGCACACCCACAGTCCAATGGTCAAGCAGAAAGAGCTAATCAAGAGATCTTGAGAGGCATCAAGCCCCGGTTCATGGTTCCTTTGCAGAGAACGTCGGGTTGTTGGGTAGAAGAATTACCATCTGTGTTATGGAGCATCAATACAACACCCAACAGGTCAACAGGATACACACCGTTCTTCATGGTTTATGGAGCGGAGACAGTTCTCCCCAGTGATATCTATCATGATTCACCTCGTGTGACGGCTTATATTGAAGCGGACAACGAGACAGCACGGCAAGATGCTTTGGACCGGTTGGATGAAGAGCGTGACATAGCAGCCGCCCGATCGACGATTTATCAACAGGATCTTCGTCGTTATCACAGTCGCCGAGTCAGAACCAGCACCTTCCAGGAAGGAGATTTGGTGCTTCGGTTCATCCAAGATGAGACTGATATGCATAGGTTATCCCCACCTTTGGAGGGGCCTTTCGTGGTCAGCAAGAATCTGCACAATGGGTCATACTATCTGATCGATATTTGAGAGCATAAGGACTCACGTACATCAGAGGAGGAAACCAACAGGCCGTGGAACATAGCTCATCTTCGGCCTTATTATACCTGAGCCATTGGTTCTACCTATGTACATATTACAACGATGTATATATTATGATTAACTATAATAAACCGGAACCTCAGGTAAAGCGGGGTATCTATTCTTTTACATCATGTGTGGTTACACGGAGTTGTTCTAAAGCGGCCTCCGGTTTACCCCTTGAGTTCGCTTTTCTAAAAGCATCGTGTTATATCACTTGGAGGTTTGGTCGTGCCCGAACCAATACCATACCTCTTGATAGGCGAGAGCCACCAAATCACTTGGGGACTTGGTCACGTCTGAACCACTCATGCCTCTTGATCGGCCTAAGGCCGCAGAATCACTTGGGGGCTTGGTCGAACCCAAACCATCGCCATGCCACTTGGTCAGCATAAATGCCACGGTTTCATTTGGGGACCTGGCTGACTAGAACCATAGTTAAACCTAACGGGAGCTTGGTCGTGTTCAGCCATGGTAACGCCATTTGATCAGCTCAAATAAACCTTTTTTGCAAACGGTTTTCTCATTGCTTTTGCTTCGCACTTTTCTTTGCAAGATACTTTTTTTTTTCTTTTTTATTGCGTTCTTTTTAAACCGACAAAGTTTTTCAACCAATCCATTGACGAAACACAGTTCACGTCAATCCGGAGACTATTTGTCCGGTTTGATCCTTGTTGTTAACATCCTCTTATGGAGTAACATGGTGTTTATTATAACCCGGCATGGTTTACATGGTAAACCAGCGTCATATATATACAGGAGCTGTTATCTCCTCCAACAATGTGGGTTTGCAAAACTCCGCTTCAAGATTGGCCACGCCAACTTCACACTCAACAATGGCTGGTATTATATATCTCAAAAATTTGGTTATATACTTAATTTTTTTTGCATGTTTTGACTTCATATGTGCAGACATCATATTCTGCCTGATGGTACAACCGCGGTGGCACTTGAAGAGTTTCTTATTGCAGAAAGCGCTTTGGAAAATTCATCACCACAGGAAGAACAAATTATGCACGAAGGCATATCAACATCAAAAGTATCAGCTAGCCTATTACAAGGCAACACGGTGCCCATAATAATATCATTGTCTTTTGCAAAGGAGAGGCAGTTTTAAAACCGGCTTCCGGTTCAAGCTTGGTCACCAGCGTGGCCAGATGGTTGTGGGTCATCCTGCGCCGCTTCAGCCTCCGTTTCTCTACCCAGTGGCTGGAAATCAACAATTGTCCAGTCGATTCCCATTAATGCTTGAAAAACAGCTTCATCATGGATCAGAAGTGACGGGTCAATATCGGGAGTGTAAGTATGCTTACGGATTGGAGGGATCAGATTTTCCGATTCATGGATTGGTGCAGCTATTTGCTTGTTCTGATTGTCATATTGGGCTTGATAATGAGACAAGTCTGCTTCTAGCCAATTGACAAGCTAGCGGACGCACCTCCCTGTATATTGCTCGCAGATCCGCTTCACCAAATTCTGACCCGTCTTCCTTCAAGATGGGATTGCCCTGAGCCGCTTCAATAGGATCAAAATCCGGCACCCAGGATTTTTCCCGGATTAAGGCATTAATCGCACCGGTTCGAGCAGCAGATTTCTTCAGCTCTTCAACCCAGGCAGGAAGCACCGACAGTTTCATCAGAGTGTCTTGAATCAAAGTGGGCGCCGGTTTGTTATGGGATGCGGTATAGATGATCCGCTGGGCACCAGTATACAATTGTTCAACCAATGTATAGGCGGCTTTTAGTTTCTTCCGCACATCTGACCCAAGTGACCAATGCGTGTCCCTGAAATACCATAAAGGGTTAATAAACTGGCAACTCTGTAAGAAGGCAGAGCCAATTCAGAAGTCAAACTGACTTACCAAAGATAGCAGTAGTCATGGCATGCACGTGCCACTTTATGCTGGTCAGTTCATCCGCCACTAGTTTTAGTGCAGCCTCGGCATCCTCTGCTCGTTTGATTAAAGCGGACTTTTCAGTGGCCCAATCCGCCCGCTTCTTCTTGAAGCTCTCCTTAAGCTGTTCCATGGCGCTTAAAGTGTTGGTTAATTCCTCTTTTGCTTTGGAGGTTTCAGCTTGTTGGGTTTTCAGGTTTTCTTGGAGATCGGCGACTTGGCTTTCTTTCATTTTCAGCTCCGCCTGCATGCACAAGTACAAGGATTGAAGTACCAACCACATAACAAGTTATGCACTTAGCACTTGGGGGCTAATGCATATTCGATCTTCATCTTTCAATTGCTTACGAAGTCCCAAGATCAACTTGGCACTTGGGGGCTAATGGCTATTTGCTCATATATATATTCTGATGCGGCAATCTCAATTACTTAAAGTACCGGTTTAACTACGTTAAGTTGAACCGGCCCTTGGGGGCTACATCGGCGAATTTCAGAGTATTAAGATTTATGTTAGTAAGTCCCGGTTTGAAAGAAGATTACAAACCGGCCCTTGGGGGCTAGGAGAGTCAGCAAGTATTGAAGCATACAAGCAGGAAAGAGCATATGGAAGTTTCCTCGTATTTATCCTTCATCATATTAACCAGACTGGCTTTATAGTCACGGCTGGTATACAGCCGGTTCAGGTAGCCGGAAACGGATATCTTGGGCATTCAGAGCAGTGTAAGTTTCCAGATCAGCATTCCACTTGCCTTTACCAAAGGCAGCAAATTCTTCCTTGGCAGAATGTTTGGACAAAGCAACAGGATTGCTTGGCTCGGTATGGCCAGTGCCAGTAATGACAACCTCGTCCTCCTGAGTATCGCCGGTTTGCACTGGAGCTGTTGGCTTGTCAGTAGGTTTTGCTGGACCGGTGGATCTCTCAATCCGGATGGAGCCTGTTGGCTGATTGACAGGACCTGAGGCATCACTAGGCCTTTCTTCAGCAATAAGATCGTCGTCTGGCTACGGTGGATCGTTGGGTATATCCTCAGGAATAGCCGCTTCAAGATCGGGTGTCTTGCCTGGCTCAAGAACGACATCTTCTTCGGCCGCTTTGTCCAGGCGGGCCTTCTTGCTTGGCCTAGGTTTGGCCCTGAAAAGAATAACAAAATCAAATACAGCATATGTTCTAAGGCAATATGCTGCAAGTATCATAATAAGTATAGCTTACCCAAGCACCATTTTGAGCGGTGGCAGCTGAGTAGCCGATGACTCGCCAGAAGATGAGTGGGAAGTAACCTGGTAATCGGAGTCAGATGGATTAAGAGGTTGGCGAAAGCAGCCCGCTTTAGGACAATCAATGACAAGCAAATTAGAGACCTCTGAACGGCGTTTCCAAACCGGACTGTTCAGTAAACCGGCGGAGCTAACTACCTGGCCGCTGTGCCGGGTTGTGCGACGAGCTTCGTGCTGTTGGGTCTTCATAAGAAATTTGGGATCCAAATAAGCAAGAGGATGAGAAAATTTAACTTTCGGTTTGCCTCACGGATTCTTAGCGAAGGCAAAGGTTCTGAATCGGAAGAGAGAATAATTACCTCTGCAGCATCAGCGTGGCTGGCTTCGGCATCATCCTGACAAATATCATCATGAATAAGACACATGAAAAATAAGCCAAGTGAGTCAAGCTCCACCTCAAGGTCCAGATTATCCACATCATCATCAGGGGCCGGATTAGAAGATGCAGTAGTTCTTTTCCTATGGGCAGTCTTCATTACAGCTTTAGTCTTTTGCCGGGTTGCTCTTTCTGGTTTGTCTGGTTTTTCCGGTTTCTCCTGCGGCAATTTCTTGCTCCAAAACGGATCATTGCCCTGATTACACAGACACTGATATTAAACAATGACCAGATATATCAATAATAGATTCAGCAAAAGGAAAAATCAAGGTCTTACAGCTGGCGGTTTGTTGGTAGCATAGAAGGGAAGCAGTCCATTTTTGGCACAGATATGTTCCAGTTCATTCAGCATCTTATTCACAGCTTCTGTGATTTCTTCATCGGTGAGCTGGATTTTGGAATGTCGCAGTGGGTCATCAACACTGCCAGTATACTCGCTGACTAAGGGGCAGTATGCTCCATGATATCCAACAGTGAGCGAGATCAACCCCTGTTAAACCATTGGCCATAAAGGCTCTGAGCTTCGACAGTTGAGGAGCATATTTGCTTCTCTCCTGGGCAGTCAATCTTTGCGGAAAAGGGTGTGTATTGCTGAGCCGCTCCGGACGAAAGCCGGGCAAGGGATTCTCACCAGCAGGGGAGGTGTCTTTGCAGTAGAACCATGTCTGATTCCACTCTTTGGGGTGACTGTGCAGTTTGGCATGAGGGTATGTGACCTCTTTCCTTTTCTGGATCGCCACGCCACCCAACTCCGTATTGGAGCCGTCAGTAAACTCAGTACGGTGGTTTAGATGGAAAAGGTCTCGGAACAATTCCACTGTGGGCTCCTCTTGAAAGAACGCTTCACAGAGCACTTGGAACTGACACATATTTGTAACAGAATTGGGGCCAGTATCTTGTGGATGGAATTGGAAATCGGCCAAAACATCTCAGTAAAATTTAGAACTGGGTGGCTTAAAGCCCTGAGCTAAGTGATCTACGAAAGCAACAACTTCTCCTTCTTGAGGAGTGGGAGGGCATTCTTTGCCAGGAGCCCTCCAATGGATGGTATCTTTGTTGCCTAAACCGCCGATCAGAACTAGATCGTCCAGCTGAGCCTCTGTGACGCAAGAAGGAACCCAATTGCATTCATATACTTGCTTGGCCATGATGAAATCTACAAGGTAGAAGATCTCGGTTCAAAAATACATTTGATCAAGGTACATTGGTATGTGCAATGTTAAACCGGAGACAGATCTATCTGTACCGGAGTTTTATGAAGCAACAACATCTGGCGGTTCAACAAGGGGACTAATGGTATATACCGGTTTGGCAATTTTTTCCTACAAGGTTAAACTGCCGGGTTTAAACATTGAAGCAGAGGAGTAAGTTTACAGAAACAAATTTCGTAAGATTTCTCTACAGCGATGGATCTGAAGCAAGTTCAGAAAAAAGATAAATATTCAGTGGTCCAAAAGGAGTAGTACCGAATCAATGAGCAAGACGTACATACAGATCTATGGTTTTGAGATGTGTAAGTGAAGTCGAAGGGTAAACAACTACCATTGCACAGAATAAAGATTTGCGGAGCCATCTAAAGATCTATCGTATGAACAAGAGGCACATGATGAACAGTGAAGAACTGTGAAACCCTAGGTCAGATCTGCGGGGGAAAGGATAGAAGATTTACCGGAGCTGAGGAAGACACGGAAAGTTGGTGCGATGCTCTGGTGCGCTCAGGTTGATGCAGCGGCCATGGTTGAGGCAGAGGTCGACGGCGGCGGCGGAGCTCCGAGGCTGGCGACGCGAGGAAGACGAAGAAGGCACGAAGGGGAGAAAAGAAATGACCCTTCGGTCCTATTTATAAGGCGAAGGAACATGGGTCAGGCGCGACAATCAAGGGGCCACGAAACGGAGCTGTCGCCTCGATTTCCATAGATCTATTAAACAAAGAAGCATAATGGATAGCTTCGTTATGATAGGTGACGTCACTCCGGTTTACAGCAGTCAGAGAAGATGACATCATGGCAGTTTATCAATTTATGAGAAGATGTTGAAGATGAAGCTTTTGTTAAAGGATTGACATGAACCCGTTCAAATCAATCTGGGGCCTAATGTTAGGGATATTACTACTGGGCGTAAACCGGCCAATCTGGGCTGGGTTAACTTCATCAGCAGTTAAGTACGTTAAAGCCCAAGAAGACAGATGAGGGCTCAAGGCCCATGGTTGGGTCAAGGCATGTAGCCGTAAACCGGCATTAGTAGTTAACTTGTATTGTAAGTTAGGAATAAGTAGAGACCAAACCGGACACACCTATGAGCCGGTATTGGGACTCTGTAAACCGATGAGAGTCACCCGTGTATATAAGGGGACGATCCGGCGGCGGTTCAGGGACAACAGACAACAACTCGAGACATAGGCGAAGCTTGTTTGCTCCCTAGTCATCGACACTCCATCAATTCCATCACAACTAGACGTAGGCTTTTACCTTCATTGAAGGGGCCGAACTAGTATAAACTCTCTTGCATCCCTGTGTCCACTTTAACCCCTTCAAGCTAACCCGTCGCGATGGCTCCACGACTAAGTCCTTTCTCTAGGACATCTGCCGTGACAAAACCACGAATGTGAGTTTGTCATCTTTTGTAGCCACTTCCTTCGTGGCTTCGGCTTGCCGGGTAGTGGCTTCTTCTGCGAGTTCCTTGGCTTCTACCGCCTGCAACCTCACCACCTCATTCCGAACACGGCGGTGCTCCTCTCCGCCTTTGTCATCTTCTGCGAGGGCTACCTCAGCGTCCTGCCCACACTCGAGTTGTTGGGCAGGTTCTTCTACCTTAAGCTCGGCACCGCGGCCAAGGGCGAGCCAGCCCAGTGTGGCGCTTGCGTCAACATGTGGCGCACCGGTGCCAGGACCCGATTTCCTACTGTTGTCGTGCACGCGTCGGCAAAGTTGTGGCAGAAGTCATACTTTTACGTCTGCAACCTCCACCCGACAAACGACTACATGAACCTGCCAGCCTTCGTGCCCGGCCCGCCTGCTGAACCGTTGCTCAATTAGGACAGCAGCCCCAACCATTGTCGGCTGCCATCACCAACATCCTGGCCCGCCTACAGAACCTACTGGCCGCCTTTGTCTATTCCTAAGTCTCGCCCCTCCAATTCCGATTGCATCCAATCTACGAGATGAGTGGTCGCAGGGACCCATGTCGGATGTCGACGAATGAGCTCCCGACTATTGAGGTGGTCTGGCATGTTAATTACTTCTCCTACTGCCAGCTGAGCGAGATGAACTGGAGCTTCGGCAAGCCAGTGTATAGACGCGCCAACCCGCCACCTGCAGTTAGTATCTGGTCCCCTTTCTTTGCTCATGTTGTGCCCATCATCCGCCCTGACCACCTGAACACTGTCTAGCACTTTGCTGCCCAGGAAGCAGCAGCCGCGCTGGCTCCTAGACACCAAAGGATGGTGGACCGGGAGGAGAGCGATGTGGGCGACCTCGAGCTAGGGGCGGCCGTGTTGGAAGTGGACGCCACCAACGGGGGAGGTGGCGCCGGGGCAGGCGGAGCCATAAGAGGCGGCGACGTCCGTGACTGCCCGGATGATGACGAGGATGGCGACAGACAACGCCACCCCGAAGGCGCCGACAGGACGGTAGCCGGCTTCATGATGACGCGGCCGATTGGTGCACCCGGCATGTCGAAGCGCTGCGCCGAAGGGGTATTCGGCAGGCGGGCGACCAAGAAGACCAAGTCGACGGTTGTCGTGACCAAGCGACAAGAGGCCGCGAAGACGGCCGTCGGTCGGAGGGCCCCGAAGGATCGCCCGACGTTGTCCGCGTAAGTGCCCTTACTCCTCTTGTCTTGATTGTTTCATCTTGGCTTTTTCCTCTCTTGCAAGTTGCTTATTTTTACTTGCTTCTCTGCGTACGTCTCCCCTTTCCGTATCACGGGCTCCGTCCGCCTCGCTGATCGGAGCAACATGCGGCTCTAAGGTGGCCCACCGCATGGCCCCGGCCGCCGCCCTTGGGAGGCGACGGAGAGGAGCACACGGGAGGCACAGGAGGAGGGGGACGCTGCAGCGCGATGGGAGGCCGAGGCGGCGACCGCGGCCCAGGCGGAGGACGAGACTGCGACCAAGGTGCAGGCGAACGCAGAAACCAAGGCGCAGGCGGAGGCGGATGCCAAGGCCGTGGAGGACCCGGCTCGAAATGTGGTTCCGGAGGCCACCGACCTTCAGCAGCCGGAACCGACGGTGGTGGAGGACCGGGCGCCGACTTGAGCAGCTGGAGCTGACCAAACGGCCCCAGAGCAGGGGAGACCGGCCCCATCATCCCGGAGGATGCTTAGCACGAGTTGGGTGCTGACAAGCAGGGGGGCAGCCATCCCGAGGGGCCAGAGGTGCCGCCAACCAGCAAAGATCTGGTGTCAAGCCAGGCAATGACGACCCGCACCTCCCCGTGCCCGCACCCATTGCAGGCTACTTCTGCGCCAAGGCCGATGGAGCTTGGGGCCGCGAGTTTGCCTGTGCCTGACACTGAAGCCTCGAGCTCTACTCTGCTTGGCTGGGAGCCAGTAGCCGGCCCAGCCATCCTGAACATTATGGTGTAGGACGTCCTGGACAAGTTCAATGCCCATGGCGCCACCCTTCTGTATGCCAGAATGAGATGTTGGCGATGCAGGCGTCCGTCTGGGTACACTCTCGATCTTGCTTTTTATTTTTGCAATCTTCACTTGGGGCGTGCCAGTGCACCCACTGGGTGGAGCCCACGAGTTCCAAGCCGGCTGTTGAGTAGGCGGGTTGGATCTTAAGGTGTATTTTCTGAATGTTGAGGTGTTGCGCTTGCCGGAGGACTACCACAACCTGCACGCGGCCGCCTACAACTCCCAAATCAGATGCTGGCCAACCAGATGGCAGAGCTGACTAAGAGCTGCGGTATGCAGGCCGTCTTTCAGTGGGGGCGCGCAAATGCACCCACTGGGTGTAGCCCCCGAGATTCGGGCCGATTGCTGATCAGTCGGTCCGGATCTTCCGGCGACTTCTTGTCTTTGTCGATTTAGAAGATTCATCCTTGTTTTTACAGAGGCCGCCGCCCATCTTCGGGCGCGCGTGTGCGAGCTCGAGAGCCAGCTCTAGGCCAACAATCAGGACCGCACCCAGGCGGCCACAGAGGGCGATCGGCTTGAGAAGGAGCTGGCGGACCAGGCGGCCCAACACAAGGAGTAGGTCCAGCAACTGAAGGATGGGGAGGCGCTCCTCAAGGCCGAGTTCGAGACTCAGCGCTCGGACTGGGCCGAGAGGGAGAAGCTTCTATCGGACGGTGATACGTCTCCACTGTATCTATAATTTTTTATTGTTCCATGCTATTATATATTCTGTTTTGGATGTTTAATGGGCTTTATTATGCACTATTATATTATTTTTGGGACTAACCTATTAACACAAGGCCCAGTGCAAATTGCTGTTTTTTGCCTATTTCAGTGTTTCGCAGAAAAGGAATATCAAACGGAGTCCAAATGGAATGAAATCTTCGGGAGTGTGATTTTTGGAACAAACATGATCCAGAGGACTTGGAGTGGACGTCAATAAATAACCGAGGAGGCCACGAGGCAGGGGGGCGCGCCTACCCCCTGGGCGCGCCCTCCCCCCTCGTGGCTCAACCGACCTACTTCTTCCTCCTATATATACTCATATACCCTGAGAACATCCAGGAGCACCATGGAATCCTATTTCCACCGCCGCAACCTTCTGTACCCAAGAGATTCCATCTTGGAGCATTTTCCGGAGCTTCGCCGGAGGGGCATCGATCACGGAGGGCCTCTACATCAACTCCATGGCCCCTCCGATGATGTGTGAGTAGTTTACTTCAGACCTTTGGGTCCATAGTTATTAGCTAGATGGCTTCTTCTCTCTCTCTTTTGATCTCGATACAAAGTTCTCCTCGATCTTCTTGGAGATCTATTCGATGTAACTCTTTTTGTGGTGTGTTTGTCGAGATCTGATGAATTGTGGGTTTATGATCATGTCTATCTATGAACAATATTAGATTCTTCTCTGAAATCTTTTATGTATGATTGGTTATCTTTGCAAGTCTCTTCGAATTATCAGTTTGGTTTGGCCTACTAGATTGATCTTTCTTGCAATGGGCGAAGTGCTTAGCTTTGGGTTCAATCTTGCAGTGCTCGATCCCAGTGACAGAAAGTGAAATGACACGTATTGTATTGTATTGTATTGTTGCCATTGAGGATAAAAAGATGGGGTTTATATCATATTGCTTGAGTTTATCCCTCTACATCATGTCATCTTACCTAATGCGTTACTCTGTTCTTATGAACTTAATGCTCTAGATGCATGCTGGATAGCGGTCGATGTGTGGAGTAATAGTAGTAGATGCAGGCATGAGTCGGTCTACTTGTCACGGACGTGATGCCTATATACATGATCATGCCTAGATATTCTCATAATTATTCTCTTTTCTATCAATTGCTCGACAGTAATTTGTTCACCCACCGCAATACTTATGCTATCTTGAGAGAAGCCACTAGTGAAACCTATGGCCCCCGGGTCTATTCTCCATTATATATCTTCCATCAACAAGCTATTTCTATTACCTTTTATTTTGCAATCTTTACTTTTAATCTTTATCATAAAAATACCAAAAATATTATCTTATCATCTCTATCAGATCTCACTCTCATAAGTGACTGTGAAGGGATTGACAACCCCTTTTATTGCGTTGGTTGCGAGGTTCTTATTTGATTCTGTAGGTGCGAGGTACTTGCGTGTGGCCTCCTACTGTATTGATACCTTCATTCTCAAAAACTAAGGGAAATACTTACGCTACTTTGCTGCATCACCCTTTCCTCTTCAAGGGGAAACAAAGGCAGTGCTGAAGAGGTAGCAGACGTCTAGGAGCTGATTGAGGGCATGCTTGAAGGTAACTTTTCTTTCTTGCTTGGAGGTGATGGCTTCTATTGGAAGCCGGCCTCTCATTCCTTTGTCTTCTTCTTTGCGCAGAGTACTTCCCGGACTGCACCGGCGCCATTGGCCAAGCGATCAAGGCACGGCGTGAGGAGCGGAGGCGGGTGGGCGAGGAGATTGTGCCAGATCAGGCTCGGACTATAGGCAAGCAGTTCCGGGCAGCCCAACTCCGCCTTGCGCCGGTCCGCCGGTTGCTCTGCCGCTTTCAGCGCACCGGGTCCTAGGTGCTGGATGGGCTCTAGCGGAATGTGCAGGTGCCCCAGACTCCCAGTCGGACCGCCGACTGGTTGGAGGTAGCGGCCGCGCGGCTCGAGGCTTGGAAAGGTGCCGCGACATGGGCAGCCGCCAGGGCGACACTGGAGTTCGTCAAGGTGTGGTACCCAGGCGTGCGTTTGGCTCAGCTGGCAACTTTTCGCTAGGAAGCCGGTCCGGAGCTGGACGTGGAGCGCGAGGAGATCGTGAAGCGCGCGGCAGCCCTTGCCGACTATGCCAACGTTTGCCTCCTCCTCCCGAAGCGGGCGGAGGATGGCACTGAGGTTCCGCCATCCTAGTTCGGGCTAAACTCGGACGAGGGGGAGGACCAAGAGAAGGAGATCGTCTCTAGCGACGAAGGCATGGAGCCGAGCGAGGACGAGGAAGGCGATGGCGCCGCACCAGATGGCGGAGCGACCAGCCGAACTCAGCCCAACCCGGCCTCCACGAGCGAGCCGCGGGAGACCACGTCAGCCGCCACCGACGCCGACTAGCCCGAGACCCGCTAGCCGGAAGCCCCACCAGACGGTGCCTCAGCTACCGCCGACCTGTGTGTGCAGCCCGCCGCACCTTCGGCCTAGGCGGCCTTTATCTTCTTAAATTTCTTTGTCTTGTACTTAAGAACAAGTTGATAATAATAAGTTCCACCCACAGGGGTGCATTAAACTTTGCAGAATACAGGCCTTGGGCCTTTTGCAATGTAAATAACTTATTTCCACATGCTTCTCTGTTTGCCGGGTCCTAACTTGGTTTTGCCTTTCCTTTTGTTGGCTTTTACTTTTTCCGCATTCCTCTGGTCGCCGCCTTGCAAGCCGGACAACCGCGCTGCAGTCTGTGGCTGGGTCAGGGACTTGGCCGTTTAGAATAGGCACGTTATTCAACTTCCTAGAGCCTAGCTAGTCAAGCAAGAAGCCGGCTGGCCGGCTGCTGGGTAGCCAGATGGGTGAGGCGAGGAGCCGGCTTGGCCTGTATTGGCGCTCTTCCTTAGTCTTTTTTCATGTGGACAGTGTTTCCTCCCTTTAGCTCTTGCCAGTCGGATAGTCACGATGTGAGATGTAGCTGAGGCAAAGAGAGGGCCTTGTTGTCGGCACACTACTTAGTCGACTTCTGGTGGTGCCAACTTAGGTCAAGGCGACCAGCCCCGGGGCCGGCTGACCGGACCCGAACAGGGCGAGAGAATGAAAGAACACATTCATAGGCGAAGCTTATCATATAGATAAAAAGGTAGCCCACGAGTGCGCCTCGGGGGACCTGTTGTCTTTGCTTATTACAAAAGGTAGCATGGTACATACACTGCATCAAATGTAAAATGGGCAGAGAAGGTTCGCATTCCATGGATGCTCCGTCTCTTGGCCCGCATTGTCCCTCTTGCGTGCCCTGGGCTTTTGTGTATCAATTAGGTAGTAGCACTCGTTGCTCACGGCCTTGCTGATGATGAAAGGCCCCTCCCAAGGAGCCAAGAGCTTGTGCAGGTCGGCTGTCCACCGGATCAGCCGGAGCACAAGGTCGCCCTCGTGGAAAGCACACGGCTAGACATTCCTGCCGTGGTAGCGGTGCAGGCTCTGCTGGTAGATGGTAGACCGGCTGAGTGCTAGCAGCCGGGCCTCTTCCAGCAGATCGACGCCATCTTTCGCGCCTCCCTGGCTTCCACCTCCATGTACATGGTGACGCGAGGCAAGTTGAACTCGATGTCAGCTGGGATGACAACATCGGCCCCATACATGAGGAAGAAGGGTCTAAAGTCGGTTGCTTGATTCGGCGTGGTCCGGAGACTTCAAAGGATGGTCGGTAGCTCCTCGATCCAGCAACCGGCCGAGCACTCCAGCGGTTCGACCAGCCTAGGCTTGATGTCGGACACGATGAGGTTGTTTGCTCGCTCCACCTTGCCGTTTGACTGCAGATGGGAAACAGATGCTAGGTCCAGTCGGGTGCCCTACTATTAGGACCCCGATCCTAAGTCACACCGATCTAGCATGTAAGACATCATATCATTTTGGAGCCTCACGTACGGTATTCCCACAGGTGCCACCTTACCTGGCCCGGGACCATTTGCGCCTTTTGGCTCACGTATATGATAGTGTCGCTAGCATACATATGACAGAGAAACCGGGATGACATGACTAGTCATGAATCCAAAGTGGCACTAACTTACTGGGACAGTCATACATGACCCAGCACTGAACGTGTCGATCATCAACGTATGAACCCAAGTCGTAGCAAGCTACAAGGACTTAAAGGAACAACACGTGACATTTCCCCGAAGGGACAGACACAAGAACGAAGAAGGACACATGCCGGCCAGCCTAAAATGTTCCGCAGCAGTAGCAAGCTACCATGGCTGAGTGGAAGCACTAGGAGACATTTCCCCATAAGAGAGGCTACCAAGAATAAAAAACTAGGTTGTTGGATCCCACACATACCAAGCATTTGAAAATCATACACACAATATGCTCGATATGTGCAAATACAACATGGCATCACAACAAAACTCTATGACTCAAAGTATTTATTTAATGGCTCCGGAGAGCCATACATAACATATTCATACAGGTAGGCGACACACGACTCAACACTCAAGTCATACAAACATACAAACACATGCGGAAGCTAACTTGTCTGATTATAGACAACTAGAAAGAAAGACGGCTTGACGAAGCCTGTCTATCAACATAGCTCTTCACACGCTTAGGGTCACCACCAGGGCGGCAAGTTACTCGTCAACATCGGGATCAACATAGAACCCATCGGAGGGAGTGGTGTTCTCCTCTGCAATAGTTTATTAAGCAAACATGAGTACAAAGGTACTCAACAAGTCTTACATCAGATCCTATCATATATGCAACATTATCAACAAGGGTAGTGGAGTTTATTGCAGCAAGCCAGCTCTGACTCTTGGCTAATCTATCCATGATATGACAGTAGTTTGAAGAAAATGAGATAGCGCACATGAGTCCACTAATTATCAATACAATACTCTACTGTGGATCCTCTCCCATCTTCCTACGAGAGGGCCATCCACAGCACTCAAACCTATATCTTGAGTCTTTTATGAGTAACCATTAACTTGTCTATGAACTGCATAAGCAACCCAGTAGTCCATTACCGTGGATGTGGCTATTCGAATAGATTAATAACCCTGCAGGGGTGTACTTCTTCACACATGGTTCCACCACCTATCGCCGCTTACACGATATGTACTTGGCAACCTTCAAGCGGAAGCCCAGCGAGGGTGTCGGTCATGACTTGAGTAACCATCCAAGTCTCTAGTCCAGGTTTATCGCCTATTCGGGTTCCATCCACAAGGAGATACTGCCGGGGTTTCCTCGACAACCCCAAACGATGTGTACATGGTTCCCGAGTTTTCGGATTCGGGGTTCCACAGACCCTTGAGAGGTTTGAACACTGGGGTGCGTGCGGAGAACTTCCCCTTCCCAGCCTGCCTGCTCAATGATTCCACGGCCTAGCTCGACGAACCCAAGAGACAAGAGAAACAACAGTTTATCCTGGTTCAGGCCACCTTGCGGTGTAATAGCCTACTCCAGCTTTGTGGTGGATTGCCTCGAGGGGCTGAGGATGAACTAGTACAGTGGTTGAACAGCCTCAGGAGGTGAGGTGTTCTTGAGCTCGATGAGCTGGTGGGTGAGAGGATGATCTGAATGATCTGCCCCCCTCTATGGCGGTGGCTAAGTCCTATTTATAGTGGCCTTGGTCCTCTTCCCAAATGCAGGTGGGAAGGGATCCCACAACGACCTAATTAAAAGGGGGACAACTAGTACAAGTTTTCCTGACAAAAGTAGTCTTCGCCTGTGGTGGGCTTAGCGATGACCTTCGTCCTGCCATCCTGGAGGCCTTGGTCTTGTTGCACCGATATGGAAACCTTTGCTTGATTCCTCGAGACTCCGCGTCTGCGCTTGCCTCCTTGGCACCAAAGGGGAAACGGGTACACTGCCCCAGCTTGCGCCAACCTGGCCTTGGTCGTCATGGCTCACATCATGTGAACCTTCTGAGGTGCACCTTGCCTTGATATCTCCGCTCCTCGGGAGCAAGCCTGGTAAGGCTGCCCCCAGGGAGGTCTTGGTGTTGTCCACCTCGCGAGGCTTGGCCCCTCGCGAGGGTCTTGAGTTGTTGTTGCTGAAGCTAGACCGTACTATGTCATCCATGGAGCCATGCCGTGGGCCGCAGGCAGGCAAGTCTTGGTACCCCCATTCACAGGACGCCGACAGTAGCCCCCGGGCCCAAGGCACGCTCGTACTTGGCTTCGAGGCGAAGCCAAAGGGCAGGGGTGGAGTGCCGCTGGCCCCAACCGCTTGCGGCCTTGGTTGATGCGTGGCGATTAATGGAACGTGGGCACCTACGCTCCCACGCTGTTTCGGTAACTGCTCCTAGCTGGCAAAAAGGATGGCGCCCGCTGCAGGGTGTTCATTGCCTTCCCTTCGTTTTGCTCCAGACCCCCCTTTCTCCTTCTCGCCCAGAAAGCATCCAGATCCACCGAAACTCTCCCCCAAGCCAGCAGCCGATGGCCACCGGCAAGGTGGGGGCTGTGCGCTCGCCCTCCTGGTTCAAGCCTGCCTTGAGCGCGTCTACAATCATGGAGAAGAACCTGGCCGCTGCGCTCCTAGTGACGGCGGGCAGCAGCAATGAAAGAGGAGAGACGGCTGTGGGAGTCCTGGATTAGGGGGTCTCCGGACAGCCGGACTATCTCCATTGGCCGGACTGTTAGACTATGAAGATACAAGATTGAAGACTTCGTCTCGTGTCCGGATGGGACTCTACTTGGCGTGGAAGGCAAGCTAGGCAATACGGATATGTGTATCTCCTCCTTTGTAATTGACCTTGTGTAACCCTAACCTCTCCGGTGTCTATATAAACCGGAGGGTTTTAGTACGTAGGACAACATACAATCATACCATAGGCTAGCTTCTAGGGTTTAGCCTCTCCGATCTCGTGGTAGATCTACTCTTGTACTACCCATATCATCAATATTAATCAAGCAGGACGTAGATTTTTACCTCCATCAAGAGGGCCCGAACCTAGGTAAAACAATGTGTCCCCTGCCTCCTGTTACCATCCGCCTTAGACGCACAGTTCGGGACCCCTTACCCGAGATCCACCGGTTTTGACACCGACATTGGTGCTTTCATTGAGAGTTCCTCTGTGTCGTCGCCGTTTGGCTTGATGGCTCCTACTATCATCGATAGCGATGTAGTCCAGGGTGAGACTTTTCTCCCCGGACAGATCTTCGTGTTCGGCGGCTTTGCACTGCAGGCCAATTCGCTTGGCCATCTGGAGCAGATTGAAAGTTATGCCCCTGGCCACCAGGTCAGGTTTGGAAGCTTAAACTACACGGCTGATATCCGTGGAGACTTGATCTTCGACGAATTCGAGCCTCTGCCTTGTGCGTCATGCGGTCACGATGAGTATGATTTAGCTCTACCATCGGACAATGTTCAGGAGATCGCACAGGCAGCCGCTCCGACCCTCAATTCGGAGCCAGTTGCGCCGTCCATGGACGGGTGGATGGACCCCGCCACGGAAGCCTTACCCTCATTGGTGATCGAGCCAAACATCGATCTTACCTTGCATGAGAGCCATGTTGTTAAACTGCTGGATCCTTCTCCGGCCATAGACTCCGAGCCACCTGCGCCCATTCCTATTGAATCCGATTCGGCGCCGATCATGGAGTTTACCTCCGCGGATATTTTTTAGCACTCGCCCTTTGGCGACATACTGAACTCATTAAGGTCTCTCTCCTTGTCAGGAGGATCCTGGCCGAACTATGTCCGGCAGGATTGGGATGCGGACGACGAAGAAATTCGCGGCCAACCCACCACCCACTTAGTAGCCACTGTCGATGACTTAACCGACATGCTTGACTTCGACTACGAAGACATCGACGGTATGGACAATGATGCGGGAGACGAAGAGGAACCACTACCCAAAGGGCACTGGATAGCCACCTCATCATATGATATATACATGGTGGATGCAGCCAAAGAAGGCAATGACGACGAGATAGCGGAGGATGACCCCTCCAAGAAGAAACCCAAGCGCTGATGTCAGCGGCGCCGCTCTAAGTCCCGCCAAAGCAAAAGTGGTGATACCGGCACAGGAGATAATAACACTCCCAATAGTGCCGAAGACAACAACAATCCCCTACAGCAAGATTTAGAGCAGGAGGATGGAGGAGCCAGCCCCCCTGAGAGAGCGGCAGATGGAGAGGCGGAGGATGATAATTACACGCCCCCCTCCGAAGACGAGGCAAGCCTCGGCAATGACGAATTCGCCGTGCCAGAGGATCCCGTCGAACAAGAGCGCTTCAAACGCCGGCTTAAGAAAAAGCAGCAGCAGCTTCAAGCTGATCAAGATCTGCTAGCTGACAGATGGACTGAAGTCCTTGCGGCTGAGGAATATAAAGTCGAGCGCCCCTCCAAGAGTTACCCAAAATGCAGGTTGCTACCCTGACTGGAGGAAGAAGCGTATGACGCGGCTGATCGGCCACCTCGTGGCCGCAATAGAGAGGCATTCCATCCAAAAACACAGCCCGGACCCCGACGCCATTCAAATAAAAAGGCATGGGGAGATACGCCAGACCTACGAGACATATTGGAGGACAAAACAAAGCATGCAAGATCGATCTAAGGATCACGAGGGCGCGCCACTATGCGAGACGATAAACGTCACGCCGGATACAGTAAAAGTAAATCCGGCCGGGCCGAACACAGCGGGCAAGACCCATTCAAGCTACGTCGTGATATAGCCCAATATAGAGGCACCGCACACCCCTGATGCTTCACAGACGAAGTAATGGATCATCAAATCCCAGAAGGTTTCAAACCTGTAAATATTGAATCATACGACGGCATAACAGATCCTGTAGTATGGATCGAGGATTTCCTCCTCCACATCCACATGGCCCGCGGTGATGACTTACACACCATCAAATACCTCCCACTAAAGCTCAAGGGACCAGCGCGGCATTGGCTTAACAGCTTGCCAGCAGAGTCCATTAACTGTTGGGAAGATCTAGAAGCCGCATTCCTCGACAACTTTCAGGGCACTTATGTGCGGCCACCAGATGCTGATGACTTGAGCCACATAATTCAGCAGCCAGAAGAGTCGGCCAGGCAATTCTGGACTCGGTTCCTAACAAAGAAAAATCAAATCGTCGACTGTCCAGATGCAGAGGCCCGAGCGGCTTTCAAACACAACATCCGTGACGAATGGCTAGCCCGGCACGTTGGTCAGGAAAAGCCGAAATCTATGGCAGTCCTCACGACACTCATGACCCGCTTTTGTGCGGGAGAAGATAGCTGGCTGGCTCGCAGTAATAACATATCAAAGAACCATGGTACTTCGGATACCAAGGATGGCAATAGCAGGTCATGTCGCAACAAACATAAGCGCCGCATTAACAGCGATAATACCAAGGATACGACAGTCAATGCCGGATTCAAAGGCTCTAAACCCAGTCAGTGGAAAAAGCCATTCAAACAAAGTACGCCGGGTCCGTCCAGTTTGGACCATATACTCGATTGCTCGTGTCAAATACACGGCACCCCAGAAAACCAGCCGATCACACCAACAGGGATTGTTGGGTGTTCAAGCAGGCCGGCAAGTTAATTGCCGAAAACAAGGACAAGGGGCCACATAGCGATGACGAGGAGCCCCGGCAGCCACACACCGGAGGACAGAAGAGGTTTCCCCCACAAGTGCGGATGGTGAACATGATATACGCAACCCACATCCCCAAGAGGGAGCGGGAGCGTGCGCTCAGGGACGTATATGCGTTGGAGCTAGTCGCCCCAAAGTTCAACCCATGGTCCTCCTATCCGTTCACTTTCGATCGCAGGGACCATTCCACTAGTATCCGTTATGGCGGATTTGCAGCACTGGTTCTGGACCCAATCATTGACGGATTTCACCTCACTTGAGTCCTAATGGATGGCGGCACCAGCCTGAACCTGCTTTATCAGGACATAGTGCGCAAAATGGGTATAGACCCCTCAAGGATCAAACCCACAAAACGACCTTTAAGGGCGTCATTCCAGGCGTAGAGGCCCATTGCACAGGCTCAATTACACTGGAAGTGGTCTTCGGATCCCCGGATAACTTCCGAAACAAAGAGTTAATCTTTGATATAGTCCTGTTCCGCAGTGGTTATCATGCACTGCTCGGGCGAACCGCATTTGCGAGATTCAATGCGGTAGCGCATTATGCATACCTCAAGCTCAAGATGCCAGGACCTCGCGGGGTTATTACAGTAAATGGAAACACAGAGCGCTCTCTCCGAACGGAGGAGCACACCGCGGCCCTCGCAGCAGAAGCGCAAAGCAGCCTCTCAAGGCAATCCACCAGTTCGGCGTTTCAAGACCCAGACACCTTCAAGCACGCTCAGAGCAATCGTCCACTAGACCACCTAGCGCGATCTGAGCTCGCGTAGCAATGCGGCCCCCACCCCAGTCTGAGCTAAACGGCGAAACTCGTGCCACGCGTACACAATTACGCATTAAAAATACCATGGGCACAGGTGGGGAGGGGGCACAACTACGACACGCCCCAAGACGCGGCTTAAACCGCACTAGGGGCTTTCTGTTTGGTTATTTTTCTCTTTTTTCAGGACCTTAATCTCTGGAAACCCTACCCGGCAGCACTATTGCCGAACACATGATGCAGCAACCAAGGAGGCAGAAATCTATGTCACACCACGGAATTCCCAGGTCGATTACAATAATAAGCGAAATATTTGATTTAATACTATTCCTCCGCTTGCCCTTGGAAGGGACATAGTCCCACTATTTTCTTATCACACCATCTGTATCATTCTGCTTTAAACGCACCTTTTTGAATAAACAATGCATAACATTACGACTATTATTGCATTCTTGTTATATATATATATATGTGTGTGTGTGTGTGTGTGTCTGTTCATTAATGACGCCTTGCAACCGTACACTTTGGTATGGCAAATACACCAGGGGCTTACGTACCCCACAATATGGTGTGAAAAGTCTGAACACTTTCACAAGTACGGCACCCCGAACTTATAGCATTATATGCATCAGTTCCGAATCATGTCTTTGGTCAAATGTTGGGTTTGCCCGGCTCCTATGTTTTGGTACCTTACGTTTCACTCTATCGGCTAAGGTAGCGCTAGGAGAACTACTGCGATTGTGCCCCGGTTCTGCTAGGCTAAAGCACCTCAGTAGAGAAAGCTAAAACTGACTGTCATGATAAAGCGAGAGACTGGTCGCTGTTCGGCGAGGTTTTCGAGTCCCTAAAGACTTATGCCGTTTAGAGCGAGGGGCCGACCCTGTCCGGCTTAAAGGCGTGTATCGCGCTCCGAACTCGGCCTTCCAAATACTAGGGGCTTCGCCGAAATTTAAAATTATAGAATTCTATGGCTAAGTGAGAGTGATAAATCATTATTAGTTTGATTGCCTTGTTCGTTGTGCTGAGAACCTCCCTCGAAGGACCCAAACATGGGAACAAGAGTGCTCAGGTTTATCCCGAACACCCCATCACTCGTGGCTTGGGGGCAGAAGCCGAGGACTAGCCATCTCTCAGATTGGATAAACAGCCAAACAGAAGGTAATATTTTAAATTCACACAAGCGTTGCATAGCGCATATGAAACAAGTTTTCATCATGCAGGATCACAAGAGCAAGTTTACTCAAATATTACATCCTTTGAACATTCGTCCGCTACAAGACGGGCACCCTTCAGGACACCCTCATAATAAATTTCGGGGGTGCGATGCTCCTTGCCCTGCGGTGGCCCTTCCTTGATCAGCTTCACAGCGTCTAGCTTGGCCCACTGCACCTTCACACAGGCGAAAGCCCGGCGAGAACCTTCGATGCAGATGGACCACTTGACGACCTCCAGCTGTGGGCAGGCATCCACAAGCCCCCTCACCAGGCCGAAGTAGCTGCTCAGAAGGGCGTCGCTAGGCCACAGTCGGACTATAAGGCCCTTCATGGCCTGTTCGGCCGCCTTGTGCAGCTCGACCAGCTGCTTTAGCTGGTCGCTCAAAGGCATCTGGTGTTCGGTCTCAGTATACTGAGACCAGAACAGCTTCTCCATTGAGCTTCCCTCCTCGGCCTGGTAAAACTGTGCGGCATCCGACACGCTGCGGGGCAAATCTGCGAATGCTCCTGGAGAGCTCCGAATTCGGGTAAGTAATCAGTAATTTACTTTCACATGCTTGATTTGCATATAGAATGCATTACCCACCGCTATCTTCCTCATCGCATCAATCTCCTGGAGGGCCTTCTGTGCTTCGGCCTTGACACTCTTGGCACTTTCACAGGCGGCGGCAAGCTCGGACTCTCGCGTCTTGGAGTCACGCTCCAACGCCTCATGCTTCGACACGAGAGCCTGGAGCTCTTGCTGCACCTCGCCCACCCGTGCCTCTTGCTTTTCCCGCTCAATGTTCTCCTTGGCCGCTTTATCTTCGGCCTTGGACAACGCTTGCTTTAGGGTCGCCACTTCGGTCGTGGCCCCTGGCAAATATTCAATGATCCTGTCATTTTGCAATCGCATCCTCTTTTATATATACATATCTATAGACAGGGTATTACTTACCCTTGTTCTCCTCGATCTGTCTCTTGGCAAGGCCGAGATCTTTCTTGGACCTCTCGAGGTCCTGCTTCAGTACGGCGTCCTTCGCAGTCAGTGCGGGGGACGCCAGCAGCGAAGCCTGCATACGCATATTGACATACTCATATTAGACTCCTGCGATATTGGTTGATCCTCTGTTCAGCTTTTCTTTGAGAACACCGAACAGAGCATCAGGGGCTACTGTCTATGCGGTAATATTTTCTTATATTTCAAACACTTACCTCAAAGCCTGTTAGAAGGCTGGCACAGGGTTTAGTCAATCCGCTCTTGGCGAACTGAACCTTCTGGATCACCGCACTCATGATAGTGTGGTGCTCCTCGTCGATGGAAGTGCTGCGAAGCGCTTCCAGTAGATTGTCCGGCACCTCTGGATGGACAGAGGTCACCGGTACAGGCGTCTCGCCCCTCTTAGAAGGAGGCCGCCTGCCCGAACCAGGAACCACTGGAGGTTCCGGCGTGGTGTTCGGCTAAGGGCCGAACTCGGAGCTCTCAAGGGCCTTGTCCCCTTGGCTCCCGGAGTCCGGGAGGCCGCCTTGAGGCGCCTCCGGGACTGTCTCCCCTCGACCCGGTGCCTCGTGAGACAGCACCTCGGCGTCGTCCGCAGGATGAGGGGAGGTGGTGGTCGGGACAGGATTGCTATCCATGTCCGACGAGCCCAGGGAGCCGTCCGATGATACATCGATACTGGCTCATGGCGGCCTGCATAATCATGTTCAGCGTTAGGGAAAGTAGTGCGACAAAGGAATGCTATGAGTTACTCTGGTATCCGAATACTTACAATCTCCCCAGGGGCTTGGCCCTGGGCAACCACTCGTCTTCGCCTTCGTCGGCGGCGGTGGAACTGTCCGGAAGGAGAGTCCTTCCCTTCTTGGACCCTTCGCCCCCCCAGTGGGGTGGCCTTCCTTTTCTTATCTCCCCCAACAGGAGGGGGAGCATCTTCTTCTTCCTCCTCCTCTTAGGGGGAGGAGTGCGCCGCAGAGTCATCGGACGGTGAGTCCGACGACGCCTGGCGTCGGGAACTCTATCGGGTTCCCTTGGCCTTCTTGGTCTTCTCCGGCACCTTGTAAGGAGCCAGAGCCAGTGACCGCATTGTCTTTGGGCAAAGGGGCCAGGAAGTTAATCTTCCCCGACGTCTCCACCCAGTCCTGTCAAAGGCATGGAGATTAGACCCCGCACATGATTAAGCTAGGGGAAATAAATGTCCTACGGGATGTATTGAACTCACCAAATGCGCTTGGCGCTTTGCGCTTAGTCTGTGGTCCTCGGTGAGAGAAGGAGGGACCTCGTCGCCCTTGAACAGCACCTTCCAGATTTCCTTGTGCATCGTATCGAAGAGCTCGCTCAAAGTCTGGTGCTGGGCCGGTTCGAACTCCCACAAGTTAAAATCCCGTTGTTGACACGAGAGGATCCGGCGGATAAGCATAACCTGGACTATGTTGACAAGCTTGAGCTTCTTGCTTCCCATACTCCGGATACATTTCTGAATCCATCCAGCTCCACCGATGAACCCCACGACAAACCCTTCTCTTTCCAGGAAGTGAGCCGTGTAGGGAATCCGGATCGAAACTCGAGGGCCGCCGCCCATTTGGCGTCACGCGGCTCAGTGATGTAGAACCACGCCGATTGCCATCCCTTTATTGTCTCCACAAAGGAGCCTTCAAGCCATATAACGTTGGGCATCTTGCCCACCATGGCTCCGCCGCATTCTGCTTGTTGTCCTCCCACCACCTTCGGCTTGATATTGAAGGTCTTTAACCATAGGTCGAACTGGGGCCGGATGCGGAGGAAAGCATCACACATGACGATGAACACCGAAATGTTGAGGACGAAGTTTGGGGCCATATCATGAAAGTCCAGCCCGTAGTAGAACATGAGACCATGGACGAATGGATGGAGGGGAAACCCCAGTCCGGGAGGAAGTGGTGGAGGAAAACTACCGATCATGAGGCTCCGGGATAGGGATGATCTGCCCCGCAGGGGGCAGCCGATGCGCGGTATTCGCGGCTAAGTATCCGGCTCCGCGCAGCTTCTTGATATGTCCCTCCGTAATGGAGGAAGCCATCCATTTGCCTCCCGCTCCGGACATGTTTGGAGAAGGTTGAGGGAAGGGATGTGGACTTGGGTGTTGGAGCTCTGATGACCCACAAGTATAGGGGATCTATCGTAGTCCTTTCGATAAGTAAGAGTGTCGAACCCAACGAGGAGCAAAAGGAAATGATAAGCGGTTTTCAACAAGGTATTCTCTGCAAGTACTGAAATAAGTGGTAACAGATAGTTTTGTGATAAGATAGATTGTAATGAGAAACAAGTAACAAAAGTAAATAAAGTGCAGCAAGGTTGCCCAATCCTTTTGTAGCAAAGGACAAGCAGGAACAAACTCTTATAATAGGAAAAGCGCTCCCGAGGACACATGGGAATATCGTCAGGCTAGTTTTCATCACATTCATATGATTCGTGTTCGATACTTTGATAATTTGATATGTGGGTGCACCGGTGCTTGGGTGCTGTTCTTACTTGAACAAGCATCCCACTTATGATTAACCTCTATTGCAAGCATCCGCAACTACAACAAAAGTATTAAGGTAAACCTAAGCATAGCATGAAACATATGGATCCAAATCAGCTCCTTACGAAGCAACGCATAAACTAGGGTTTATGCTTCTGTCACTCTAGCAACCCATCATCTACTTATTACTTCCCAATGCCTTCCTCTAGGCCCAAATAATGGTGAAGTGTTATGTAGCCGACGTTCACATAACACCACTAGAGGCTAGACAACATACATCTTATCAAAATATCAAACGAATACCAAATTCACATGACTACTCATAGCAAGACTTCTCCCTTGTCCTCATGAACAAATGTAATTACTCACAAAGCATATTCATGTTCATAATCGGAGGGGTAATAATATGCATATAGGACCTGAACATACGATCTTCCATCAAATAAACCAACTAGCATCAACTACAAGGAGTAATCAACACTACTAGCAACCTACTAGCACCAATCCCGCACTTTGAGACAAGAATTGGATACAAGAGATGAACTAGGGTTTGGAGATGAGATGGTGCTAGTGAAGATGTTGAGGGAGATTGCCCTCTCCTGATGAGTGGAGCGTTGGTGATGACGATGGTGATGATTTCCGCCTCCCGGAGGGAAGTATCCCCGGCAGAACAGCTCTGTCGGAGCTCTAGATTGGATCCGCCAAGGTTCCGCCTCGTGGCGGAGGAGTCTCATCCCGAAAAGTTCCTTCTTATATTTTTTCTCATCGAAAGACTTCATATAGGAGAAGATGGACGTCGGAGAGCCACCAGGTGGCCCACGAGGTAGGGGGGCGCCCTAGGGGGGACGCCCTCCACCCTTGTGAGCAGGGTGTGGGCCCCCTGGCCTTCATCTTTGGCGTGGATTTTTCTTTATTTATTTTAAGATGTTCCGTGGAGTTTTAGGACTTTTGGAGTTGCACAGAATAGGTCTCTAATATTTTCTCCTTTTCCAGCCCAGAAGTCCAGCTGCCGGCATTCTCCCTCCTTATGTAAACCTTGTAAAATAAGATATAATAGCCATAAGTATTGTGACATAAAGTGAAATAACAGTCCATAATGCAATAAATATCGATATAAAAGCATGATGCAAAATGGACGTATCAACTCCCCCAAGCTTAGACCTCGCTTGTCCTCAAGCGAAAAGCCGATAACAATAAATATGTCCTCATGTTTAGAAGTAGAGGTGTCGATAAAAATGAAATACGGACATGAAGGCATCATGATTATTCTCATAGCAGCAACATATATAGCTTTTGTCATATGATTACTTATGTTCAAGTGATGATCTATTCACAATGCAAAAGTATACATCATAAACCTTATTGGGCTCCGACAAACTATAATCTCAGTCATTGAAGCAATTGCAATTTATCATAACATCGGAAAGAGTCTATGTCAGAGCTAAAAAGCAAGTCCACATAATCAACTATCATTTAGTCCTCCATAATTGCTAACACTCACGCAATACTTGTGGTTACAGAGTTTTAATCGGACCCAGAGAAAGATAGGGGCTTTATAGTTTTGCCCCACAACCTTTTACCTCAAGGGTAATGTCAACAATAATGGTTCATGCTCCCCTACATCCAATTAGATATATATATATATATATATATATATATATATATATATATATATATATATATCATGTTCTTTCCAACATGCTGAGCTTGCCAAAGGATAAAATGAAAAAGAAAAGGTGAAGATCACCATGACTCTTGTAGAAGGTAGAAGATAATAATAAAGGATAGGCCCTTCGCAGAGGGAAGCAGAGGTTGCCATGCGCTTCTATGGTTGGATGCATAAAATCTCAATGTGAAAGAAAAATCACTTTATATTGCCCCTTGTGATATGAACCTTTATTATGCAGTCCGTCGCTTTTATTACTTCCACATCACAAGATCGTCTAAAGCTTATTTCTCCCACACCAATCAATCATACATATTTAGAGCAATTTTTATTGCTTTGCACCGATGACAACTTACTTGAAGGATCTTACTCAATCCATAGGTAGATATGGTGAACTCTCATGGCAAAACTGGTTTAGGGATTTTGGAAGCACAAGTAGTATTTCTACTTAGTGCTCAGAATTTGGCTAGCATGAGGGGGAAAGGCAAGCTCAACAAGTTAGAGGATCCATGACAACATACTTTATCTCAGATATAAGAAATACATAACTCATTACGTTGTCTTCCTTGTCCAACATCAACTCTTTAGCATGTCATATTTAATGAGTGCTCCCAATCATAAAAGATGTCAATGATAATATATCTATATGTGAAAACCTCTCTTTCCTTATTACTTCCTATTAATTGCAACAATGACCAAAGCTATGTCTGCCAACTCCCAACAACTTTTAATCATCATACTCTTTCTATGTCAAGTCATTACTCTCAATAAGATCAATATGAACTCTTTGTTTCTTTTTATTCTTTTCTCTTTTCTTTTATTCACCCAAGATCATGGAAAAATAATCAAGCCCTTGACTCAACACTAATCTTTATTATATATAGCTCACGGATTTGATTACATAGAGAGATCATAAAGCAAACTCAAAACTAGATCATGCCATAAACTTTATTCTACTAGATCAAGATACTACTAATAGGATTGAAGTAAGAAAAACGGTAAAGATACGAGTTGTGATTGTGATACAATACCGGGGCACCTCCCCCAAGCTTGGCAGTTGCCAAGGGGAGTGCCCATACCCATGTGATTATATCTCCTTTGTCGGTGAAGAAGGTGGAGGTGACGGATAATCACATATCGAGCGTAAGAGGTCCTCCAGCTTGCGAATAATGCCCTTGAGTGCGACAATGTGCTCCCTCAACAATATATTTTCTTATGTGAGATACTTGTTTTGAACACGAGCTAACTCAATAAAGGTCCCGCTCAGGAGGGGCGCGCGACGACCAGGTCCGAGGGACCTGGTAGGGTGGCGTACGCTAGGCATGACCCAAGCGTATCCCCCATGCCCAGCCCCCTCGCACAACTCTCCCGAGGGGAAAGTACTGCGATGAGGTTGGACACTGAGCCTGGCGGCTCCTTGAGGTTGGTGCGGCCATGGGGCCGCCCCCAGTTGTTTATCACCACCACGGAGCATGGCACTTCCGTACTTGCATGGGCATAGCCGCTCCTCGACCATGTCGAACGCCAGCGCAGAGCATGGTGCTTCCACTAGTGCGTGGGTGAGGGCTCCCTCTGAGTGGAGCCCCGGGGGCGTGTACAGCCCCGCCCTGACATGTGGCTTGCATGGAAGGGCTAGAGGAGGTGTGTCTGGGCACTCGTGAGCCAGCGCGGGACTCACGAGGGCCTAGCTCAAGGCAGGTTGCGCCCGAATTTGATTCTTGACAATTGTGATGGCCCTGCGAGATGGTTAGACAACCTACGCCGAATGAATGTCCCGAGGTTATCACATGAGCACTACAAATAAAGACACATCCGTGACATTTTTGGCCGAAGGAAATTTATTTCTATCATACTTATGAAACTTCTATGACGATAATTGTGACAAAACCCGGTATCATCGTAGATGTGGTGGGGTCCTACTTCTATGACAAAAAATCATGACAGAAAATGGGCTTTTCATCCTGGGCAGGACGGAGACGCAGCTGCATGACATTCTTCAGGATGTCCATGACGGAAAAAACCATGGTAGAAGGGAGGGCGAGGAAAATATCTGGGAGTTCCCGGTTACGGTAGGTGGTCGGGGGCCAAGCGATGTGCGTTTCTCCTGTACATACGCGCGCGTGTGCGAGGCGTTGGGCTCTAACTGAACCCGAGCGAGGTGTTCGGCTCTAACTGAACCTGAGCGATTGCACTGCAAGCTACGCGTTACTGAACCCGAGCGATCGATCGATCCCTTGCTCTTAACTGAAACCTAGTGATTCCTTTGCTACTGCTGCTAACTAAAGTCGATCGATGCTGCCTCTAGATGAATAGTTAGCGTTGTTG
>NC_041390.1:362259002-362336569 GCF_002162155.2 Triticum dicoccoides | reverse complement strand
GTGGGGGTTGGATGAACAGGACCCCGTGGTAGTAGAAGCCGTTGCCACTAGATGAACAGTACCCCAATCGATCGAGCCAGTGGATGAACAGGACCCCATGGAGGGGTGGATGAACAGGACCCCGTGGAGGGTTGATGAACAGGATCCCGTTGAGGGCTGGTTGAACAGTAGCTGGTGGAGAGCCAGATGAACAATAGCCCATGGAGGGGTGGTTGAATAGGACCCCGTGGAGAGGGCTGGTTGAACAGTAGCCGGTGGAGGAGCGCGCGGTGGAGGCTGGATGAACAGGAGCCCGTGGATGAACAGTCACAGGTGGAGGCTGGCGGAGGTCGACGGTGGATGAACAGTAGCTCGTGGAGGCTAGAGGAGGTCGACGGTGAAGATGAACAGTATCCCGTGGAGTCCCGTTTTGCGGTACGCCCCACCCCTCCCGATGAACAGGACCCCCGTTTCAACCGTAGCACTCCAACACAAGTCCGTTTCCTCCATTTTGAGGTACGCCACACCCCTCCCGATCAAAAGGACCCTGGTTGGACCGTAGGAGGTCCGTTTCCTCCATTTTACGGTATGCTAGACCCCTCCCGATGATCCCATTTCGACCATGGCTAGTCGAACACAAGGCCGTTTCCTCTGTTCTGCTGTACGCCAGGCCTCGTTTCCATCAGCTGTTCCGTCCAAGCCGGTTGGCTCCTGATGAACAACACGCGTTCCATTGCCTCCCGATGAACACGAGACATTCCGTTGCCTCCCCATGAACACGAGATGACGCAGCTTCTCCGTTCCGATCCAGCCATGTAAACGAGACCTGGCCATACATATGCGTGAGTAGGCGTTCGAGACACCGCATGTACGTACATACGTGGACGTATTTTTTGGCGTGTGTTTGTATGTACGTGTCCACGATTTAGACGGGACAAACTGAACTGCTATGTGGGGGGCTCTACTATGACATGTGCCGCTACTTACTCGGCCACGGTTCATACTTGCAGAGAGACCGATCAACCAGTATGTACGTACACGTTCCGACAAGACACACAACGGTACATATGCTTTGACCCGGTGGGTCCCAGCTGTCGGGGAGGATAAGGACACACTTCCTTGTGTGCGAAGATATAGCTGCTGGGTCCCAGCTCAGGGGGAATTTTTTTGCCCGTAATAACGACGCACTTCCTTGCGTGCGAAGATGTAGCTGGTGGGTCCCAGCAGTCAGTGGGAGAAAACATTATTTTTCAGGATAAAAAGAATGCAGTTGCATGCATGCGTCCATGGGCATGGTGCGTCCCCACTATCAGCCTCTCACGTACAGTCATCTTCCGATGACTCTCGGTTGTTGACCACACCGTGCCGAGCGCACCAAGGCCGGTGGACGACGGCGATGCCAAAGTGGAACGACCCGGAGATGCGGAGGATGCGACAGTGGAGTCGTAGATGGAGAGGAGTGGGAAGCTTGACTGGTTCGGGTGCGCAATAGCACTGCCACCCACGGGAGACAGGAGCAAGAATAGAGGTTGAAGAAGGAGCATGGTTGTTGGATTAACATCCAACGGTCCAACTGCTAGAATCATTTATTGATTAAGTTGACAAAGCCCTGCGTACACGTCTGCTTAGTAGGCCCACAAGTCGGCCCCAAATCTGTCGCGTCCCGCTGTCATCGGGAGGAATGGTTTTTTCGCATAACAAGGAGGCACTTCCTTCCATGCGAAGATACAGCTGGTGGGTCCCAGCTGTCAGGCGGAGGAAACATCTTAATAAGGAGAAACTTTCCTTGCGTGCGACTATGGACCTCGTGGGTCCCAGTCGTCAGGCTCTCCACGTACAGTCCTCTTCCAATGACTCTCGTTTGTTGACCACGTTGCCCCACACTGGAACGACCCAGAGATGGGGAACATGCGGCAGTGGAGTTGCAGACGGAGAGGAGTGGGAAACTTGACTTGTTCTGGTGCGGGGTGGGCCTACTCTCAGCAGAGAATAACAGTAGGTGCAGAGTGGAGGGATGGCCTGGCCGTCGGCGAGGTAGCATTTTGCTGAGGCGCGCAAAACAACGCCTCTGGATGCCGGAGGCTGGAGCAGGTGGTCCTAGCAGCGCTGGGGGAAGAAGACGAGAGATTGAAGAATAATGTCGGCTGTTGGATGTAAATCCAATGCATTGCTTAGGCTTCGACCTACTGGCCCACATGTCAGCCAATCCATTTGTTTTTTAGTCCATTCGGTGGGCTGGGTGAAACAATGAGGTAGCATCTATGCAGCCCGTTTATATATATGGTAGAATTTAAAGCCCGTTTGAATTTTTCTCAAAATCCGCGGACTTGCTGGGCTGGGTGAAAATATCATTGTGGGCTGGACGGAGAAATGTTATAAAAACATAAACAGATGATTGCATGTCTATTATTGCATTCGTTAGTAAAATCTTTGCAAGCTTATGTATGCAATCACTAGGAATTAGCTTGCCAAGTTATAAATAAATAATAATTATTATTATTTTGTAAGAACTTTCAATTTACAAAATAAAATATCATCTTAATTTTATGAGTTAATAGGATGTTTGGTCTTATTATTTTTTAGGCCAAATGTGGGACAATTGAGTTGGTTGTAGGGAAATGTACTGGGAGAAAACCCAGTTTACATCGAAAAAGAAAGTGGGAGAAAATTCAGATATAGGATTAATGAAAACAAAAAATACAGGAAGTGGGAAGGTTTATAAAATGGTTGGACGAGTGACAGGTTTAATGGAACCTTATGTTGTTTCTATTATATATATGTAATAAAATAAGATATAAATATAGGTTCAATTTTGCATTCTTATAGAGAACATAGGTTCGATTTTGCATTCTTATAGAAAAATAGAACTAAGCCGTGCATCGTCTTGAAAAAACAAACATAACTTGGGCTGCAGATGTTATAGACAAGCTAGGTTGGGAGGCCCAGAGGCCGCTTGATACTTGCTGGATCCAAAAAATGTTGAAACATGTCGTGGGCTGCCCATGTTAAGCAACAAAACCTAGGCCATGGACCTGGTGGGCCCGGGACTGTCCCCCTCTCAACGAACAGTTGTCTCCCGATTCCTCTTGTTTTGCTGACCATGTTAGGAACGACAGACAGCGGCGCCGCAGAGAGAGCACCAAGGCGGAGGACGATGTCGAGACCTCAGACCAAACGAACCAGATCGGGGGAAGACGCAGGCGGAGGGGAGTACGAGGGTTGACTTGTTCGGGTGCAGGGTGGGCCGGTGGAGCTTCCGCCGCTGGACAATGTGTGGGAGTAGAGGGATGGCCTGGCCAATGCCATAGGCCATGATGGCCAGCCGCTGTATAGGAAGAGGAGAAAGATTGAACAAAATAAATAAATACAAATGGATAGGTGGTTGGTCCCATATGTCTACGTACGAGACCCGCTAGGTCCACCTGAGAAGGGAAATATGTTGGGAGGAAGGAGATTCATAGCACGGCAGCCAAGTGAACTAGTTTTTTTTAAACAGACGAGTGAACTAGTTACATACATAAGCAAATAGCGGGCTAATGCATGAAACATTCAGATGATAAAGGTGTTTATAAACAGATAAATTGCAACATCTAGACCTTCCTGGCACGCTTGATCATGACGCTGCCGCTGTCCGTGTACTCGCCGGTTACGAGAAGCAGACACGCCCTCATGTTCAAGATCCGCCTGTACATGTCATAGCATGCGTATGCGTCATCGGCCGCGGAGGTTATGTAGGCTAGATTTAGAGGTACCTCCCACGTGTTCAGGTCCTTCGGTATCGTTGTCTTCTTTCATGTTGGCGTATCAGGGGTCGATGATTGTCTCGGAAAGGTCAACCTAAGAGTCCTTCTCCTGCCTGTTGTCGATGATCTTGTATTGCTTCGACAAGCTTGTTGCACCAGACGGCCGAATCGTCGCGTTCTTCCTTCTCTCCACCATAGTGAAGGTGGTGTTGGCGTTGCCGATGAAACGGGCGAATGCTCCAGAACCTTTAATGGCCCTATAGCAGTGGTACATGAGAACCTCGTCCCGCACACATACTTGAGCGACGGTGATCCGCTGGTCCCTATTAGGAGACGAATGGATGGGCACAAGGTCTAGCCATGTGACCTTGTTGTGACGCCCCGAGACCGTTGCACCAGGTGTCTTCTAGTTATTCATTGTTGTTTCCTTGTCTTTCACTTGCGTGTTGCATCTTTCCATGTCAGCATGTGCATCGCATCATCATGTTTTCAAAACTTGCATCCGTCCGGTTTCCCCCGGTTCTCTCTGCTCTTTGCTCTGAGCCCAGGCACACTTGCACGCGCACGCGGCACGTCCGAAATATTATTTTATAAGTGGCCGTAAAATGTTCTCGGAATGGGTTGAAAGTTGGCATGCAGTTTTGATATGTCGTTAGTAGGTCACCTGCCAAGTCTCATCGCATTCGAAGTCCGTTTGACGCCCCAACGGATAACTATAGCGACAATATAGTCAGTCAATTCGTCGGACATTTCGGTCTCCGGAACTTCCGCCGGGCCTCTCCTTATCTTCTTTCTCTCTATTATGAGCCCATTAAACCTCCCCTGCCACTGTGGCCTTTTGTCAGACCTCCTCTCCGCAAAGTTCTCAGACCCCCGCGTGCGTCCGAAAACTTCCCCGAACCCGAACCAGACTTTCGTTACCGTTGGGTCTGGATCATCCCCTATCATCTATAAAACATCTCCGTTTTTCTTTTTGGTCTCCCTAGCTATATATTCGGGACCGTCCGATTAAGATCGGAGGGACCAGTCACACCTAACCAAAATTCACCTGCTATATAATCAGCCTACCTAACCCTAGAACCTAGCCGTCACATCCACCCATTCCCGCAGCTACCGCCGCCACTCTCTCGCATCTCCTCGGGATCTCCTCCCGATCCAATCTCCCCGACACCTTCCTTGTTTTCCGTCGACGCCCAATCCTCAGCCTCCACTGCCCATCGCCCGAGCCAACGGGAGTCCAGCCCCGGCCTCCACCTCTCCTGCAGCCCCGTACGCTCCTCTGCCCAACCTGCGCGCGACTATAGCCGGCAAGCCACTGGCGAGCAATAACCCAAGGCCGAGCAGCCCTGCGCCTATGACCTCTCGCTCCCGCAATCGATGCCCGAGACCCAGCCTCCTCTCGCTCTCGTGTGTGAGCATGCGCCCGAGGAGCTTGAGCAGGGAAGCCCCGATCCCGCAGCACCAGGCACCCCTGCATCCTCCCATGCTTCCCCGCACCACCGAAGCCACCAAGATCCCGTCGCCCAGCCAACTCTTGCCATGGAGGGCCCGTTGCAGAAGCCCGCGCCGCCCCTGTGTAGACCGCATCGCCGCCCAAGGATGTGAAGTTGTCAAGCTCCGTCGTCACCGGGAGAAAGTCCTTCTGCCCCATGGAGCTACCCCGCAGGACCTCCTCCTCTCCTAGCCACTCCGGTGACCTGCAAGTCGACCTTCGCGCCCTGCCATCTCCTTCTTCCTCTCGTGCTCTCTCTCCCTTCATCTGATTTCTCTCTCTCTCTTACCTTCCCTCTCTCCAGGACCGCCAAGGGGCCATGGACGGCCTCCTCGCCGCCCCTCGTCATTGTTAACGCCAAGATGCCGCCGCCAATACCTTGGCTCGGCCCCGTCAGATCCGCTTCGCCGGCCCCTCCCAGAGTCCCGCCAAATCCCTCGCCGGGCCGCTCCTCTGTTTTGTTCGAGCATAGGAGGATGAGCAGCGCCCGTGCCCGTTGACTGCGTCGCCACGAGCCGGCCCTTCTCTGTTCTGGGGCCACAAGCGCGCTTCAGGCCCAGTGCTTCTCACCGTGCCATGCGCCTCCAGGCTCAGCTGGGATTGGCCCAATGTGAGCAACCCTTGCCAGATCCAGATTCAGCATGTGTAGCATTTTTTCTAGTCTGTGTGTTTTTTATTTTTTATTTATCCAATGCATGCATAATTACAGGAGGATGACATTATTTTAATTTGCTCATAAGTAAATAATTGTGCATCATATGTAAATACTTCATATATGTAAAATGCTCAAAAATTTGTTTAGTTTAATTATATCCAACTTTCATCTATGTTTAAAATGTTTAAAATGATATCTGTTTAAATTTGATTAAATAACTTGTTAAAATGCTTTATTTCATAACTAAATAACCGTAGCTCCAAACCTAACAAACTTTATATGTAAATGGGGTAGAAAAATGCCTAGTTTAACATGGTGCACTCATCTTGCATGTTAAACAACTCTAAAATATGGTTTAGGGAAGAACAGTACCAAATCCATAAATATGCACATGAGGATTTTCCGGATTTGTTGTTTGTTGTTCCGACCTCATTTAAAGTTGCCTAGATAGGTAGTTTTCATATGCTTCACCCTCTTGCCATGTTTAACAAAATTTAATATTGTTGGGTACATAACCGAGAGAAAAATAAATAAGTCATGTGGTGTTTCGTCAATATGCAACTCGTTGCATATTGAGCTCCACTTAACTTGTAGTTTTGCTTGTGCACTTTGCCATGCCATGCCTCATTAAACCGGACATGCATAATTCTTGGTTGCGCATCATGCCATGTTTATGTGATGGTTGTTTACTATGTTGCTTGCTTCTTTCTGGGTTGCTTCTCTCGTTAGCTTCAGTTTCGTTGTGGAGTTGTGAGGATTCATTCGACTACGTCTGTTTGTCTTCTTCATGGACTGATTCTTCTTCCTTGCGAGATCTTAGGCAAGATGACCATACCCTTGAAATCACTTCTATCTTTGCTTGCTAGTTGCTCGCTCTATTGCTATGCCGCGCTACCTACCACTTGCTTTATCATGCCTCCCATATTGCCAGGTCAAGCCTCTAACCCACCTTTCCTAGCAAACCGTTGTTTGGCTATGTTACCGTTTTTGCTCAGCCCCTCTTATAGTGTTGTTAGTTGCAGGTGAAGATGAAGCTGGTTCCATGTTGGAACATGGTTATTGCTGGGATATCACAATATCTCTTATATTAATTAATGCATATATATACTTGGTAAAGGGTGGAAGGCTCGGCCTTATGCCTGGTGTTTTGTTCCAGTCTTGCCGCCCTAATTTCCGTCATACCGGTGTTATGTTCCTTGATTTTGTGTTCCTTACGCAGTTGGGTGTTATGGGAACCCCTTGATAGTTCGCTTTGAATAAAAGTCCTCGAGAAAGGCCCAACCTTGGTTTTACCATTTGCCTCACCACCACCTACTTTTCCCTTGGTAGTCGCGCTCCCGAGGGTCATCTTTATTTTAACCCCCACCCCCCAGGCCAGTGCTTCTCTAAGTGTTGGTCCGAACTGAGTAGACTGCGGGGCCACCTCAGGGAAACTTGATGCTTGCTTTTACTCGTAGCATGTCTCATCCGGTGTTGCCCTGAGAACGAGATATGTGCAGCTCCTATCGGGATGTCGGCGCATCGGGCGGTCTTGCTGGTCTTGTTTTACCATTGTCGAAAGTCTTGTAACCGGGATTCCGTGTCTGATCGGGCCTTCCTGGGAGAAGGAATATCCTTCGTTGACCATGAGAGCTTGTGATGGGCTAAGTTGGGACACCCCTGCAGGGTTTGAATTTTCGAAAGCCGTGCCCGTGGTTATGTGGCGGATGGGAATTTGTTAATATCCGGTTGTACAGAACTTGACACTTAACTTAATTAAAGTGCATCAACCGCATGTCTAGCCGTGATGGTCTCTTCTCCGCGGAGTCCGGGAAGTGAACACGGTTCTTGTGTTATGCTTAAACGTAAGTAGTTTCAGGATCACTTCTTGATCATTTCTAGCTTCTCGACTGCTGCGTTACTTCTCTTCTTGCTCTTATTTGCGTATGTTAGCCACCATATATGATTAGTGCTTGCTGCAGCTCCACATCACTACCTTCCCCTACCCATAAGCTTAAATAGTCTTGATCTCGCGGGTGTGAGATTGCTGAGTCCCCGTGACTCACAGATACTTCCAAACAGATGTAGGTGTCGATGATGCCAGTGCAGGGGACGCTACCGAACTCAAGTGGGAGCTTGATGAAGATCTTGTTCGTTGTGTTGTTTCGTTTCCTATTGATCTGTAGTGGAGCCCAGTTGGGACAATCAGGGATCTAGCAATTGGGGTTGTCTTCTTTTATTTTGGTTCCGTAGTCGGACCTTGGTTGTATTCTAGTTGATGTATGTTTAACTTGTATTTGTATGAAGTGGCGATTGTAAGCCAACTCTTTATCCCTTTCTTATGCAGTACATGGAATGTGTGAAGATTAGCCCTCTTGCGACAAGCCTACCATGCGGCTATGCCTCTAAGTCGTGCCCGGACACGTGGGCGTTAGAGCCGCATTGTGGGTGTTACACTTGTGCTTTCTCGTCCTGTAGGTACTGCTTGAACTCGGCGAGGTAGAGCTTCACCGAGTCCGGATCATTGGTGTACATCACATTCAACTTTGTGCAGCCATAGGACTCAAAGGGGAGTCTCTTCAAGTGAACGAGTGGGTAGGCGGAGGCAATTCATTTTTCAGCTCTTGGGGAACTGGATTCAATAGTAAACTGAGTGTGTACAGGCAATAACAGTTACTACCCCTCCCTTGCCCACTGCGCGCCTGGCAGAAGATGTATGCACCCTCAACGCATTCAAATGCCTCCATTAAGAAACCTACTTCGGCCACACGTCGGTTCACGAGCGGGTCTGTATTGGTACTGTAATAACAAGAGTTAGTGGTCACTTTACTTAAATTTAATTAGCTTTAATAGAAATTTATACTTAAAACAAGCAATGCATTGGCGCGTTCTATTAGCGCCATAGGATCAACATGCACAACAATTAGAATTATTATTCTCAAGACGCACACGATCAGCACATTTGTCGCACTTTCACACAGATAATACTACCTAGTTTGAACTGTTTGTTATGGTTGTTGGTCTCTGCATCATCATGTCGTATTTCCCAGCTTACAAGATTCAGAACGAACAAATAAGATCCAAATAATAAGTACAACAAAGATGCCTACACATCTCATTGATTCCCAACTTGGAAGATTCAGAACCAACAAATAAGATTCAAATAATAAGTACAACAAAGATGAGTACACATATCATTGATTCGCAGCTTTCAAGATTCAGAACCAACCCATTAGAGCCTTTTGATAAAGTGAATATCGGGATTAAATCCATCTTGTCTAGTCGTGTCATACAACCGAAGAACTTGGCGAATGCTCTTGACTGTCACAACATCTATAGTTGAGTATTCCTATTGCACAAGACAAATAAGAAGAGCATGATTACTATAATAATGGCACTCCTTGAACTCAACCTCTAGCTCCACTCGGATGAAGCCTGCCTAGAGTTCCATGATTCAATTCATGCACCTTTTTCTGTAATTCACGTGAAATCAAGCAAAGATTGGATCATTCAGATAGCAAGAAGTACTTGCTTTCGTGAGCTGGCAGGTTTTCCTTTAGTAGTTGCACTAAAATTGTGGAACATTAAGGTTGGCTGTTCGGCTCATGTAAGGTGCAACTATAATTTTCTTATCCTTTTGTGCAGTTCCACTATAATAAAGTGGCATTGAGGTGATAGTGACGGCTCATCTTGCAAGGCTAATAAAATGCTGCACGAGATTACCAGCAGAATTTGACGAAGATTTTGGAAACTCCAATCACCATTTTCTGCGATTCCACCAAAATTGAGAGATGTTGCCCACGTGACATTTTAGTTGAACTGCACAAGACACTCATTCCAAAAAAAGTGTTTTGTGCAGTTCACCAAAAGGTCATGATAGCAACAAGGTGAAATTGATATCCCGATCTACACAAAAAGATAGAAAGTAAACAGTTGCTGGTCAATAAGAATATACGAAACCTACACAAAATGAAAAGAAGCATCTTAATTATGTTCATGGCAATCATGCAAGGACAAATAGAAATTTCAAAACATTAGCAATGCTTCATGTTACCGGAAGCATTACGATCAACAATGACATTCGTCAAATATGCAAATATGGGATTACATTAATGGTCGCATTGCTTGTTTACCAAATACAGTAAATCAACAGCAGCTAAAGAGTTGGTTTAAGGGCATGGGACCATGGGGACACCAGGACACTCAGCAGTGTAAAGGAGCAACTTATCATACCGGGGAAAACAGCAGGAGTACCATTTGTAACACAGTTTAATTGCATCATATTACTTGAGGCATTAGATTAACAATAACACTGGTTAGACATGTCCTTAAGGTAACAGTGTGATTGCATCATTTTACATGCGCCCTTACATTAACAACAACAAAAGGTTGGTATAAGGACATGGGACAGTGGAGGCATCAGCACAATGTACCTACAACGAGGCATAAAGTGGTGATGCCGAGTTTGTTCATGCTCTGTGAAGGCAGCAAATCTAATCCTGGAGACCTTTTACTATGTGAGGGCAGCAAATCTAATCTTAGAGACCTTTTACTATGTGAGGGCAGCAAATCTAATCCTAGAAACCTTTTACTATGTGAGGCCAGCAAATCTAATCCTGGAGACCTTTTACTATATGAGGGCAGAAATTATAATCCTGGAGACCTTTTACTATGTGAGGGCAACAAATCTAATCCAGGACATACTCTGTTGAATTGTCCACCAGCCACCACTTACTATCCTTTTTTCAACTAATAATAGATCTGTTCATTATCTAGTTTGTACTGCGTTTTCCTGTTATTTCCCTTTTCAACCAAGAGACCGGTTGGGTATCCGGTCTCTACTACTTTCACCATATTATTTCCTCTTTGAATCAAGTCCTAGATTCATGCTACAACTTTCCTATATTCGAATGCATGAGGTAACTTTACCTCTAATAATACTAAAAATTTAAGTGGCTTTGGAAGAGCTGATGGGAGTAGAAAAAGATGCACATGCAGACACGTGGGGAGCTGGGGCAGTAGAGCAAGGCCGCTTTCGAAGAACTTATACCCGAGGGTCGTCGGGATGTTGGCAGTGGTAGGTCGGATCTGTGCACAATACAGCAGGGAGGAAGAAGGGTCGGAGGATCTCCCGAGTGGCGTTGTGTCGGAGAGAATGAGACGGGCAGAGGATCGGGCCCCTCCAGCAGCTGTGGGTTTCCTCCCTTGCCGGCGATGACCGCGTGAATGATGCACCTAGTCCTCTACGCACACCAGCCGAAGGGACACGGCCCTCCATTCATTGAACAACCCCACGGGTGAATAAACATACAATACTAGTAGTATTTATATAGAACGAACAAGCTCGAACTATTTCTGCATAGTTAAAAGTTGAGGGCGGGGCTTTTCTCGGGCAGTACGCGCGCCAGTTTTCGCGTAGGAGGTTTGACCGAGAGGCGAGGAGGGTGAGGGAGTAGCGGATTCAACTTACTTACTGATGGAAAGGTCGGGTTGTGCGATTTGACGGGGCGTTACTACTAGAAAGACTTGTGATATGACTACTGACTATAGTCATGAATTACTGGTGGTACGACCGGGGTGATGCCCCCCTTCCGTTCCGCACTCTAATCTGGTGTATGATACGTCGACCCGGATGCTGACTCTCCCACATGTCGGCGAAGTATGTAGTAGTAAGAAGGAGCAAAGAATCATGCGGTATATACTAGTCACGTCAGAGGAGTGCGAACCACGGCAGCCCAGTGAACCAGAAGTACAAAACAATGTGCTTATATGGCCATAAACTACAATGTGCTATGGTCCAGACTGTAGCATGTACAGTACTACTCCACGGAGGCAGTATTGTACTAATAAAATATTATGGCCACAAGGCAATGCAGTGCTGGTTATAGGAGGCAATAAGAAGAGATGCATTCATCGATCACGTCCACCTCCTCGACTCAGGGCGCCGGCCCACCGAATGGCGGCTAAGTAGCAGTGTCTTTTGTGGCCAGGTCGACGTGCTTCTGAATAATGGCGTCCAAAGATTCCAGTCGCTGGAAGAAGGCCAACGTCTTTCTGTCCTCGCTGGCCTTGTAGTGGCCTATGTAGACAATTTCCTCGTAGATGTGGATGTGTAGGTCGACGGTTTCTTGCATGGCGAGGTGCTGCGCGACGACCGCGGCCTCGAGGTGCACATTCTTTGCCGTGACCTCCGACACCTGCAGGGCCACTAGGGCTTGAAATAGTTCGTCGCCATGGAGGCCGATGAGGGTGGCAGGCAATGAGGAGCCTGGGCACGCGGGCTGGAGCAGTACGGCAAGGTCGTCCGCGCGCTTTTTGACGGCGGTGAACTTGCGGATGGAGTTAACCATCTTGTCGTCCATGCAAGAGGCGAAGCCAGCGTCGGCTAGGGCTATGACTCCGGTGGTCGTCAGCACCGTCTGGAAATGTTGCGCGGTGCGGGGCCGCAGGACGGCACCTTGGATGATTTTGCACAGCCAACTGTCGCTCGCGTCCATCGCCTCCATAGGTGCTTGTGGCTTCTAGTCACTTGGTCTTGGATTGGAGTGAGCAGTGTTGCGCAGAGACTAGGAGTAGATGGATTGGAGTGGTGGACACCTTTATGTGAGAATCCAAACTCTATTGCATTCACATTGTGCTAGCTCTATTCTGCTTCTCCAATTAATTCCCATTGTATGTAATTGAGGATGCATCATCGACCGTCCAATGTCACAGGAACCGCTACCCTCTCCCTCCTTGGCAATGGCATTCAAGCACCTATGGAGGCCACTGCCGCTCGCGTCTATCGCTTGTCAGGAGACGTTCCCACCGATGACGAGGTGCCTATGGTGACTTCATAAATTTCAAGATGATAGTACTAGTATACTCAATATTGTGCACTGCAACCAAGGCGAAGAGGAAAACAAGAGAACTTCATATTTAGTTATGGTGTAGATTCACTCATTTTGCTCCATATGTACTTCGTCTCCATGTAGTCTAGTCACTTGTTGAAATCTCTAGAAAGGCAAATACTCCTTTCTGGTTTACAGGGCTCCATATGTACTCCGTCTCGATGTAGTCTAGTCACTTGTTGTCTTTCTAGAGATTTCAACAAGTGATTACATAGGTAGCATAATGAGTGAATCTACACTCTAAAATATGTATATATACATCCGTATGTGGTAGTCCATTTGAAATATCTAACAAAACAAATATTTAGGAACGGAGGGAGTATCATGCGTGCCAACTAGGCAAATTTGATGAGGTGGCATAAAAGTAAATTAAGAAAGATAGGGTTGAGTATCATATCATGGTACTATCGTATTAAATGTTGTTTTACTATGTGTTATGCATGCTAATAAATGAAGTCATCGATGATACTAACATATGATACTATGCACTATGGATGTTTAGTATCATACACTAGTATCATATGCATGATACTAGTATTCCATTACTACCAGCCTAAGCAAAAGCTTGTCCTCGTCTGCGAGCCACCGCACGCATGGGCGAGGGAGAAGGCATGTAGTAGTAAAATGAAGATTCTCCTCATTGTACAAGTTGACGTGACGCATCATAGCACTGGCCCCACATGGTTGCCTCTAAACTTGGCTGAAAGACCCGCAGTGTACAATACTCCATTTGCTGCAACCTCTAACATTTACCCCACCATAAATTAAAATATATATTCCTGTCTTGACCAGATGAGCATGCAAACTACAATCACCAGGATGACAGGTAGGTCCAGAAGATTATTTTAATCAAAAAAAGCATGGAGCCGACCCCAACGAGTTTAAGCTTACATGCACGGTACATGCTATCCTAGACTACTGTACACATGAAACTGCCACACGAGCGTCCGGGCTGAGCTTGGCTCTTTGCCTCTTCAGGAAGTCGAACAATGATGGAGTACTACTGCAGTGGAGGAGTACTACAGTATGCTTCTGGCCATCTGACACTGACTGAACTGCTGCATGTCCACCGCATGCGGGAGGGAGAGCGTGTATCGAACGAAAGCTTCTCCTAGTCTTGCCAGCCACCATGCTCATGGGCGAGGGAGGGACGCAGCTTCATTGACTTACTGCTCCTGCCTTTGTGTGTATGACAGGTGGGCCAACAGGTGAGTGGCCCACCTGTCATGCAGCCAAAGGCAGGTGCGCGAGGGAGAGGGCGTTGTAGTAATCAAATTTCTCGGTCTTGTACTAGTTGACGCGACACATCAAAAGCACTGCAGTAGATATATTTCAATAATTTGCATTTACCGATGCATTAATTACAACGCATGCATGCCGTGACTCTCCTTTTGATACATGCATCTGTTGATTTAATGCAACTTGAAGTAGTATGAATATGTGATGGTAAAGCTTTGTAATGCCCCGACCCTAATAAAGAGAGAGATGGTTGTGCACGAGGAGGGTGAGATCATGCAGACAGAATAGGACCCGACGATGGAGCTCTCTATGGTCTCGATGGACCTCACCATGCTCCACTGCCCCTTGTGCCTCTGCCCCTTCAAGCCTCCAGTGTATGAGGTTCGAATACACCTCATCTGTTCGGCTGGTCGAGCAAGGTGCAGGTTTCTTGATTGATGTGCTTGTCCGTGGGGATGACACCTATGGGATCACAAGAATCCCTACTACGGTTGCGGGGCGCGGGGTTGTGAGAAGAGCGGATCAAACAAATAGCACACGGTTCGTTTATCCAGGTTCGAGCCGCGCGGATGTGTAAAACCCTACTCCTGCTTTGGTGGATTGTATATCAGTGTTCTTGAGCTTGCTATGGGGCGTGAGGAGCTCCAAAAAGCCGAATCCTCTTCCTGGTCGCCTCAGGTCTCCTTTTATAGGAAAGGAGGTGCCACAGTAGCACCAAGAGGTGGAAAAGGAGCAGTGATGTGTGGTTATCCCTCGCATTACATGACAAAGAGCATTTAATGTGTCTTGCCCAGGTGTCCTTGCTTTATCAGGGACGGGGGAGAGCCCTGTCTCGTCCGTCGCCGCTCCCTCTCACGTCGACACGCGCCCTGGCCAGCGGCGCCCGCGGTGCCATGTAGGCAGGCAGGTAGCTGAGGTGGCGCAATGGTGGGTCTCCACGAAGATCTGCATACCGCCACGCAGGTGCCTGCCCAGCTGGTTGGGTCGTCAGCTGCATGCGAAAGGCGATGGAGGTTTGACTGGCGTGGGCCTGAAGGTGGCCCAACGGGTGTTCTTGGCAAGGGCCTTGCCAGGGCCTCGGCAAGGGTCTTGCCGTGGCGCCTGCTGTCATCCCCGGCAAGGCTCTTGCCGGGGGTCTTGTGGTCCTCCTTGGCTGGGATCCCGCCAAGGATCATCATCTTCTGATGGGTGTATCTGATCTTGAATGTCTTCACAAAGATCTGCATGCCACCACGGGGATGTCTCCTGAATCCTTGCCCCATGGGGGCAGTGGACTCAAGTGTGACTCACTCCGTAGGTGTGGGGCGAGCTGCCACGGCAAGGGTCTTGCCGGGTTTGCTAAAACCGTCTCCCGGCAAGGATCTTGCCAGGGGAGGGGTCCGCTTCGTCCCCTTTGCTCTTTGTGGTCTTGGTCTTGGTGTCGTTTTGCTTCCCCTGGGCTTCGGCCTTACCTTGGCTCACTCCCTTGCCTTGCTCAGTGTGGTGGTGTCCGTGGCTCAGACTGCCCGTGCACAGTTATAGGGGTACAAAAAGCGTACCCCTCTTTTTGTACACCGACAGGAACCCCGGGCCTGGGCCACACGTAAGCGCAATCGCGTCGTTGGGCTAGGCCCAAAAACGGTGCGCGGGCAGGCGGGGTGGTTTTTACCGTGGTAAGTCTCTTCGCGCACTGCGCTTCCCATGCTTCCCGCGTGTGGCACAGCATGGGGAGGCGTGTGTGACATGGGCGGCATGCGTGGGGTTGCTTCCCGCGGGCATGCGTCACATCACAGTTAGTGTGAAAGGAGGCGGCCCCCGTTTTCCCCCATAAGAAGGAATAACCGTGGGCGCGCTGCTCACTTTCTCCTCTCCCCTCATACCTTTTCCGATCTCTGAGCCTCCATTCCCTTTATTCCTTCCTTCCTAAGCTTTCGTTGTCGCCCGCCGCCGCTGCTTTGCCATCCCCCTTCCTCAGCCCTCTGAACTTCTTGGTCACCATGGCTCCCAAATTCGCCAAGGGCAAGGGGGTGGCTAAGGGCGCCGGGACGGTGGAGCCGCCGGAGAGGGCGCTGTCGGGGGACCGCACGAAGTCTGCCTTCTTCTTCCCCTCGATGGTTGATGTTCAAGAGCTCCGGGCCTCCTTCAAGCCCCTATGGGGAGTGAAGACGGGGGGAGAGGGTTCGGGACACCCGGCGACGCGCATCATTCCTGCCGCTTGCGCTTATCCTGCCTCAAATAGGTACCCCTTCTTCGTTGATTACTTTTCTTGCGGGCTATGCCCTCCTTTCTCCGATTTCTTTTGCGACGTTATGCACACCTTCGGCTTTCGCCTCTTGGATTTTACTCCGAATCCGGTGGCGTGCATGGCTTTATTCGCGCATCTTTGCGAAGGTTTTGCTGGGGTGCAGCCCAACACGGCGCTCTTCCGCCATTACTTCTTCCCTCGAATCCAGCCGAGAGGAGCCGTCTCCAGTTGTGTCACCTGGATCCCAAGATCCAAGGGGGCGTACCCGAACGGTGCCGTGAAGGAGAGGTGGGACGAATGGCGTGGCCAATTGTGCTGGATTGAAGATGAGAACCCGGCGGAATTCTGTAAGGTCCGCCGAGCGCCGCCGGGCCACGGCAGCGATTGGAGTGATGTCGATGCCGCTGATGGGAGGCTCACCATCGCAACCACCAGGATTCTCCGGCTCACCCAGGCCGGACTCATGCTTGAGATGATCGGGGCGGACTTCATTCGCCGCCGGATCGCCCTGTTGCACAGCAAGGGAGGCCAGCTTGGCTCTTCACGAACCCGGCTGGCATTATGCGACTCCGCCCCGGCCTCGATCACAACTTCACAGTGCTGGCGCATGCCCACTTCTGCCAGCGGCTTTTCTAGCTTGATGTGTGTCGCGATGGCGAGGTCGAGCGGACCGGCAAGGCCGCGAGGGCTACCGCAAAGGTTGGCAAGGCCCTCAAGGGGCCATTTTTCAAGCTGCCAGCAGGGGTGGTCCCATTGTGCAACAATTCGCGTCGGTCCGAGATCATCGCCATGACGTCGGACTATAATGCACACGGCCCTGTCCCAAGCTGGAAGGAGCCGAAGGTCAAGGATGTGCAGCAATTCTTCGACACCCTGATCGAGGTGTACGTCAATGCCGATGCCGAGCGGTGGCTTATCATGGACACCACCCAGGCAGAGCTGGACTACATTGCCACTAGGGCGAGGGAGGCACAGCTTGCCATGGAGGCCGGCAGCACCGGGGGCGTGGAGGACATGGCCGCAACGGCGGTGGAGGAAGAGGAGCTCTCCCGGTGGGCGGCGGCCTCCGGGGAGGTCGGCAGCGCCAACACTGGATCTCCGGTCGTCGAAGACGCGGTCGATGAGTCGTCGGGGGAGGAGGAGGACACGGCGGCGGGCTCGACGCCAACCAGGGGAAGAGGGTGAGTCCCGCGGCGGGCTGGCTCCGGTGAGCCGGCCTGGCCCGGCAGGGCTGCGCGGCCTCAATTGACCTTGGAGGGGTCTGGGCGCCACACGAGGGCCTCGGCAGCCAAGAGGCTGGTAAAGGCCGCTGAGAAGAAGAAGACGACAGCCCCTTCCTTATCCGGGCGCGCACAAACCCCGCCGCCTCCTTCGCCTCCTCCGGCAAGCATCGACTCGGATGATGATGCGGAGCTCCCTTTTGTTCTCGGGCCTCTCAGCCCGGAGAGGAAAAGGAAACTGGTGGAAGAGGAGGAGACGGATGACGAGTAAGTTCTCCGTTCCTTACTGTCATTTCCATTTCCTTGAATTGGGTCGCTTGTCTTGATCCATTTTTGCTTCCGTAGGGAGACAGAGACGTTGGCCCAGAGGGCGAAGAGGGCGAGGACCTCGGCGAGGAGCCAGCCCCCGGTTGGGGCTTCAAAGACACCACTGGTGGTGCTGAGCAGCCCGGACAGCAGCCCCCGGCGCAGCCCCCAGCGTAAGTTCGTCACCCTCTTCTTACTCGACATGTGGTAGGTGCTCGATGCCATGACACTAACCTTGCCAGGTTTGCAGGAGGGGAGTGGCAGCAGGAGGAGCCACAGAGGGCTACTCCCAACACACCACCCCCATCGACTACGCCGTCGCGGGGGGCGTCCCCGGCAAGGGCATCAGGCACGGAGCCCACACCCATGGAGGAAGAGGGGAACTTGGGCGCTGGTGGCTCTCCCATGGTGCCAAATGTTGGCGGAGAGGGGACTTCTGCTTCACAGCCTGGCACTGGTGAGTCACCTGTCCTTCGTCTCTGTTTTTCCCTTATTCTTTTCTTGGCTTCATTGCTCCCATTTCTGCCCAGGCCCTCCTTCAACAGGTATGGAGGACGTGGATACCGTTGCTGGGAACGTTGCTGAGGAGGTCGCCAAGGATGCTGCCGAGGACACCGCGGCGGGGGCCGCCAAGGCGACCGGTGAGGCTTCTGCCGGGGGCACCAGCGGTGGACCTGCCGGTGGGGCCGGCAAGGCCTCCGTCGAGGAAGAGGTGGTGGGTGACCAGCCTCCCTCCTCCTCAACCTCGGGCCCCGGCAGGTATCTGAAGGTGGGCGACGATCTCTTCGTCCACCTCCTAGGGGCGTCAAGTCGGGCGCCCGCCGAAGGGGAAGTTTTCGACGGCGAGGTGCTTGCCGCCACCGGGCTCGAGGTGGTTGATGAGCCGGGGGTTGGTGGTGACGGTTCCCCAGAAGAGCAGCTTTTCCATGCCATGGGGGCCAATTTCCGGAAGCTCCAAGTGCTCTACCGTGCTCGGCTGGAAAAGGTCAAGTCCAGGATGGCAACGGTGGACAACACGGAGGTGGACTTCAAGGCGCGCGTTGCCGAGACGCAGACCTGGTTCCACCAGGCTCGCGAGGAGCAGAGGGCCTTCCAGCAGAAATTGGCCGAGCGCGATGTTGAGCTCACCATGAAGATGGCCGACATCGAGAAGGCCAAGGAAAAGGCGGCGAACTTGGCTGCCGCGGCTGAGGCCACCCAGAACCAGCAGCAAGCCACCTTGGATTCCCAGGAAGAGGACCTCACCGTGCGTGAGGCGAAGCTTGCCGCAGTGCTCCGTGGTAAGGATGAGGAGCTCGAGGCCCTTGTCACGCGGCGGACTCGCGAGCTGGAGCAGAGGCACAAGGAGGCACTCGATGCCCAGGCTCTGGCCCATGCCGGCAAGGTAAGGGAGTTGGAGGTGGCGCAGGACGAGCTAAAGGAGCAGGCCCTCAAGCTGTCCAACGAGAAGAACATGCTCAACAGCGCCTTGGTGGAGGCGCAAGGAGCGGTCATCAGCAGGGCTGGGGAGCTCTCCGAAGTGCAAAACTCCATCAAAGACCTCAAGCTGAAGCTGGAGGATCTTGAGAAGATGCTGTCGGAGAGCAGGGCTCGGGAGGAGACCTTGACCAGGAGCCTGGAGGAGGAGAAGCAGCTGCGGGCGAACGAGGCCGCCTCCCACCAGGATTATGTGGCGGGCGAGAACAGATGGATCAGCCGCCTGGAGGAGGTCGCCGGCAGGGTCACCTCGCAGTTGGCCACCATGGGGATGCCACACGTGAGGTACGCCCCTGAGCGCAGTGGGACCGTCAACACCAAGTTGACCCTGTTCTTCGAGGGCGTCCTCGGAGCCTTGGCGTATCTTCACTCCAACAGGGCGTCCACACTGGCCGAGGAGGCCCGGCGACTTTGCCGGAAGTTCGTGACCAAGGTCCTCACCAAGACGGCGTACTAGAATCCCGATCTTGACTTCGCGGCCGCGATGAAGAGCTTGCTGGATGGTGCTGGCCTCAGGGTGCTCAAGGAGCGCATCAAGCCCATCACTGACTGCATCGATGAAATCAAGAGGGTGGAAGGCCAGCGCCGGGATTAGGCATCCCGTTCTTCTTCGCCACTGCGGGTTCCCGACCAAGAAATTTTTTATCTTTAGTTAGAACCGCAACTATGATGTGATGTAATATAACTTTGAAGTACTCTTAATTTTCATGCATGTTATTTCCCCGTTCGATTCCTCTTTGTATGCGTGCCCTACGTTGATCAGGAAGGCTTGCCGGCGCAGAAGCCCCTAGCGGCGTTTTGGGGACGGATCCCCATGGCCAGCCTTGTGCGTGTGCTGCCGGACGAGCCACATTTCCGTTCTGAACGCAGCTGCTCGAACTGTCGAGCTTGACTCGAGTCAGAATCGGGGGCGTTGCAGATCACGGAAGGCTACTCTGCCATTCTCGACGCAGCCGCTTGAGCTGTTGAGCGGACTCGAAACAGGGCAAGGGCGTTGCCGATCGTGGTAGAGCCCCCTGGCATGCAAGTTTCTCATACAAAGCAAATATCTCCGGGGGGAATAACCTCAAATAAGAAGGGTAGCACAAATAAGGGTTCAGTGCAACTTAGCTTCTGTTTGCAATCGCTCGAGTGTCGATCTTCTAGCCTCCTTTCTTCTTCAAGGGTCACGAGGATGAAGGAGTGCCCGGCTAACTGCTAGAGCCGATTCTCACAACTGCGCCCCCTACCTGGCGCGCCAAAGATGTCGGTGGGGATGACACCTATGGGATCACAAGAATCACTACTACAGTTGCGGGGCGCGGGGTCGTGAGAAGAGCGGATCAAACAAATAGCACACGGTTCGTTTATCCTGGTTCGGGCCACGGGGATGCGTAAAACCCTACTCCTGCTTCGGTGGATTTTATATCAGTGTTCTTGAGCTAGCTATGGGGCGTGAGGAGCTCCAAAAAGCCGAATCCTCCTCCTGGTCGCCTCGTGCCTCCTTTTATAGGAAAGGAGGTACCACAGTAGCACCAGGAGGTGGAAAGGGAGCAGTGATGTGTGGTTATCCCTCACCTTACATGACAAAGCACATTTAATGCGTCTTGCCCAGGTCTCCTTGCTTTATCGGGGACGGGGGAGAGCCATGTCTTGTCCATCGCCGCTCCCTCTCACGTCGACACGCGCCCTGGCCAGCGGCGCCCGCAGTGCCATGTAGGAAGGCAGGCTGCTGAGGTGGCGCAGTGGTGGGTCTCCACGAAGATCTGCATGCCGCCACGCAGGTGCCTGCCCAGCTGGTTGGGTCGGCAGCTGCATGCGAACGGCGGTGGAGGTTTGACTGGCGTGGACCTGAAGGTGGCCCAACGGGTGTTCTTGGCAAGGGCCTTGCCGTGGCGCCTGCTGTCATCCCCGGCAAGGCTCTTGCCGGGGGTCTTGTTGTCCTCCTTGGCTGGGATCCCGCCAAGGATCATCATCTTCTAAAGGGTGTATCTGATCTTGAATGTATTCACAAAGATTTGCATGCCACCACGGGGATGTCTCCCAAATCCTTGCCCCACGGGGGCAGTGGACTCAAGGGTGACTCACTCCGTAGGTGTGGGGCGAGCTGCCATGGCAAGGGTCTTGCCGGGTTTGCTAAAACCGTCTCCCGGCAAGGATCTTGCCGGGGGAGGGGTCCGCTTCGTCCCCTTTGCTCTTTGTGGTCTTATTCTTGGCATCGTTTTGCTTCCCCTAGGCTTCAGCCTTACCTTGGCTCACCTCCCTTGCCTTGCTCAGTGTGGTGGTGCTTGTGGCTCAGACTGCCCATGCACAGTTATAGGGGTACAAAAAGCGTACCCCTCTTTTTGTACACCGATAGTGCTGTTCGATTGATTTGTGAAGTGCAAGGGAGGGCACTTGGCCTGCGTGGACTGCCACGTCGAGCGCCCCGGGAACAAGTGGTAGTGCCAGAAGTGCGAGCGTGGCGGTGGCTTTGACGTGTGGAACACGTCCGTGGATGCCGTCCTCTCCTTGGTGAGGGTGGACTGCATGCATGAAGGTTGTGGGCTCTACGTCACTTACCACAAGCTCGCCGATCACCAGAGCGTGTGTCCACTCGCGCCCTACAAATGCCCCATGCCCGTCTGCAGCTATGAAGGCCCGCCGCCGGCGCTCTCCCACCACATCAGCATCGTGCATCCCATGCCCGTGCACAGGATTCAGTACGGCATGGTGCTCCAGTTGCAAGTGCCACTGTCGGAGCCACGGCTCTTGCTGTTCACGGAGGAGGATGGTCATGCATTCTTTTGGTCGGCGGCGTGCTCGACATCGGCGTGCCTATCACCGTGTCAGTCGTCTACATCAGAGCGGGGTCGTCCGCACTACCGCACTATGCGGCCAAGCTGTGGGCGAATGGCCAGCCATGGGAGCCCAAAGGCAGGACCGACGCCGTCAAGGTGGAAATGGAGGTGACAAGCAGCAAGGATCCCGGCGACATCGCCGTGCATGAGCTTACCTTCTTCACAGTTCCGCCCAAGCTGCTGGCCGGGGCTAAGCTGGTGTCCCACCACATTTAGATTGACAAGCTCACATCCTAAATGATTCTACAGTGCCTTCTGTTTATCTTAGTAATATGCTAATATAGGGGTTAGCTCGGTCTACTTTACCTTAAGAGATGGTGCGCTTTTGTGGCGATGCAACAATTACTTCGACATCAGATCAACAGTTAAGGTAATTTTCAACAGTCAAACGGATATTTTGTGTCTGTTGGATATAAAGATCCTTTGGGTTAGAAGTATAACAACTTATAAGAAGTAAGTATAACACCTTATATGCTTGTTTGTTCAGGAAGTGTTGCATACTTGTGCGAGTTGACGCGAACATTGAAGTAGTAGTACTACTAGTAGTACTTCGTCTGATCCTAATTTCTCTGCGCATAAGGCTAGTCATAGTGGGAGTAACATAGGTGATAACATCACACTTATCTAGAAAAAATAGATGATGTGGCATGTAACTAATGAAGAAAGAGAGGCATGTGGTAGCATGGCTAGTTACTGTAACATCACACATATCAAAAAAAGATGAGTATACAACCTAATAAATGGAGTGATGCATGACACAACACATATGTTACTACACACTGTGGAGGTAGTAACATAGACTAGTAACATGTGCATGATACTACACTAAGTTACTCCACACTATGACTAGTCTAAGTCGAGGCACGGATACCAAGGAGGACCTGGTTGTGTCTATACTTGGATAACTCACCCGACTGCAGGCGCACCAGGCAGACGAAGCTCGTATCGTGTTGGTGCCATGTGTGGCCCGCACATTAACCAAAACCTCGTGCCTCCATCTTAGCCTCCGCATTTTAAACTTCTCAATCTCAAGGCCAAGGAGCAACATGAAACCTATGATAGAGCCAATCGGATGGTTGAGAACACTAAAATTCGTAGCTACAGATGCGTGTGTGAGAGAGGACGAGTGCGTGCGTGCACCTCTTCTCTTCCTGTATAACGTACTAAACTCAGAATACAAGTGTATGTGGGTGTCATCGACCTAGGGAGCTAGAGATGGTGCATGCGAGAAGTCCCGAGAGATAGGTGTGTGGGGGGGAAAGAGGGAGAGAGATGATATGTGTCGATGTAATGCGTGTGAAAAAAGACTAGTCTATAGCTTGCCACGAGGCTATTGCTGTCGAACACCCCAATAACGGTAAGATATGTATCCGATGGTGCCATTTATTGCACGTACACGGCAGTGGAAAAACAAGTAGTACCATGGCATATGCTACACCACGGACGAGAACACGTGCCCACGTTACGCCATCCGGGAATAGTGCCGCACTTCGAAACTAGAACGGTCAATAAAATTTGAGCTTGCGTCTCGTCACATTCCAAATTACTACCACGCTATATTTAATTGCAAACATGTTCACACTGATCACAACCTAAACGGTTTCCCACTTAGGAGCGTATTAGTAGTACTCGGTTATAAATACTACTATGCCAAGATGACTGCACATTCCTCCTCAACTCCTGATCCACAAAAAACAATCAAGTCATTCATCATCGTTCCTTTGCATCTACCATGGCCAGCGTGAGTTCTGGGTCGAGAGATTTCCACCAGGGAGTGGCGAGCATGGAAGAGGAAGAACGAGAGATGTCTCACCTCGCCGTGAAAGCAGCCGATATGTCCAGCCGCGCAGCAGTAGCAGCATAGAGGTCCCGCCGTGCCGCCGAAGCAGCACGGTGGTCCTGCCGCACCGTCGATGTAGCAGACTGGTCCGGATGCAGCGCGGAAGCAGAAGAGATGTCCCGCCGTGCCACCGAAGCAGCACGAAGGTCCTACCGCGCCGTGGCGGCCTGGCAAAATTTCTCGCAGGCAGGCGAGGACTCTTACAGGCGCATGCATGCGATCGTCCATAGCCAGATGGATCAAATATCCGGCTGGGCGAGGTTGCAGGATGAGGCTACCAGTGTCATCCGGCAATAGGGGAGGGAAATGCGAAGCTCCGGCCGAGCGTGACCTGCTGAGGGTGAAGATCGCCAGAAGGGAGAAGCGGGTGGAGGAGACCGCTGCCTTCTTGCAGAGGACGGGCATCATCGTCAAGAAACTTATGGACAAGAATGCCATGCTCCGCATAGAGCGCGAAAGGTTGGTGGAGGAAGCATGGGATGCTACCAAGCAGCATATTAAGGACATGAAACTGATGAAAGAGATCATCACCGCTCGCCGCGAGAACTAGTCTTCGTGACCTGCAGCGCATAAAGAAAGTAGAGATCAGCGAGCCAGATCGTTGTATGCGTCTTCCTTCTTCTTTTGCCCTTGTGTATTTCGGGCATAGCCGCATGTGGCTTTTCTAATTATCTTCCTAATTATGTAAGACAATTATTATCCACTCTCATCGTCCTTATATATATTCATCAGTCTTGCTATAAGTCGTAGTAGATGCTATATAGGTCCGTCGGATCTTACATCAAGATCCATGCAAAATTTTATTTTCAGATTTTCTTTTTTCTCTCTTAAATCTCAATTGAGTGAGACATAGCCACGCCATTAAATAGAGGCTCGGGAGACATTAATGGAGACCTTGGCAGAGAGGTGGACAGCAAATGGAGGTCAAAGGGCTCTCCACCAAATAAGCACACGCAGGGGTATGATCACACGCCTCCCATACTCAAATAGCTACCCTACACGACGCCTCCTACCTAATTAAAAAATGGGACACGTCGTGGCACGCAAATGGTAAATAGAATGCCCACGGTTTCAATAATACGAACATGACAACACTTGTTCCAGAATGACTTTGTTGATTGTTAATGTGCGCGCCTTCGCAAATCGGACAGCAAAAATTACCACAAAATGTTGGTGCCATGTGATATGTCTCCAACATATCTATAATTTTTGATTGTGCCATGCTATATTATCTACTGTTTTGGACATTATTGGGCTTTATTATCCTCTTTTATATTATTTTTGGGACTAACCTTTTAACCGGAGGCCCAGCCCAGAATTGCTGTTTTTTGCCTGTTTTAGGGAAAGGAATATCAAACGGAGTCCAAACGGAATGAAACCTTCGGGAACGTGATTTTCTCACCGAATACAACTCAGGAGACTTGGACCCTATGTCAAGCCAGCTAACAGGAGCCCACGAGGTGGGGGGCGTGCATACCCCCCCCCCCCCCAGGCGCGCCCTCCACCCTCGTGGGGCCCCTGTTGCTTCCCCGACGTACTTCTTCCTCCGATATATACCCACGTACCCCCAAACGATCAGAACAGGAGCCAAAACCCTAATTCCACCACCGTAACTTTTTGTATCCACGAGATCCCATCTTGGGGCCTGTTCCGGAGCTCCGCCGGAGGGGGCATCGACCACGGAGGGCTTCTACATCAAGACCATAGCCTCTCTGATGAAGTGTGAGTAGTTTACTTTAGACCTACGGGTCCATAGTTAGTAGCTAGATGGCTTCTTCTCTCTTTTTGGATCTCAATAAAATGTTCTCCCCCTCTCTTGTGGAGATCTATTCGATGTAATCTTCTTTTTGCGGTGAGTTTGTTGAGATCGATGAATTGTGGGTTTATGATCAAGTCTATCTATGAATAATATTTGAATCTTCTCTGAATTCTTTTATGTATGATTGGTTATCTTTGCAAGTCTCTTCGAATTATCAGTTTGGTTTTGCCTACTAGATTGATCTTTCTTGCAATGGGAGAAGTGCCTAGCTTTGGGTTCAATCTTGCGGTGTCCTTTCCCGGTGACAGTAAGGGCAGCAAGGCATGTATTGTATTGTTGCCATCGAGGATAACAAGATGGGGTTTTCTTCGTATTGCATGAGTCTAGCCCTCTACATCATGTCATCTTGCTTAAGGCGTTACTCTGTTTTTAACTTAATACTTTAGATGCATGCTGGATAGCGGTCGATGAGTGGAGTAATAGTAGTAGATGCAAGCAGGAGTCGGTCTACTTGTCTCGGACGTGATGCCTATATACATGATCATACCTAGATATTTTCATAACTATGCTCAATTCTGTCAATTGCTCAATCATAATTTGTTCACCCACCCTAGAATACTTATGCTCTCGAGAGAAGCCACTACTGAAACCTATGGCCCCCGGGTCTATATTTATCATATCAATCTCTTCCTCTTCGGGGAAAACCAACGCAGTGCTTAAAGAGGTAGCAAGAAGGATTTCTGGCGCCGCTGCCGGGGAGGTCTACGCAAAAGTCAACATACTAAGTACTCATCACATACCCTTACCTCCTGCATTACATTATTTTCCATTTGCCTCTCGTTTTCCTCTCTCCCCACTTCACCCTTGCCGTTTTATTTTCCATCTCTCTCTATCCTCCCTCTCTTTCTCTATTTGCCTCTTTTTGCCCATTTCTTGTTTGCTCGTATGGTTAGAATAGTGGTTTATTTATTACTAAACAAAGAACCTAAGATCTATGGATCCTCATCGACTTGCTAATCTTTTTAAGAGATCCAATTATGATGAACCAATTGCTAGTGAATTTTGTGCACTAGATTATCTTTATGAAGTTTTGCTTGAAATTCGTGAATCTAAAAATTGTGATGAAATGCCTTATGGAGTGATTCACGATAGATCTTTGAATAAAAAGCATGATTGCAATGATTTTACTATAAACTCTCTTGATGTCAATTGTGCTAATAATATGCAAAACCCTAAGCTTGGGGATGCTAGTTTTGCTATGTCCCCTACTTGTTGCAATGATTATGATTGGGGTGATTCTTATTATGATCTTGAAAATTTATTTAAACCCCATGATGAATATGAGATTGATAATAGTGTTTCCAATATTATGGAGAGTGGGTTTGGAAGAGTGTCAACTTTAGATCCCACTATTTTGGAAGAGTGTCAACTTTGCATGCATATGGATCATGTTGAAAATATTTTGTGTGCTAGCTATTTTGTTGAATTTTCTTATGATCCTGCATGCAATTATTATGAGAGAGGAAAATATGGTGGTAGAAATTTTCATGTTACTAAATTACCTCTCGTTATGTTGAGATTGCTATTGTTTCTTTCTGCTTCCTTGCATATGCTAGTTTTTTCTTGCCTTGATTTGTTTGCCTATAAGATACCTATGAATAGGAAGTATGTTAGACTTAGATGTGTTTGTCACATGTTTTATGATGCCCTCTTTGTGCTTCAATTCTTGACTTTCATGAGAGCATTATTGAAATATTATGCCTAGCTATAAGGCTTTAAAGAAAAGCGCTTCTTGGGAGTCAACCCAATATTTATCCTTGCTGTTATTTAATAAATAAATTATTTAGCCTCTGTTTTGGTTGTGTTTTTTGTGTTTAATTAGTTTTTGTGCCAAGTAGAACCGTTGGGAAGACATGGGGAAAGTCTTGTTGAAATTGCTGTAAAAAAACAGAAACTTCAGCGCTCACAAGAACTGCTGCCATTTTTATTTGGAGAGTGATATTTAGTTAATTATTTTTTCAGATGATTAATAGATAAATTCCTCACGTCCAGCAATTTATTTTATAATTTTTGGTGTTCCAGATCTTGCGCTAGCTACATATTACTACAGACTGTTCTGTTTTTGACAGATTCTGTTTTGCGTGTGTTTTTTGCTTATTTTGATGAATCTATGGCTAGTAAAATAGTTTATGAACCATAGAGAAGTTGGAATACAGTAGGTATAACACCCATATAAATAAATAATGAGTTCATTACAGTACCATGAAGTGGTCTTTTGTTTTCTTTCGCTAACGGAGCTCACGAGTTTTCTACTTTAAGTTTTGTGTTGTGAAGTTTTCAAGTTTTGGGTAAGGATTTGATGGATTAAGGAACAAGGAGTGGCAAGAGCCTAAGATTGGGGATTCCCATGTCACCCCAAGATAATCTAAGGACACCTAAAAGCCAAAGCTTGGGGATGCCCCGGAAGGCATCCCCTCTTTCGTCTACTTCTATCGGTAACTTTACTTGGAGCTATATTTTTATTACCACATGATTTGTGTTTTACTTGCAGCGTCTTGTATGATTTGAGTCTTTGCTTGTTAGTTTACCACAATCACCCTTTCTGTACACACCTTTTGAGAGAGCCATACATGATTTGGAATTTGTTATAATTTTGCTCTAGTGCTTCACTTATATCTTTTAGAGCACGGTGGTGGATTTGTTTTATAGAAACTATTGATCTCTCATGCTTCACTTAGATTATTTTGAGAGTCTTAATAGCATGGTAATTTGCTTAAAATCCTAATATGCTTCGTATGCAAGATTAATAATAAAACTTTCTTATGAGTGTGTTGAATACTAAGAGAAGTTTGATGCTTGATGATTGCTTTGAGACATGTAGGTAATAATATCAAAGTCGTGCTAGTTGAGTAGTTGTGAAATTGAGAAATACTTGTGTTGAAGTTTGAAAGTCCTGTAGCATGCACGTATGGTAAACGTTATGCAACAAATTTGAAACATGAGGTGTTATTTGATTGTCTTCCTTATGAGTGGCGGTCGGGGACGAGCGATGGTCTTTTCCTACCAATCTATCCCCCCAGGAGCATGCACGTAGTACCGAGGTTTTTGATGACTTGTAGATTTTTGCAATAAGTATGTGAGTTCTTTATGACTAATGTTGAGTCCATGGATTATACGCACTCTCACCCTTCCATCCTTGCTAGCCTCTTCGGTACCGTGCATTGCCCTTTCTCACATTGCGAGTTGGAGCATACTTCGCCGGTTCATCCAAACCCCGTGATATGATACGCTCTTTCACACATAAACCTCCTTATATCTTCCTCAAAACAGCCACCATACCTACCTATTATGGCATTTCCATAGCCATTCCAAGATATATTGCCATGCAACTTTCCATCATTCCGTTCATCATGACACATTCATCATTGTCATATTGCTTAGCATGGTCATGTAGTTGACATAGTATTTGTGGCAAAGCCACCATTCATTCTTTCATACATGTCACTCATGAGTCATTGCATATCCCGGTACACCGCTGGAGGCATTCATATAGAGCCATATTTTGTTCTAGTATCGAGTTGTAAATAAATAGAAGTGTGATGATTATCATTTTCTAGAGCATTGTCCCAAGTGAGGAATAAAAAAAGAGAAACACCATAAAAAGGGATAAGGCCCAAAAAGAAAAAAAAGAAAAAAAATGAGAGAAAAAGAGACAACGGACAATGTTACTATCCTTTTCCACACTTGTGCTTCAAAGTAGCACCATGATCTTCATAGTAGAGAGTCTCTCATGTTATCACTTTCTTATACTAGTGGGAATTTTTCATTATAGAACTTGGCTTGTATATTCCAACAATAGGCCTCCTGAAGTGCCCTAGGTCTTCATTGGCAAGCAAGTTGGATGCACACCCACTAGTTTCTTTTGTTGTGCTTTCATACATTTATAGCTCTAGTGCATCTGTTGCATGGCAATCCCTACTCCTTGCATTAACATCAATCAGTGGGCATCTCCATAGCCCATTGATTAGCCTCGTTGATGTGAGACTTTCTCCTCTTTTGTATTCTCCACATAACCCCCTCATTACATTCTATTCCACCTATAGTGCTAAGTCCATGGCTCGCTCTCATATATTGCGTGAAAGTTTATAGGTTTGAGATTACTAAAGTATGAAACAATTGCTTGGCTTGTCATCGGGGTTGTGCATGATGATAGCATTCTTGTGTGACGAAAATGAAACATGACTAAACCAAACAATTTTGTAGGGACGAACTTTCTTTGGCCATGTTATTTTGAGAAGACATAATAGCTTAGTTAGTATGCTTGAAGTATTATCATTTTTATTTCAATATGAACTTTTGTCTTGAATCTTTCGGATCTGAATATTCATACCACAATTAAGAAGAATTACATTAAAATTATGCCAAGTAGCACTCCGCATCTAAAATTCTGTTTTTATCATTTACCTACTCGAGGACGAGCGGGAATTAAGCTTGGGGATGCTTGATACGTCTCCAACGTATCTATAATTTTTGATTGCTCCAGGCTATATTATCTACTGTTTTGGACATTATTGAGCTTTATTTTCCAATTTTATATTATTTTTGGGACTAACATTTTAACCGGAGGCCCAACCCAGAATTGTTGTTTTTGCCTGTTTTAGGGTTTCGAAGAAAAGGAATATCAAACGAAGTCCAAATGGAATGAAACCTTCGGGAACATGATTTTCTCACCGAATACAACTCAGGAGAGTTGGACCCTACATCAAGCCAGCTATCAGGAGCCCACGAGGTAGGGGGCGTGCCTACCCCCCCCACCCCAGGCGTGCCCTCCACCCTCGTGGGGCCCCTGTTGCTCCACCGGCGTACTTCTTCCTCCTATATATACCCACGTACCCCCAAATGATCAGAACAGGAGCCAAAACCCTAATTCCACCGCCGTAACTTTCTGTATCCATGAGATCCCATCTTGGGGCCTGTTCCGGAGCTCCGCCGGAGGGTGCATCGATCACGGAGGGCTTCTACATCAACACCATATCCTGTCTGCACGGGAGCATGTGCTTCTAGTTCAAATTTGAATTATGCACATTAAATAACTAGAAACTTAATTAATGTATAAAAAGACCAAACGAACCGAGAATAATTCCAAAATTTAATATGCCACTCATGTAGTTCTATGTTGCCTCTATAAAGAAACTCAAGGGGGGGTGGCAGCGTATATTGTTTTGCACTCAAAGGTGACACGTTCCCTCTTAGAACCACGAGCCTTCTTGAGAGAAGCTCCGATTTGCAAGAATCGTATACGAAAACTTGTTCCTATTTGGCCAAATTTTTTGGCCGCAGCATGGTAGTACCATGACATGACACCGTGCCCAGCTTCATGATTTCTAGGCGTGTTTTGGATTTACAAGAATTTTAAAACCAAGTTTCTCAATAATCTCGGCCGAGCAACGATGCCCAGATGTTTGAATTTCATGCCCATTTCTTGCATGGGACCTAGAAATTCACCCGTGGACACACATGTGATTTTTCAGCAAACTTTGGTGCACAGGAGCATGTGTTTGTATTTCAAATTTGAATTATGCACATTAAATGACCAGAAACTCAACTAATGTATAAAAAAGGCCAAACGAACCCGGAATAATTCCAAAATTTAACAAGGCACTCATGTAGTTCTATGTTGCCTCTATAAAGAAACTCAAGGGGGGCAGCGCATATTGTTTCGCACTCAAAGGTGACATGTTCCCTCTCAGAACCGCGAGCCTTCTTGAGAGAAGCCCTGGTTTGCAAGAAGCTTATACCAAAACTTATTCCTATTTGGCCAATTATTTTACCACAGCATGGTAGTACCATGACAAGACACTGTGCCAAGTTTTCATGATTTTCAGGCGTGTTTTGGATTTACAAGAATTTTAAAACCAATTTTCTCAATATTCTCGGCCGAGCCACGATGCCCAGATGTTTGAATTTCATTCCCATTTGTTGCATGGGACCTAGAAATTCACCCGAGGACACACATGTGATTTTTCAACCAACTTTGGTGCACGAGAGCATGTGCTTGTAGTTCAAATTTGGATTATGCAGACTAAATGTCTGGAAACTCAACTAATGTATAAAAAAGGCCAAATGAACCCGAAATAATTCCGAAATTTAATAGGGCACTCATGTAGATCTATGTTGCCTCTATAAAGAAAATCAAGGGGGCAGCATATATTGTTTCAAACGAAAGGTGACACGGTCCCTCTCAGAACCACGAGCCTTCTTGAGAGAAGCTCCGGTTTACAAGAAGCTTATACCAAAATTGGTTTCTATTCGGCCAATTTTTTACCACAACATGGTAGTACCATGACATGACACCTTGCCAAGTTTCATGATTTCTAGGCGTGTTTTGGATTTACAAGAATTTTAAAACCAAGGTTCTCAATGTTCTTGGTAGAGCCACGATGCCCAGATGTTTGAATTTCATTCCCATTTCTTTAATGGGACCTAGAAATTCACCCGTGGACACACATGTGATTTTTCAACCAACTTTCATGCACGGGAGAATGTGCTTGTAGTTCAGATTTGGATTATGCACATTAAATGACTAGAAACTCAACTAATGTATAAAAAAGCTAAACGAACCCAGAATAATTCCAAAATTTAACAGGGCACTCATGTTGTTCTATGTTGCCTCTTTAAAGAAACTCAAGGGCGGCAGTGTATATTGTTTCGCACTGAAAGGTGACATGTTCCCACTCAGAACCACGAGCCTTCCTGAGAGAAGGTCCGGTTTGCAAGAAGCTTATACCAAAACTTGTTCTTATTCGGCCAATTTTTCTACCACAGCATGGTAGTACCATGACATGACACCGTGCCAAGTTTCATGATTTTTAGGCATGTTTTGGATTTACAAGAAATTTAAAACCAAGTTTATCAATGTTCTCGGCCGAGCCACGATGCCCAAATGTTTGAATTTCATTGCCATTTCTTGCACGGGACCTAGAAATTCACTAGAGAACACACATGTGATTTTTCAACCAACTTTGGTGCACATGAGCATGTGCTTGTAGTTCGAATTTGGATGATGCACATTAAATGACTAGAAACTCAATTAATGTATAAAAAAGGCCAAACGAACCCGGAATCAGTCCAAAATTTAACAGGGCACTCATGTAGTTCTATGTTGCCTCTATAAGAAACTCCAGGGGGGCATCGTATATTGTTTCACACTCAAAGGTGGCATGTTCCCACTCAGAACCGCGAGCCTTCTTGAGAGAAGCTCCGGTTTGCAAGCAGCTTACAACAAAACTTGTTCCTATTCGGCCAATTTTTTTACAACAGCATGGTAGTACCATGATAAGACACCGTGCCAAGTTTCATGATTTTCAGGCATGTTTTGGATTTAAAAGAATTTTAAAACCAAGTTTCTCAATGTTTTTGGGCGAGCCACGATGCCTAGATGTTTGAATTTTGTTCCCATTTCTTGCATGGGATGTAGAAATTCACCCGTGGACACACATGTGATTTTTCAACCAACTTTGGAGCACAGGAGCATGTGCTTGTATTTCAAATTTTAATTATGCACATTAAATGACTAGAAACTCAATTAATGTATAAAAAGGACAAATAAACCCAGAATAATTCCAACATTTAACAGGGCAGTCATGTAGTTCTATGTTCCCTCTATAAAGAAAGTCAAGGGGGCAGCGCATATTATTTAGCACACAAAGGTGACATGTTCCCTCTCAGAACCATGCGCCTTCTTGAGAGAAGCTCCGGTTTGCAAGAAGCTTAGACCAAAACTTGTTCATATTCGTCCCATTTTTTTACCACAGCATGGTAGTACCATGACATGACACCGTTCCAAGTTTCATGATTTTCAGGCTTGTTTTGGATTTTCAAGAATTTAAAAACCAATTTCTCAATGTTCTCGACCGAGCCACGATACTCAGATGTTTGAATTTCATTCCCATTTCTTGCATGGGACCAAGAAATTCACCCGAGGACACACATGTGATTTTTCAACCAACTTTGGTCCACGAGAACATTTGCTTGTAGTTCAAATTTGGATTATGCAAACTAAATGACCGGAAACTCAACTAATGTATAAAAAGGCCAAATGAACCCGAAATAATTCAAAAATTTAACAGGGCACTCATGTAGATCTATATTGCCTCTATAAAGAAAATCAAGGGGGGCAGCCTATATTGTTTCAAACTCAAAGGTGACACATTTCCTCTTGGAACCACGAGCCTTCTTGAGAGAAGCTCCGGTTTGCAAGAAGCTTATACCAAAACTGGTTCCTATTCGGCCAATTTTTTACCATAGCATGGTAGTACCATGACATGACACCTTACCAAGATTCATGATTTTCAGGCGTGTTTTGGATTTACAAGAATTTTAGAACCAAGGTTCTCAATGTTCTCGGTCGAGCCACGATGCCCAGATGTTTGAAATTCATTCCCATTTCTTGCATGGGACATAGAAATTCACCCGTGGACACACATGTGATTTTTCAACCAACTTTGGTGCACGGGAGCATGTGCTTGTATTTAAAATTTGAATTATGCACATTAAATGACTGGAAACTCAATTAATGTATAAAAACGCCAAACGAACCCAGAATAATTCCAAAATTTAATAGCGCACTCATGTAGTTCTATGTTTCCTCTATAAAGAAACTCAAGGGGGACAACGTATATTGTTTCACACTCAAAGGTGACACGTTCCCTCCCAGAACCATGAGCCTTCTTGAGAGAATCCCCGATTTGCAACAATCTTATACCAAAACTTGTTCCTATTCGGCCATTTTTTACCACAGCATGGTAGTACCATGACATGACACCGTGCCAAGTTTCATGATTTTCAGGCGTGTTTTGGATTTACAAGAATTTTAAAACCAAGTTTCTCAATGTTCTCGGCCGAGCCACGCTGCGCAGATGTTTGAGTTTCATTCCCATTTCTTGCATGGGGCCTAAAAATTCACCCGAGGACACACATGTGATTTTTCAACCAACTTTGGTGCACGGGAACATGTGCTTGTAGTTCAAATTTGGATTATGCACATAAAATGACTAGAAACTCAACTAATGTATAAAAAAGGTCAAACGAACCCGGAATAATTCCAAAATTTAACAGGGCACTCATGTAGTTCTATGTTGTCTCTGTAAAGAAACTCAAGGGTGATAACGTATATTGTTTCACACTCAAAGGTGACACGTTCCCTCTATGAACCACGAGCCTTCTTGAGAGAAGCTCCGATTTGCAAGAAGCTTATACCAAAACTTGTTCCTATTTGGTCAATATTTTACCACAGCATGGTAGTACCATGACATGACATCATGCCAATTTCATGATTTTCATGCGTGTTTTGGATTTACAAGAATTTTCAAACCAAGTTTCTCAATGTTCTCGGCCGAGTCATGATGCTCAGATGTTTGAATTTCATTCCCATTTCTTGCATGGGACCTAGAAATTCACCCGAGGACACACATGTGATTTTTCAACCAACTTTGGTGCACGGGAGCATGTCCTTGTAGTTCCAATTTGGATTATGCAGATTAAATGACCGGAAACTCAACTAATGTATAAAAAGGCCAAACGAACCCGAAATAAATCCAAAATTTAACAGGGAATTCATGTAGATCTATGTTGCCTCTATAAAGAAAATCAAGGGATGCAGCGTATATTGTTCAAACATAAAGGTGACACGTTCCCTCTCAGAACCACGAGCCTTCTTGAGAGAAGCTCCGGTTTGCAAGAAGCTTATACCAAAATAATTCCAAAATTTAACAGGCACTCGTGTAGTTCTATGTTGCCTCTAGAAAGAAACTCAAGGGGGCAGCATATATTGTTTCGCACTCAAAGTTGACACAATCCATCTCAGAACCACGAGCCTTCTTCAGAGAAGCTCCGGTTTGCAAGAAGCTTCTACCAAAACTGATTCCTATTCGGCCAATTTTATACTAGTGCATGGTAGTACCATGAGATCTCACCTATCCAAGTTTCATGATTTTCAGGCGTGTTTTAGATTTACAAGAATTTTAAAACCAAGGTTCTCAATGTTCTTGGTCAAGCCACGATGCCTAGATGTTTGAATTTCATTCCCATTTCTTGCATGGGACCTAGAAATTCACCCGTGGACACACATGTGATTTTTCAACAAACTTTGGTGCACGGGAGCATGTGATTGTATTTCAAATTTGAATTATGCACATTAAATGACCAAAAACTCAATTAATGTATAAAAAAGGCCAACCGAATCCGGAATAATTCCGAAATTTAACAGGGCACTCATCTAGTTCTATGTTGCCTCTATAAAGAAACTCAAGGGGGCAGCATATATTGTTTCGCACTCAAAGGTGACACGTTCCCTCCTAGAACCACGAGCCTTCTTGAGAGAAGCTTCGGTTTGCAAGAATCTTACACCAAAACTTGTTCCTATTCAGCGAATTTTTTTACCACAGCATGGTAGTACCGTGATATGACACTGTGCCAAGTTTCATGAATTTTAGGTGTGTTTTGGATTTACAAGAATTTTAAAACCAAGTTTCTCAATGCTCTCAGTCGAGCCACGATGCCTATATGTTTGAATTTCATTCCCATTTCTTCCATGGGACCTAGAAATTCACCCGAGGACACACATGTGATTTTTTTAACCTACTATGGTGCACGGGAGCATGTGCTTGTAGTTCAAATTTGAATTATGCACATTAAATGATCAGAAACTCAATTAATGTATAAAAAAGGCCAAATGAACCCACAATAATTCCAAAATTTAATAGGGCACTCATGTAGTTCTATGTTGCCTCTATATTGTTTTGCACTCAAAGGTGACACGTTCCCTCTCAGAACCACGAGCCTTCTTGAGAGAAAGCTCCGGTTTGCATAAAGCTTATACCAAACGTTGTTCTTATTAGGCCAATTTTTTACCACAGCATGGTAGTACCATGACATGACACCGTGCTCAGTTTCATGATTTTAAGGCATGTTTTGGATTTACAAGAATTTCAAAACCAAGTTTCTCAATGTTCTCGGCCGAGCCACGATGCCTAGATGTTTGAATTTCCATCCAATTTCTTGCATGAGACCTAGAAATTCACCCGAGGACACACATGTGATTTTTCAACCAACTTTGGTGTAACAAACTGGATTTTGGCCCTTTTCTTTTTCTTTTGATTTATTTAGTTTTATTTCTGTTTTTCTTTTTGGAGTGGTTCTGTGGCCCTGTCACTTGGGAAATCATCTTCATTTCCTCCCCCAAGTGGCTTTTCATCCTCAAAACTTTGCCAAGATCATATCACACCACTACTTGACAAAACCCTAATTTCTTTTTCTCATAATATTCCTTTTTCTATTAAAGGAATAACTCTATCTGCCTAGGTTGTGAAGCAACCTATATTTTTGTCCATCCAAAAATCCCCAAATATTTCTTATTTCTTATAAATTGTTTGGGTCATCTCTTCCTAAAATATGGCAAAATATTTCATGGGCCATATTTCTCATCATGCTCAATAAATTCATTTCCTATTCTGTCCTAAATGGCACATTGTGAAGCAAGTGCTATTTATATTTGCCAATTTGACCCCAAACTTTTTGGACATCTTCTCCTGTCCAAATAATTGCACTGTGCCAAAATTCAAGTGTATCTGCCTAGCCAAACTTCCTCAGTGATGTTTCAAAGTTCATGTCTGAGGGAAGCCTTTGTGAAGGAAGTGCTAGCCAGGGTTATCCAAATAATTTGAAATTTTGTATGCCTCTTCTTGTGATCATATTATCTCATGCCTACAAATTTCAGCTCCATCCCTTGATCTATGTGAGCACAACATCAAATCTTTGATTCTGTCAATATTTTCAGATTGTGAAGCAAGTATATTTTATATTTCTTCATTTTTCCTGAAAATTTACCAGAGCATTCTCCTACCCAAATAACTTCTCACTACCAAATTTGGCATCGATTCTTAAAGCCAATATTTCTCTAGAATTTTTGCAAGTTTCTGGTCAGCAAGGATGTTTATGAAGCAAGTACCATTTTGGAGAATCCAATTGGTATGAAACTTTTACAACATCTTTATATGATCAACTAATCAAGCCTTGCCAAATTTGAGCTCAAGTTGATGCTTCATGTGAGTGCATCATCATGCTCAAGTTTCTGGAGCATTTTGGTCAGTTGCAAAACAACTATATCAACCATTGGTCCAAATCACCTCAAATTTCACAGGACTAGAGTCCTTCCTATCCTAAACCTCCCAGAAAGCTTATTTAGCCCTTAGCATTTATCTGTTGATCACTGCATCATGGTTCAGATTGATCTAGTAAACTTTAGAGCTTACTTACCATTTACCCGATTCACTTTTAATCGAGCTAACACCATGGTTGTAACCTACCCAAGGAGGACTTACCACTAGACAACGTTTGCCAACCCTTGGCACCTTCTCCTTGCCAGCTCACGCGGTGACCACCGCTTTGGCACGCGCTGGCCGTGCCCAGAACGTCTTCTTGCTCGGGCCCCTCCTTTGCTCGGCATCTCGGCGAGCATGGGCCTGTCCACCGTGTTCCCCGCGTCGTCGCCATCCTCCTGGAGCTACCTCCCCCTCCGTCCGCTTCTCCGTCGGTGCTCGTCGCCGCGCGCCCACAAGTGCACTGTGGCCAATCGAGCATTCAAGTAGTTTTGGCTCAGTTCATCTCCGTTGTCTTCCTCCCCGTGCTCCGTTGGCCTCCTCTGGCCTGTGAGATGCTCCACTGCTCCTCCCCCGTCGTCTACCAGCGAGCTCGGGTGCGTGCACACGCATCCGCGGCGATGCCAGCTCGGCCTACTCCTCCCCTGCCTATATAAGGCTGTCCCGGGCGTGTTTCTCCTCACCACTCGATCTCATTCACTCCTAGCTGCCTCCCCGACCACCCAAACGAGCTCGAGGACCTCTCGTGCCTCGCCAACGCCACCATGGCCACCTCCTCTGCTCTGCCCCGATTCCGGTGACCCAAAGCCCCATTCTCTCTCCCACCGCCTCTAGTAGATCACCCAGCCACCAGAGTCTCTCCCTCGACTCTCCGTTCGTCGCTGCAGTCGCCATCACCTCGTCCTCAACTTTCGGCCGATGCTCCCCTCCGCCGCAGCTCTCTGTTCTGTTTGCTCCGCTATTCTCCGGCATGGGAAGATCCCTCAGTGGGGTGCGCCTCGTCTCCCTAAGCTCGTCGGTGTGCTGCATGACTCGAGGGATGGTCGGAGTCGTCCGGGCGAGCTCCGGCGCTGTTGACCCACTCCCTATCCAGCAAGGAGGCGCGGGGAAGTAGAAGGAGGAGGCGGGAGGAGGGAGTTGACCAGCGCGTGGACCCCATGGCCCCACTAGTCAGCGATACAAGAGCCGACGCCACCTCTGCTGACTAGGATAAGTGGAAGCGTATTCCACTAGAATACGTCTTCCCTATCCGAAAGCGTACTCGGGCTCTGTTGTGGTCCAGTTTACGTTTTCTCAGTCGTAAAGCATATTCTGTCAAAAAGCGCTTTCTGTTTTCTTTCTCGGGGGCCTGTTTGTGGATATATTTTTACATATAGGTCCCTGGCAGTCAAATAGCTATAACTTTTCAACCACAACTCCAAATGAGGTGAATCCAAAGCCCACTTCTTCATTTCATAAAGACCGTTCGGATGGAATCATTTTCACCATGTGTCAACATTCTGAAAATGACCATTTTGCCCTTGCACTAAACCAGCCCCTTTCGAGAGAGAACGTTTTCCGGCGATTCTTTCTGCGGCTTCACCGCATTTCTTCTTCGAGTATTCTTCATCCAGGCAAGCCACACCCTCCATTTGCATGATTGCAATGCAGTGACATGGTTTAAGTGATATAAACTTGTTTAAAATATTACATTAGCTATGTATGCTTTGTTCATGGCATTTCTTGTAGTATGGTTTTGGTGTAGCTGTTGCCATGATATTGCCTTGAGTTCTAGGACTTACGTTTTGATGATTATGTGGATGACATGTTGCCTTTGGATTCTTATTGGCTATTATGATTATGCTCATGATGGTATTATGCTTTGGATTATTACTGTGGATGACATGTTGCCTTTGGATTCTTAGTGGCTAGTGTTAGTTCCATCATGATACTAGTTGATCTTATGTTTTGGAGTATGATGTTGGAAATGATGCTTGCATGTGGATCATAGTTGGATAGTTAGTTATTGATATTTGAGTAGTAGTCTTATCATTCTTGGATTCATCATGATAGTAATGTTAGACTGTCCTCGGAGTATGTTGATATGACGATATTAAGCTTTGGATTAATTGTTGGATAGTGCCATGACTTGGATTATAGGTTGATAGATGGTATCGGAGTATCAATCATTACTATTATATTTTGGAGATACGATATTCAGCGTTGGATTATTTTTTGGATATTGCTATGACTTGGATTATAGGTAGGTACATGATATCGGAATGTCAACCATTACTATTATATTTTGGGGATAAATTCCATCATTAAGTTGGTCAGGTGCCATCGAACCGGGCTTTTCCAGTGCAACCACATTTGCCTTTATGGGAAGGCCCTAATGTGGTCTATGGTCGTGCCTCTCGCCGGTGCCTCCAACGAGGGAAGGTTATGGGCGTGCGGTACCTGGCCCGGTAAGTAGAAATAACCTTGTGTGCCCGTTGTCGTTGTTGTTATGTGCATGGTCCCCGTGAGAGACGGTCCCCGGGAGGGACGTTTTGGCCACGACGATGGTCGTTGTGTCTTTGGTAGACACGGGGCCACCCAGGACTAGCCCAATTGGCAGCGGGTCGGAGTGGCCGGGAGAGTGTCATGGCAGTAGATTGGTTTTGTCAGAACGTCGTTGGTCCACCCGAATGGGAGTGCGAGGCCATGGGTTTTATGGTGTGGGTAAAGTGCGCTACCTCTACAAAGTGTGTATTGAAATATATCGATAGCCGCGTCCTCGGTCATGGGCATGGGTTCGTACTAGGTCACACCGTTCGATCAACACTCACACGACGGAATGACTTATAGGTGATATATTTATATGTTAATATGTTGAGCAGTACAGATTGCAAGAAACTCAACTAATGTATAAAAAGGCCAAACGAACCCGGAATTATTCCAAAACTCAACTAATGTAGTTCTAGGTTGCCTCTATAAAAAAACTCAAGGGGGGCAGCGTATATTGTTTCACACTCAAAGGTGAGAAGTTCCCTCTCAGAATCAGGAGCCTTCTTGAGAGAAGCTTTGGTTTGCATGAAGCTTATACCAAAACTTGTTCCTATTCGTCCAATTTTTTTACCACAACATGGTAGTACCATGACATGACACCATGCCAAGTTTCATGATTTTCAGGCGTGTTTTGGATTTACAAGAATTTCAAAACCAAGTTTCTCAATGTTCTCGGCAGAGCCACGATGCCCAGATGTTTGGATTTCATTCCCATTTCTTGCATGGGACTAGAAATTCACCTGTGGACACACATGTGATTTTTCAACCAACTTTGGTGCACGAGAGCATGTGCTTGTATTTCAAATTTGAAGTATGCACATTAAATGACCAGAAACTCAATTAATGTATAAAAAAGGCCAAACGAACCCAGAATAATTCCGAAATTTAACAGGGCACTCATGTAGTTCTATGTTGCCTCTATAAAGAAAGAAAAGTGGGGGGCAGTGTATATTGTTTTGCACTCAAAGGTGACATGTTCCCTCTCAGAACCACGAGCCTTCTTGAGAGAAGCTCTGATTTGTAAGAATTTGTACCAAAACTTGTTCCTATTCGGCCATTTTTTAACATGGGATAGTAGTACCACGACATGACACTGTGCCAAGTTTCATGATTTTTAGACGTGTTTTAGATTTCCAAGAATTTTAAAACCAAGTTTCTCAATGTTCTCGGCCAAGCCACTATGCCCGGATATTTGAATTTCATTCCCATTTCTTGCATGGGACCTAGAAATTTACCCAAGGACACACATGTGATTTTTCAACCAACTTTGGTGCATGGGAGCATGTGCGTTCAAATTTGATTTATGCACCTTAAATGACCGGAAGCTCAATTAATGTATAAAAAGGCCAAACGAACCCGAAATAATTCCACAATTTAACTGGGCACTCATGTAGTTCTATGTTGCCGCTATAAAGAAACTCAAGGGGGGCAGCGTATATTGTTTCACACTCAAAGGTGACACGTTCCCTCTCAGAGTCACGAGCCTTCTTGAGAGAAGCTCCGGTTTGCAAGAAGCTTATACCAAAACTGGTTCCTATTCGGCCAATTTTTTACCACAGCATGGTAGTACCATGAAATGACACCGTGCCAAGTTTCATGATTTTAAGGCGTGTTTTGGATTTACAAGGATTTTAAAACCAAGTTTCTCAATGTTCTTGGCCGAGCCACGACGCCCAGATGTTTGAGTTTCATTCCCATTTCTTGCATGGGACCTAGAAATTAACCCGAGGACACACATGTGATTTTTCAACCAACTTTGGTGCATGGGAGCATGTGCTTGTAGTTCAAGTTTGATTTATGCACATTAAATGACCAGAAACTCAATTGATGTATAAAAAGGCCAAACGAACCAAAATAATTCCACAATTTAACTGGGCACTCATGTAGTTCTATGTTGTCGCTATAAAGAAACTCAAGGGGGGCAGCGTATATTGTTTCACACTCAAAGGTGACATGTTCCCTCTCAGAACCACGAGCCTTCTTGAGAGAAGCTCCGGTTTGCAAGAAGCTTATACCAAAACTTGTTCCTATTCGGCCATTTTTTTACCACAGCATGGTAGTACCATGACATGACATTGTGCCAAGTTTCATGATTTTCAGGCATATTTTTCATTTACAAGAATCTTAAAACCATGTTTCTCAATGTTCTCGGCCGAGCCATGATGCCCAGATGTTTGAATTTCATTCCCATTTCATGCATGGGACCTGGAAATTCACCCATGGACACACATGTGACTTTTCAACCAACTTTGGTGCACGGGAGCATGTGCTTGTATTTCAAATTCGAATTATGAATATTAAATGACCAGAAACTCAAATATGTATAAAAGAGGCCAAACGAACCCGGAATAATTCCAAAATTTAACAGGGCACTCATGTAGTTCTATGTTGCCTCTATAAAGAAACACAAGGGGGGAAGCGTATATTGTTTTGCACTCAAAGGTGATAAGTTCCCTCTCAGAATCACGAGCCTTCTTGAGAGAAGCTTCGGTTTGCAAGAAGCTTATACCAAAACTTGTTCCTATTCGGCCATTTTTTTTTTACCACAGCATGGTAGTACCAAGACACGACACCATGCCAAGTTCCATGATTTTCAGGCGTGTTTTCGATTTACAAGAATTTCAAAACCAAGTTTCTCAATGTTCTCAGCAGAGCCACGATGCCTAGATGTTTGAATTTCATTCCCATTTCTTGCATGGGACCGGAAATTCACCTGTGGACTTTCGTGCATGGGAGCATGTGCTTGTAGTTTAAATTTGGATTATAAACATTAAATCACCAGAAACTCAACTAATGTATAAAAAAAGCAAAACGAACCCTGAATAATTCCAAAATTTAACAGGGCACTCATGTAGTTCTATGTTGCCTCTGTAAAGAAACTCAAGGGGGGCAGCGTATATTGTTTCACACTCAAAGCTGACATGTTCCCTCTCAGAACCACGAGCCTTCTTGAGAGAAGCTCCGGTTTGCAAGAAGCTTATACGAAAACTTGCTCCTATTCGTCCAATACTTTACCACAACATGGTAGTACCATGAGATGACACCATGCCAAGTTTCATGATTTTAAGGCGTGTTTTGGATTTGCAAGAATTTTAAAACCAAGTTTCTCAGTGTTCTCGGCCGAGCCACGATGCCCAGATGTTTGAATTTCATTCGCATTTCTTGCATGGGACCAAGAAATTCACCCAAGGACACACATGTGATTTTTCAACCAACTTTGGTGCACGGGAGAATGTGCTTGTAGTTCAAATTTGAATTATGCACATTAAATGACCAGAAACTCAATTAATGTATAAAAAAGGCCAAACAAACCCGGAATAATTCCAAAATTTAGCAGGGCACTCATGTAGTTCTATGTTGCCTCTATAAAAAAATTGAAGGGGGCAGCGTATATTGTTTCGCACTCAAAGGAGACACGGTTCCTCTCAGAACCACAAGCCTTCTTGAGAGAAGCTCCGGTTTGCAAGAAGCTTATACCAAAACTTGTTCCTATTCGGCCATTTTTTACCACAGCATGGTAGTACCATGACATGACACCGTGCCAAGTTTCATGATTTTATGGTGTGTTTTGGATTTACAAGAATTTTAAAACCAAGTTTCTTAATGTTCTCGGCAGAGCAACGATGCCCAGATGTTTCAATTTCATTCCCATTTCTTGCATGGGACCTGTAAATTCACCCGTTAACACACACGTGATTTTTCAAACAACTTTGGTGCACGGGAGCATGTGCTTGTATTTCAAATTTATATTATACACATTAAATGACCTGAAACTCAATTAATGTATAAAAAAGGCCAAACAGCCCCGGAATAATTCCAAAATTTAACAAGAATAATTCCAAAATTTAACAGGGCAGTCATGTTGTTCTATGTTGCCTCTATAAAGAAACTCAAGGGGGGCAGCGTATATTGTTTCGCACTCAAAGGTGACATGTTCTCTCTCAGAACCACGAGCCTTCTTGAGAGAAGCTTCGGTTTGCAAGAATCTTATACCAAAACTTGGTCCTATTCGGCCATTTTTTTACCACAGCATGGTAGTACCATGACATGACACCGTGCCAAGTTTCCTGATTTTCCGGCGTGTTTTGGATTTATAAGAATTTTAAAACAAAGTTTCTCCATGTTCTCGGCCGAGCCACAATGCCCAGATGTTTGAATTTCATTCCCATTTCTTGCATGGGACCTAGAATGCACCTGAGGACACACATGTGATTTTTCAACCAACTGTGGTGCACGGGAGTATGTGTTGGTAGTTCAAATTTGAATTGTGCATATTAAAAGACCAGAAACTCAATTAATGTATAAAAAATGCCAAACGTACCCGGAATAATGCCGAAATTTAATAGGGCACTCATGTAGTTCTATGTTGCCTCTATAAAGAAACTCAAGGGGGTAGCGTATATTGTTTCGCACTCAAAGGTGACACATTCCCTCTCATAACCATGAGCCCTCTTGAGAGAAGCTCTGGTTTGCAAGAAGCTTATGCCAACATTTGTTCCAATTCGGCCAATTTTTTTACCATGGCATGGTAGTACCATGACATGACACCATGCCATGTTTCATGATTTCAGGCATGTTTTGGATTTACAAGAATTTTAAAACCAAGTTTCTCAATGTTCTCAGCCAAGTCACGACGCCAAGATATTTGAATTTCATCCCCGTTTCTTGCATGGGACCTAGAAATTCACCCAAGGACACACATGTGATTTTTCAAACAACTTTGGTGCACCGAAGCATGTGCTTGTAGTTCAAATTTGAATTATGCACATTAAATGACTAGAAACTCAATTAATGTATAAAAAAGGCCAAACTAACCCAGAATAATTCCAAAATTTAACAGGGCACTCATATAGTTCTATTTTGCCTCTGTAAAGAAAATCAGGAGGGAGGCAGCGTATATTGTTTCACACACAAAGGTGACACGTTCTCTCTTGGAACCACGAGGCTTGTTGAGAGAATCTCCGGTTTTGCAAGAAGCTTATACCAAAACTTGTCCAAATTCAGCCAAAAATATACATAAGAAAACATGGTTTAGATTATCCCGAACATCTCGCTACATAGGCCAATGTACTCTGTTTTGAATTCAACATAAAATGGATACAAATATTTGGATTGGAGATCGTATGGTACATGTAGTTCATAGTGAAATATGATTACTACTATATGCATGTTTTTTGTTATCAAGATAATATTTAAATTATTGTATAACTTGACAAAATCGTACTCAAATAAGGAAAATTGATTCAAATTTAGTCCATATGGTAGACGACAATATATATGTTCATAGGGTGGAGAAAAATGTTCGTATATGATGGAATCAAAATGTAGGACTACATCCATTATAAACCGCAAGGTCACCTAACGATATATTCGAATTCAACATAACATGGATTCAAAAATTGAAATTCAAGATCCTCGCATTTGTAATCATATAAGAAGTGATATGACTCTTTCTTTTGGTGGGAATTGATTTGTTTTTTGTTGTTGTTGAGGGAAGTGCGAATCGATTTGGTACTATACAGGGTAATCTTGTTCTCCCGATTTTTTTTTACATTTTTCTTGTAGTTTCTTCAATGACATCTATAGCAATATAAAAGGGCACATGACTCTCTTATGTCTTGTATGAATTGTTTTTTTGTACACGTTAAGTTTGTTCTGTCGATCAAGGAATCCGCGCCTTGTTTTCCCGAAATTTTCAAGATCGGATATCTTTTGTCTCATCTGGTTTGAAACTCCTGCCTCTTCAACCCGCGCAACGCCTTGTTATCCTGAAATTTTGACCTGCACGAAAACTACCTCGTCATCTGAAATCTATCCCGTAGCCCAGGCACGGGAAATCCCCCTTCTACCCCTCAGCTGGAAATGCCAGCTCAACGTCGCGGTGTCAAAACCGATGGGGGTACGCTGGTAACTTACCCTACATTTCGGACAAGTGTGTTCCTAAGCCATGGCTCCCCCTGCCTTCCCCTTTGCCCCCATTCGTACACCGAGGTCGCCAAAACTCGCGAGACCCCACGCTCCTCCGTCAGCCTACCGACCGTCGCCCAGCCGGAGACTCTTCCCCGACGAGGTCGTCCACCGCAACATCTCGCCGTCCCTTATCGACCTCACTGGATTAGGATCCGTCATCGTTCTCGTCGTCCCCCGAATCAGCCGCCCCGTCCTCCACCTCCAAGGAGCTGCCCCGATGTTCTCGTCGTCCATCGCGCCACCTCCATCCCCACAGCACCGTCTTGACCTACCCCACCGGAACCATGGCACCCTCACCAATTCCTCCGATGAAGCCGAGGCCCACTCGGCGCCACCAAGGAGGTTTTCCACTCACTGCTGTATTTTATCTTTTATTCGATCTCACGGGGCTGCCGGTGCTCGATACCGAGCAGCCATGGTGGGTCTCCATCGACGGCGCCGTAGCCGACCACTTCGTCCATGGCATCTCTCCCCCATATCATTGCTTCCTCGGAGGCGACTTCCACAACAACACTAGATGCAGCTGCTTCGGCTCTCGCTTGCGCTGCTTCTGCTACTACTTCGGCTCTCGCTCGCGCTGCGACTCTTTTCCTGCTGTCGGTCGCACTGTTGCACTGCTCTTGCTCTTGTTCATGCTGCTGCTCTTCTCTGCTATTGCTGTCGGTCGCGCTGCTGCTCCGATCTTGCTCTCGTTCGTGTTGCTGCTCTGCTCTTGCTCTCGCTCACGCTGCTGCTGCTGCTGCACGACCTCAGGCAGCTACCGGAGTTGCTTCTTTAGCACTCGCTCCCGGTGCTGCTGCATGAATGGATCTTTGCTAGTGCGTTCCCTACTAGAGCATCTACTGATTTAGACCACTGCTTCTCTGCTACTAGTGCTCGAACGCCCTAAACATCCACTATAGTGCTCCGCTACTAGTTCAATCAGTTTCGACAGTAAAATTCAGTTTCGACTGTAAACTTTAGTTTCTTCAGTTAAGTTCAGAGTGAATAGAATTTATAGCATCTGTCGGAGCGGCCATGGCGTGGCTGGCGCGTTTTACATCTAGCACTATTTGGTGCTGTATTTTACATCATCTATTGCAGATGATATTAGAGTCCCACTTAAGATTAATGTTGTCTGTCTTGTCCTCCTTCAGCCTTGCCGCCATACACCTCATCGGAGCTGCTCCAACGACGGAACCGTCCATCACATTGGAGCAGTACCCTCGGCGCCATTTCCAGAGGCCACAGATCTTCTTCCCCGCCTCCGACAGTCACACCAGCATCACCATCCTCCACGTCCAACATAATGATGCTGAGGTCGACAAGGCTATGCCAAAGAGGTTGTACACTTGTTGCATCACTTTGTTACTCTGCATTCATGTCGATCCCTTAGGGATCCTTTGCTATGGAACTACTATGGTAATACTATTCGAGCATTTGGTTAGAAGGCGTGGAGCAAAGCAAAACTAGAGGATTTTTTTCCTTTGGTGTCTCTTTCAAAGAAAAAACATAGAATTTTAATCTCCACTTGGACATCCTTTTCAAATTAATATGCATGAAAAAAGGCTAATTGCATTACTAGCATAATAAGATTCTTCTTTTTTCATTTTCATGTGGTTTGACTTTAATTTGACCATGTTTCTCCATTCCCGTGTTCTTCCAATTCATGTGAACCAAACACCCAGGTTGATAGAAATCCTATGTTTCCAAATGTCACTTTTGCACGTGCATTCATATCCTATTCTAGTGTTTTTCCCATCCCTACATTTATAGAATCCTCCAATTATAAGGAGCCCTTACAGATTTACTTCATTTTCAGATAGGCGTCAAAGAAAACTCTGTGTGTTATGTCCTGCTCCTACCATGCCGTCATCCACCCCACATGAGGTGCACCATCGACAAAAGCATTCACTACAGCAGAGATTCCCCGTGCAGAATTTCTTTTGCCACCTCAGATCATCTTCCCCATTCCCGGCAGCCACGCCAACTGCGTTACCATCATCGACTGAGCAGATGAACATGAGGACTACATAGTTCCGAAAGAGAGGTCGCAGTCTTTTGTGTTTGCTTAAGTTATGCATCGGTTATTATTACCTGCTACTTTATCGTTCAAACTTGAGTTTTAAAATGCCCGTGGGTCTCATATCGAGGCAACAACGAATTGTATCTGTCTACTATCTGGTTCATCTGGGGTCTTCTATGTGGTTCATGTTGGGTGGGCAACAAACAGTAGATGATCCATTCTTTATCTTTTTAAAACTGAAGCTATAATCTACCCGCTATCATTAGTTTTGGATCTATCCACTTGTTTGCTACCATCAGTCTCGATTTCTGCATGCACCCTTTAGGCGTTACGAAATCTAACTATATTTTTATTATGCAAGTCAGTTATTGTACACAATCATACTGAACATGCAGAAAAAAGAGAAGACCGTTGCCTGGGGATATAATGTCATGTAGACGCCGCTCCATGGTGGGCGAAGTGCCCCCCTCCCGCAATTCCAAATTGTATTCCAGAGGAAGATAACTATTTAGATGGGGATTCAGAGGGAGCCAACCACTCCTATTTACCACCTGAGGTGTTTGCTCTAACCTGCCATGCCGATGTTGGTAATATCATGCATATGGCCTCGCATTGCTTACATTATACATCTTATATGTCATTAGCTTAGTTTAGATTTGCTTTGTGTGAGTGCCACCTATTTGGTTTCTATATCATACTCCCACCGTTCCTAAATATTTGTCTTTTTATAGATTTCAACAAGTGAATACATACAGAGAAAAATGAGTGAATCTACACTCCAAAATATGTCTATATACATCCATATGTGGTAGTCCATTTGAAATATCTAAAAAGATAAATATTTAGTAACAGAGGGAGTATATGGGAATTACGCAATGCCATCTTCTTTAGCCAAGCATGATATACGTGAGTCATGCAATGCCATCCTGTTTAGCCAGTCATCGTATATGTGAATTGTATCGTGCCATATTTTTTCATAATGTATTCCATTTGTCAACAATGTTTATACATTCATCTACTCTTCCTGTGCATCAGCCATTTGAGTCGTTCATGGGAAAATCTAGAGTGAAAACAAGGTCTTCTGAGCAGTCAGTGCTACCTGTCGATGCAGATTTCTTGTTGGTTACAGATAGCTCCTTAGAGGAGGATTCAAAGATAGATGACCAGTCGTATCCCCCCCCCCCCGAGGTGCATGCTCTAACTTGGCAGGGTTATATTGCTCATATCATGCATATGGTGTCTTGCATTGGCATGCCATCTGCTTAGATTAGACCTGCTTTGTGTGAATGCCTCCTATTTTCTTTCTATATTAGATATGTGAATTATGCAATGCCATGTTTCTCAACCAGTTATCATATATGTGAATTATGCACTGCCATGTAGCCAGACATCATATATGTAAATTATCTGATGCCATCTTTTTTTCATTACGTATTGCATTTGTCGACAATCTGTGTATATTGAACTACTCTTCATGTGTATCAGCCATTTGAGCCAGTTATGGAAAAATCAGGAGTGAAAACAAGGTCTTCAGAGCAGGCAATGGTACCTGTTGAAGCATATATCTCGATTGTTACCGAGAGCTCCTCGGAGGAGGATTCAGAGACAGATGACCAATCATATATCCCACCTCAGGTGTATGCTCTAAGTTGCAATATTTATATTTCTCATATCATGCATATGGTGTCTTGCATTTCTTAGTTTAGACATCATATGCACAATATTGAATTCCATCTACTTAGTTTAGAGATCATACATGCGAGTGCTAGCTGCTTAGTATATGAATTAATTATGTCAATTGTATCATGCCATCCTATATACTTAGACAACATGTACGTGAATTATTTCATCCCAACCTATGTCATGCTATCCTGTTTAGATACTCATCATATGTTGAATTATACCATTATATCCTGTTAAGTTATCCATCATATATCTGAAACTGTGTCATGCTATCCTGTTTAGTTAGGCATCATATATGTCAAATTGTGTCATGCTGTCATGTTTGGTTAGACAACATATATGAGAATTAACACATCTGTCTAGCATACAATGTCTTTACGTTCAATTTCTTTTCTTGTTTATCATCCATTTGAATTGGAGGGGGTGATGGCAGTATCTAAGGGAAGAAAAAATCGTTCTTCACAAAAGACAGTGATACCTGTCGATGAAGTTAGAACCATCATTCTGCTGGCCCAAAAACTAGCCCCACCACACATAATCGAGATTCTTCCAGATTGCACACTTACACCGTTGGGCAGAGAACCAACTACAACCCATCTAACCCCAACCCCAGCGGATAGTAACCCACTTCTAGTTGACAAAGCACCTTGTCCACCACAGAGTACCCCCACACGAGCAGTTTGTAAAGCAACTGTAGTGCCCAAAGCACGAAGATCACCACAGCGAGCCCAAACTCCACGTTTAAAGCAGAAGAGCAATTGTTCTCAGGTCAGATTCCGTAGCTATGGTCCATACTCCTTTGCTGCTACATCACTGTATTTACTCATACCAACTATTTTCGAATTTGAAGGATCCAATTGAAACTCCAATGGCGCAACAACTATGTTTTAAACCTATTTCTTTAACTTGATTGTTGTTCTAACTTCTTGCTCCATGTTGATTTTAGTTTCAGTTGCATAAACAATTATGTTCTCATGTGATGCACATTACAAGTGTTGCCAATGCTGTGTAGTTTCTCACACTTATATTTTGTCTATGCTGCCGTGTCTTAAAAATATATGAGTGAACTGTGTCTCTATCTTGATTTGGCAACATAAACAAGAATGATATGGACAATACAATGACCATAGTACATAGATATATGTTTATTTCATGCTGTTATCCTGTCCACCTTACTACTGAACCAGTTTACCAAAATGAGTTTCGTATACTACATGCTAAACCTGTGATGTGTCTGCTTGTTTCTCTTGTAGTACGCTAATAGAATATTGGAGAAGACCACCCCACTGTGCAATGGTAGATAAAGTAATGCAGATAAGGTTCAAGATAGTGAGACAGCCCTATTGGTATCCGGGAAAGGTGATAAAAACGATCTTGTAGACAGTGACAAAACCCCACAGTCCTTCGTTGATGTAGTGTTCGAGTTACTGGCCAGTACTGCTGGCACAAGCTCTTTGAACTCAATGCCTGAATCACTTCGGCTTCTTCAGTCTCAGCTACAAGCTGAAAGGCATCAGTCAGTTGTGCTGCGGCAAGAAGCCGACGGACTGAGGAAGTCCCTGCAGAATTCAGATGCATACTTTCTTGTGCAACAGCAAGTGCTGGAGGATTTAAGTTCCAAACAAGAGAAAGTTAATAATGGGCCTTCTAAGCATCTTGGCAGCATTATGGGTACCTAGGATATTGTTTCTTGAGCTCTTCTGAAGTGGTTTCAGTTCTGGACTTGTTTTGCTGCGACGTTTATTTGCACTAGTCGCCAAGTTTTACAAGCAGTGTATATGGTATGCGGCTTTGTTCCCTATATTTTGCACTGGTGGAGAACTTTGATGCCTAGTGGATGTAATATGTGTAATAGCCGTGATAGCCTAGCGTAATTTTCTTGCTTATTTATTTTCTTGTTGTCTTGTTTATTTGTTTGCTTGTAGTCAGTGTGTAGGATCTAGAAGTAGATGTGTCTAATGGGGGGGATTAGACACTTAGTGCTAAAGTTGCAATCTTTAAGCTTTTTCGGTTTAAGTGGGGTTTATTCACAATTTTAGCACATGCAATACATATCAAGCAAGCATGCAAAGAGTGTATGAGCAGCAGAATGTAAAGGGAAGGGTTTGGAGAGATCAAACGCAATTGGAGACACGGATGTTTTTCCCGTGGTTCGGATAGGTGGTGCTATCCTACATCCACGTTGATGGAGACTTCAACCCACGAAGGGTAACGGTTGCGTGAGTCCACACAGGGCTCCACCCAAGGGCAACGGTTGCGCGAGTCCACGAAGGGCTCCACCCACAAAGGGTCCACGAAGAAGCAACCACCCACAAAGGGTCCACGAAGAAGCAACCTTGTCTATCCCACCATGGCCATCGCCCACGAAGCACTTGCCTCACTAGCGGTAGATCTTCACGAAGTAGGCGATCTCCTTGCCCTTACAAACTCCTTGGTTCAACTCCACAATCTTGTCGGAGTCTCCCAAGTGACACCTAGCCAATCTAGGAGACACCACTCTCCAAGAAGTAACAAATGGTGTGTAGGTAATGAACTCCTTGCTCTTGTGCTTCAAATGATAGCAACACTCAACTCTCTCTCATATGATTTGGATTTGGTGGAAAGAAGATTTTGAGTGGAAAGCAACTTGGGAAGGCTAGAGATCAAGATTCATATGGTAGGAATGGAATGTCTTGGTCTCAACACATGAGTAGGTAGTTCTCTCTCAGAACATATGAGTTGGAATGGTGTGTGTGTTCTGATGGCTCTCTCTCTAAACGAGAAAGAGGTGGAGGGGTATATATAGCCTCCACACAAAATCCAACCGTTACACACAATTTACCAATCTCGGTGGGACCGAATCAGAAAACTCGGTCTGACCGAAATAGTAAACCTAGTGACCGTTAGGAATTTCGGTGGGACTGACATGCAACTCGGTAGGACCGATTCGGTTAGGGTTTGGGCATAACGTAATCTCGGTGAGACCGATTACACAAACTCGGTGAGACCGAATTTGGTAATTAGCTAACCAGAGAGTTGGTCAGGCAAACTAGGTGGGACCGATTGCTCTTTCGGTGAGACCGAGTGGAACTCGGTGAGACCGAAAAGTTACAAAGGGGAAACACTAAGTTTACATTGCAATCTCGGTGGGACCGATTCGCTCTTTCGGTGGGACCGAAAAGTTACGAAAGGGAAACAGAGAGTTTGCAACCCCATCTCGGTGGGACCGAGATCCTTATCGGTAGAACCGAATTGCTAGGGTTTGGAAGTGGCTAATGATAAGTGAAACTCGGTGGCGCCGGATAGGAAGAATCGGTAGGACCGAGTTTGGCTTAGAGTTTAGGTCATATGTGGATGTGGGAAAGTAGTTGAGGGTTTTTGGAGCATATCACTAAGCACATGAAGCAAGAGGCTCATTAAGCAACACCTCATCCCTCCTTAATAGTATTGGCTTTTCCTATGGACTCAATGTGATCTTGGATCACTAAAATATAAAATGAAGAGTCTTGAGCTTGAAGCTTTAGCCAATCCTTTGTCCTTAGCATCTTGAAGGAGTTCCCACAACCTTTAGTCCATGCCACTCCATTGTTGAACTTACCTGAAACATGCTAGAGAGAAATGTTAATCCAACAAGAGATATGTTGTCATCAATTATCAAAACCACCTAGGGAGCACTTGTGCTTTCAATCTCCCCCTTTTTGGTAATTGATGGCAACATACATCAAAGCTTTAGATAAAGATATAAAGAACAGCAAGTAAAGCTTTGGAAGGACATGTAACAAGCATAGGCTCCCCCTACATGTATGCACTAATGTAAATATGAAATATAGAGACATGTGAGAGCATAACCATGACAGAGTAGGCAATGTGTTACATGCATCTTGGCGATATGCATCAGAGCAAAAGATTATCAAGGAAAATACCTTCATGCTCATGAGTCCTTCTTGCAAACAGTATGTACATAAGCAAGAATTCCTCATACTCATGATTTTGATGCATATACTTACCTTGTGGTCTTGAGTTGGCTTAGGATGGAATGAACCTGCACAAACAAGGTTAGATAACACAGGTACATCCACTAGCCAGAGCAAACAAAAGAAACCACAAGAATACCAAGACTGGGATGACATGTAGAGAGTGAGTACAAGGTACCATATTGAATTCAACATGTCCCCAAGAATAAAGATATGCAATGAATTTGACTGATTTCTTTTCCTTAGGTGTCTTGCTCCCCCTGTATCGTACATGGGATATTGGGAGAAGATAGGAAACAGAAAATCAGAGCTGAAAGATATGAATAGAACTTAACTCAAATGAGTTCATATGAACATGTCTTTCCCCCAAAAAGACATGTGGCATCTCTCCTCTTGAACATCAAGCATCTGGGATCCTTGAGTATTCTCTCCCCCTTAGTACTTTCTTTTGATGTGATCTCTCTCTCCCTGATGATAAGCTTTGATGTGATCTCTCTCTCCCCCTTTGACATCAATTTCCAAGAAGGGCTTTCTGGAATCCGTCGTATAGGTTTGGTCCTTGAGATTCAGTACAAAGCAGGGAATAAAACTGTGATGCTTGTAGAGGACAAGATTCATTGAGTGGAGCTGGATCAGAAGAAATATAGAATATGTGGCAAACTGTTTTTCCTGTTGCGAAATCGGTGGCACCGAGTGGCATGTTTCGGTAGTACCGAAGGGATTCGGTTGGACCAAAAATGGCAATTCGGTGAAACCGAGTTCATCACAGAGAAAAACACTTGTCACCTCAGCTCACTAGTCAAGTAATATCTCACAAAGATTTGCAATGAATTTCCTGAAGGATTTGCAAGGAATTTGATGCGGAAATATGCAGAAAAAGAACGAAAGGGAAAAGAGTGAAAGTTTATAGATGAAGTTTTTTGTTTGTTTGAGAGAGAAGGAAACAAATATGCAAGGAACAAATGCAATAACTCAAAAAAGGACACAAGAGAACTTCATCTAGAATTGGGTGGTGACATAGTCACCTATGTTAGAGTATATTGACTTAGGAGTCAAGTGAGAACACTTGATCATAGGTCATACTCATCGTTTATGCTAAAAATGGGGTTACCATTTTTTGTTTAAGCATCTTGATGTATTCACATCTTGTTGAGTTGCTTTGACTTATGTCTTGGAGTAAAGCTTCTCTAAGATGGAATGACATGCCTTGGGTGGTGATGTGGTTCTTGCTCATGTAGTTGAACTTGTGTGGGTGCTCAGGGTTGATGTAGTTCATCAAGAGTTGGGAGCACCACTTGGAGTTTGAGTTCATCTACCTTCATGGGTTAGTTCTTGCAAGGAAGAGCACTTGTGTATCCAAAAATGACAATCATGAAGCTTAACATAGAGTTTGTCAAAGGATATGTTTGAATGGTTTTGTGCTTCCTTGTCTTCAACCACTATTGTGTAGAGTCTTGGTCTTGTAGAGATTGCTCAAGATGTGAGTGAGTCGCATTCTCATGGAATTAGATTCAACCAAGCACCTACATGGGTTAGACAACATGCAAGGTGCAAATATATCCAAGACATAAGATAGTTATCATAAGAGATACATCATGGATTAGTTATAAGCTCATGTCTTGCATGTATCCAATGGAGTTTCTACTCCAAGTTCGAAGCATCAATGATGTTCCACTCTCCTCTCAACCTGCAAAACACTTTCTCATCAAGTGGTTTAGTGAATATATTCGCTAATTGCTTATCGGTGTGAACATGCTTAAGATTGATGTCACCCTTAGCAACGTGATCTCGAATGAAATGATGACGAACTTCAATATGCTTAGTTCGAGAATGTTGTACAGGATTATGACCAATTTTGATAGCACTTTCATTGTCACAAAGCAGTGGAACATGTTTCACATAAATCCCATAATCTTTAAGAGTTTGGGTCATCCAAAGTAATTGAGCACAACATGAACCAGCGGCAATGTATTCCGCTTCGGCGGTGGATAAGGATACCGAGTTTTGTTTCTTGGAAGACCAAGACACAAGAGATCTACCAAGAAATTGACAAGTACCCAAAGTGGACTTTCTATCAACCTTGTCTCCGGCATAATCTGAGTCGGAATAGCCAACAAGATCAAAAGAAGACCTCTTAGGATACCAAATGCCAAAATTTGGTGTGTGGATTAAATATCTCACTATCCTTTTCACAGCCTGAAGATGAAAATCTTTAGGAGCAGCTTGATATCGTGCACACATGCACACACTTAACATAATATCGGGACATGAAGCACATAGGTATAACAATGAACCAATCATAGAGCGATAAACCTTTTGATCAACAGGTTCGCCATCTTTGGTCAAATCATTATGTCCACTAGTAGGCATGGGTGTAGACATACCTTTGCATTCTTGCATATTGAACTTCTTGAATAAGTCCTTGGTGTACTTTGTTTGAGAGACAAATGTACCTTCCTTAGTTTGCTTGATTTGTAACCCAAGAAAGAATTTGAGTTCGCTCATCATAGACATCTCAAACTTCTCTGACATTAGCTTTCCAAACTTTTCACTAAAGAGAGGGTTAGTTGAACCAAATATGATGTCATCAACATAAATTTGGCATACAAATAGTTCTCCATTAAACTTTTTAGTAAAAAGAGTAGAATCAATTTTACCAATTTCAAAACCACTTGTAGTAAGGAACTTGGTCAAGCATTTATACCATGCTCTAGGAGCTTGTTTAAGACCATAAAGAGCTTTGTGAAGTTTGTAAACATGATTTGGTTTCTTAGGATTGACAAAGCGGGGAGGTTGTTTGACATAAACTTCCTCCTCTATTTCTCCATTTAGAAAAGCACTTTTAATGTCCATTTGGTACAAGGTGATATTATGGTGATTAGCATAGGCAAGTAAGATGCGAATGGATTCAAGTCTAGCAACGGGAGCATACGTCTCACCATAGTCCATACCTTCGACTTGTGTGTATCCTTGGGCGACAAGACGTGCTTTGTTGCGGACCACTTGTCCATCTTCATCTTGCTTGTTTCGAAACACCCATTTGGTACCAATGATGTTGTGGTTGTTGTCGGGCTTCTCAACCAATGTCCAAACTTGGTTTCTCTCAAAATTATGTAGCTCTTCATGCATAGTGTTTATCCAATCTGGATCTTCCAATGCTTCTTCAACCTTCATTGGTTCAATGCTAGAGATGAATGAATAGTTTTCACAAAAGTTAGCTAAACGAGTTCTTGAGTGAGTGATTCTCCCGGTTTGTATATCATTGAGGATTTGCTCGACTGGATGATCTTTGGCAATTCTTGCTCGAACTCGTGAGAGCTTTTGCTTGGGTCTTCGTTGAACATCTTCTTCATCTTGTTCTTCTTCTTGGCCTTCTTCATTGTTGACGTCGTCGTTCTCTTGTCGTGGTGGAGAAGGAGGTTGTTGATGTTCATCTTGACGTACTTCCTCGTTTTCTTCATCTTGGTGTGTCCCACTTGTGGATGCTTCCGTGTCGATTCTTGGTTCACCTTGTTGTGAAGTAGAAGCTTCCACTTGGACGGATGAGGTACTCTCCTTCACCTCCGTTGGACGAATTTTCCCAATGGACAAGTCTTGAATTGCTTCCGAAGGGTCTTTGTCTCCTACATCAATTGGCAATTGCTCTACTTGCGAGCCATTAGATTCATCAAACTTCACATCTACCGTCTCTTCAACCTTTCGGGTGAAATTGTTGTAGACACGGTAAGTGTGAGAGTTTGAGCCATAACCAAGTAGAAAACCTTCATGAGATTTAGGAGAAAATTTTGAACGATGATGCTTATCAAGAATGTAGCACTTTGAGCCGAATACTCAAAAGTATCCAACTTGAGGCTTGTTACCGGTGAGGAGCTCATATGCCGTCTTGCCGAGTAGCTTGTGAAGATATAAGCGATTTGTTGCGTGACAAGCTGTCTCAACCGCTTCTGCCCAAAAGTGCTTTGGCGTCTTGTATTCATCAAGCATCGTTCTTGCCATTTCGATGAGCGTCCAGTTCTTCCTCTCAACAACTCCATTTTGTTGAGGTGTGTACGTAGCCGAGAACTCGTGTGAAATCCCTTCTTCGTCAAGAAAGGTGTCCACATTTGTGTTCTTGAACTCCGTTCCGTTGTCACTCCGAACCTTCTTGATCTTCACATCAAACTGATTTTGGGCCTTATTAGCGAAGTTTCTGAAGATCTTCTGGACCTGCGACTTGTCATTAAGAAAGAACACCCACGTAAATCTTGAAAAATCATCAACTATAACTATACCAAAAGAATTTCCACCGAGACTCTTGTAGGCATTGGGACCAAAAAGATACATGTGAAGCAGCTCGAGTGGCCTCCTTGTGGTCATGATGTTCTTCACGGGATGTCTTCCTCCAACCTGTTTACCTGCTTGACAAGCACTGCAAAGTCTATCCTTATCAAATATGACATCGTTAACTCCAAGGATATGATTTCCTTTAATAAGCTTGTCAAGGTTTCTCATGCCAACGTGACCAAGTCGTCTATGCCACAACCAACCTTTTGAGGATTTAGCAACAAAGCAAGTTTTAGGTTGTGCCTTTTTAGAGAAATCGACAATGTAAAGATCACCTCTACGCATACCCGTAAAGACCATTTTATGATTGCCTCGACGAAATACTTGGCAATCTACCTCAGTAAATAGGACATTCAAACCGAAATCAGCAAGTCTAGATACTGAAAGTAAGTTGTAGCCAAGAGATTCAACGAGCATGACATTTTGAATGGAACTATCATGTGAGATGGCCACCTTACCAAGGCCAATCACTTTACCCTTTGAATTATCACAAAAGGTGACATATTTTCGAGGGCCGTTGTTTTCAGCAAGTTCACGGAACATCTCTTCATCTTCGGTCATATGATCAGTGCATCCACTATCAAGGACCCATTCCTTTCCTCCTGATTCATATCCCCGAAGATTTGCCATAAGACCAAAATGTCTCATTGCATTATCAAGATTGGAGTCACTATCATCATCATCATAATATTCATGTTCATCATGATCTTGTGACTCATCATTTCCTAGAGAGGGTAATTCATTAGATAAATGATCAAAGTGGTTACTTTTATGAATTCTTATAGCTTTGAGTATGATATCATTAATGATTCCAACATCTCCTTTAGCATATTTATGATTTGCAAGTTCAAGAAGACATTTGCCAAAACTAGGATCACTAGAGTTCATCTTACTCAAGGCAATAGATTTATGGAGAATTTCATCCAAAGTTTTCAAGAAGTGATTGGGAAACCGTTCCCCAAGAAATTTCCATATAGTATAGGCGCAATTTTGAGTAGGCAAACTAGCAATCAAATCTTTGGGCAATCCTCTAATGATGAGGTCAATAGTTCTAAGATTGCAAATCATGTCAATATCTTCATCTAGGGTAGGATGCAAGGGATCAATATGGGGTGCACAAGGGCTAGCAATATACTTGTTCAAATGATATTGATTGAAGATTACAAGCATCTCATTTTCCACTCATGAAAATACTTTCCATCAAGAATAGGCACTCTATGTCTAAGACTCCCTAGAGTAGACACATCCATCTTCCTCCAATGGTGATTAAACCAAGGCAATGGAGACCAAAGCTCTGATACCACTTGTAGGATCTAGAAGTAGATGTGTCTAATGGGGGGGATTAGACACTTAGTGCTAAAGTTGCAATCTTTAAGCTTTTTCGGTTTAAGTGGGGTTTATTCACAATTTCAGCACACGCAATACATATCAAGCAAGCATGCAAAGAGTGTATGAGCAGCGGAATGTAAATCATGCAACTTGCAAGAATGTAAAGGGAAGGGTTTGTGGAGATCAAACGCAATTGGAGACACGGATGTTTTTCCCGTGGTTCGGATAGGTGGTGCTATCCTACGTCCACGTTGATGGAGACCTCAACCCACGAAGGGTAACGGTTGCGTGAGTCCACACAGGGCTCCACCCAAGGGCAACGGTTGCGCGAGTCCATGAAGGGCTCCACCCACGAAGGGTCCACGAAGAAGCAACCACCCACAAAGGGTCCACGAAGAAGCAACCTTGTCTATCCCACCATGGCCATCGCCCACGAAGGACTTGCCTCACTAGCGGTAGATCTTCACGAAGTAGGCGATCTCCTTGCCCTTACAAACTCCTTGGTTCAACTCCACAATCTTGTCAGAGGCTCCCAAGTGACACCTAGCCAATCTAGGAGACACCACTCTCCAAGAAGTAACAAATGGTGTGTAGGTAATGAACTCCTTGCTCTTGTGCTTCAAATGATAGTCTCCCCAACACTCAACTCTCTCTCATAGGATTTGGATTTGGTGGAAAGAAGATTTTGAGTGGAAAGCAACTTGGGAAGGCTAGAGATCAAGATTCCTATGGTAGGAATGGAATGTCTTGGTCTCAACACATTAGTAGGTAGTTCTCTCTCAGAACATATGAGTTGGAATGGTGTGTGTGTTCTGATGGCTCTCTCTCTAAATGATAAAGAGGTGGAGGGGTATATATAGCCTCCACACAAAATCCAACCGTTACACACAATTTACCAATCTCGGTGGGACCGAATCAGAAAACTCGGTCTGACCGAAATAGTAAACCTAGTGACCGTTAGGAATTTCGGTGGGACTGACATGAAACTCGGTAGGACCGATTCGGTTAGGGTTTGGGCATAACGTAATCTCGGTGAGACCGATTACACAAACTCAGTGAGACCGAATTTGGTAATGAGCTAACCAGAGAGTTGGTCAGGCAAACTCGGTGGGACCGATTTGCTCTTTCGGTGAGACCGAGTGGAACTCGGTGAGACCGAAAAGTTACAAAGGGGAAACACTTAGTTTACATTGCAATCTCGGTGGGACCGATTCGCTCTTTCGGTGGGACCGAAAAGTTACGAAAGGGAAACAGAGAGTTTGCAACCCCATCTCGGTGGGACCGAGATCCTTATCGGTAGAACCGAATTGCTAGGGTTTGGCAGTGGCTAATGATAAGTGAAACTCGGTGGCGCCGGATAGGAAGAATCGGTAGGACCGAGTTTGGCTTAGAGTTTAGGTCATATGTGGATGTGGGAAAGTAGTTGAGGGTTTTTGGAGCATATCAGTAAGCACATGAAGCAAGAGGCTCATTAAGCAACACCTCATCCCTCCTTAATAGTATTGGCTTTTCCTATGGACTCAATGTGATCTTGGATCACTAAAATATAAAATGAAGAGTCTTGAGCTTGAAGCTTTAGCCAATCCTTTGTCCTTAGCATCTTGAAGGAGTTCCCACAACCTTTAGTCCATGCCACTCCATTGTGGAACTTACCTGAAACATGCTAGAGAGAAATGTTAGTCCAACAAGAGATATGTTGTCATCAATTATCAAAACCACCTAGGGAGCACTTGTGCTTTCACAGTGCAGTTCTTTTTTCGCGGTTTGCTAGTGGCCGCAATAACCTATTTTTTTAAATTAGTCCACAATAACCATGGGCTACATATTTACTGTAGTTACCATGGGCCTCCTACGGGCCATAGAAACAATGGGCCTTCTAAGGGCCATAGAAACGAAGGGCCTTCTACGGGCCATAGCATCAATGGGCCTTCTATGAACCGTTCGATCGATCGGCGAAACATGGGCCAATAACAAACCAAATTATGGGTCGTAGAAGGGCTAGATTTGGAATCATCCATTCATGGGCCATCGTAAATCTGCCGTATTTGATGACGGTACGAAGACAGCCCAACGGATTAACGGGCTGCAAATGGGCTAATTGTAACCACGGGCTGAATTTGGCCCACAAGCAGAAAAGGCCAGTAACAGGCCGTAAGTAACCGAATGCTGGAAATAAGCCCTAGAATAAATGGGCCCTTAGAAGGCCGAAATAACATGAGATGGAAACGGCCCAATGGAATAATGGGCCATTTATGGGTATAAAGCGGTACGTTGTTCATTATGGGCCAGATTCACCATGGGCTATTAATGGGCCAAGAGTTACAAATGGCCTTGTATGGGTTGAAAGACATCATGGGCCATATATGGGCCGAAAGTTACAACTGGCTGGAATCATATTGGACGGCCCAGATGAAGGTACTGGGATTAATTCCGATAGGGTGTAACGGGCCGTGAGTTAGTGGGCCGTAAATGGGCTATATACGAATAGGCCATTAATAGGCTTTCCATGAGCCAGCCCATTACCATTTGATCATGTCAAACAGTCAGGTCTTTTCGCTGGAATGGGCCTCTATTGGGCCATGCCACATGTCAACGTGTCATAGGCGCCTCCTGTCCAATGAATGGATGACATCTGTCCCAACGGTGAGCCAACATGTGTTTCCTCCGGCCAATGGCAATTTTACACGTGGAAAATCCTCATTGGTCCGGGCTATTAGCAGGTTAACAGATCCAAAACCGGACATGATAGCTTAACGGTGACCCATTACGGTGGATGCCACGTGTCGGTCACCCTTGACGAAAGAACTTTCATCACGCATAATATATCGTCATGGAAGTGGACACTTCCGTGATGATAATTTTGGTAATGTCATGGAACACTTGTACGATAACACAGGTATGACTATCTTGATTCTGTCATAAAATTGTCATGGATGTACATGCATGACAGAAAACGTGACCTACTGTGACAAACACGTACCATCATGGAAGTGTATTTTTTTGTAGTGGAGAAGGAAAAACACCAACGACCCCAGGAGGTGACGTGAATGGGACCGGCCCGCCAGATAGAGATCAGTCGTTGGGTTTATTGATGCTGCAGGGACGTACCCGAGCACATATGTTGTGCCCAGTCTTCTCGTGTGAAAATCCTGAAGAAAGACGATCGGCGTGCGGCTCCCATGGTAACGAGGCACCGGGTCGCGCGCCCTGGCTCATCTGCCCGCGATTAGCTCATGCGAGAACAAGGCACCAAGGCCCATGGGAGGTGACGTACATGGGAGCCGGCCTGCGAGCCAAAGCTCAGCCTCTTGGGTTTAGCGATTCTACATGGATGGGCCCGAGCATAGACGTCGTGCCAATACATAATCATGAGGCGGTCGTGGGTGGATCTGCAAGGGCGTATGACATTCATGGTATCGAAGTACCGGACATGCATATAAATATCATAAAGCAATTCATGGGAGGAGGTACCTCTAGCTCTTATAGATGCAAGGATGATACATGCCACATGGACAGACCCACGCAGCCTGGGGATGATGCAGCCCAAGGGGCGCCTATCGGTGTCAAAACCGGCGGATATCGTGTAGGGGGTCCCGAACTGTGCATCTATGGTCAATGGTAACACGAGATAAGGGACATAATGTTTACCCAGGTCCGGGCCCTCTCTACGGAGGTAATACCCTATGTCCTGCTTGATTGATATTGATGAGTATGAGTATTACAAGAGTTGATCTACCTCGAGATCGTAATGGCTAAACCCTAGAGGTCAAGCTTGAATGGCTATGATAATGAATCTGTCTTATCCGAACTATGTCCTCCGGTTTATATAGACATCTGAATGATCTAGGGTTACACAAGGTCGGTTACAAAAAGGGAATCTACATATATGGTCGCCAAGCTTTCCTTCCACGCCAAGGAGAGTCCCATCCGGACACAGGTGCAGTCTTCAGTCTTTGTATCTTCACCGCCCATCACTTCGGCCCATGGCCAACAGGCCGGACGCCCAGGACCCCTTAGTCCAGGACTCCTTCAGTAACCCCCGAACCAGTCTTCAATGACTAGGTGTTCGGCACATAGATTATCTTCGGCATTGCAAGGCGGGTTCCTCCATTGATGACTTCTGAGTAGTGTGTTCGGCTTTCCATTTAATGTTCTACTCCTCAGCTTCTGTGCATCAACAACTGCAGTTTCCACGTGTTGAGCGAATGCGAGAGCTCAAGGTATTTTTACATATACCACCCCGACCGTATCACAAAGGTGCCTATTTAAAGAGAATAGATCTGAGATCTATTCCACACCCCTCGAAAAATCCTCAGAGCTTGCTAAGAAAAACCACCCCATCATGGCTAGCGCTCCTGGCTCTTCCTCTCATCCCCACAGCTCCAAGAAGGGTGATTGGGGGAGATGTTCCGTATCCCATTGTCAGCTTGCGAAGGTGCAAACACAAGGCTTTCTTCCCCCCGCAGACCTGGATCCCGTCCGAGCAGGATTGGCCTCCTTCAACGGCAAAACTTAAGCGGAGGATTTCCCCAATCCGTCTGCAGGAGAACGAGTGTGCTTCGTCCCTTTCTTATTAAGAGGTGTCGGATTTCCAATCCATCCCTTCATCCGAGATCTGCTGGAGTATTATGGCCTCCAACTGCACAGTCTCACTCCCGCCTCTATCCTTCATATTGCGGGTTATGTCGCTATATGCGAGCTATTCTTGGGCTGCACGGCCCATTTTAATTTATGGAGAAAACTGTTCTGCCTCGTCCCTCGTAATCAAGGTGGGTCAATTTTTTAAGTGGGAGGCGTCGAAGTGTGGCACATTGCCGGGACCGAGTACCTATCTGGCATGCCAAAGAAAGCTTCTAAAGAGTGGCCTTCCGAATGGTTCTATATCGACGACGTCGCTCTACCTAACCCCGTCCGTATGGGCCTCCCTGAGTTTTCAAATGCTCCGCCGAAGAAATGCCATAGCTAGCATCGTCGGAGCCTCGAGGAAGAGGATAGTGCAGAGATCAGCCTACTGCTTGGCAAGATTAAGATGCTTGCCTAGTCCGGATTGTCAATAGTCGAGTTAATGGCGACCTCTATGGCGCGGGGGTCCACACATGCCAATATAGAGGGCTGCCCATGTGGTATTATAACAGGGAAGACGACGCCTCATGCTATGGTCGGAAGGGCCCAACGACCCCCGCCGCCCTGGCAAAAATACTGGCCGAGCTGTATGAAGGGGAGAAAGAGGAGTTCACCCGTCTCCAACATCGAGACGAGTTTTCCATGTATAATCCTCCCAGCTGGGTAAGCTTTAGCACCACTGTTTTACTCCAGTCCCGGAAACATTCTTGACGGGAAGTATATTATCTATTTATAAAAGGAACGGTGAAAGGCTGACGAGGGGATCCATGACCCTGCCCCTCAGCCGGAGAATCGCAACCGAGATCTTGACCCCGGATATGAGGAAGATCCGGACATATTTGTGGAGCTCGAGGATGTTATATTCTATCAGATGAGCTATGACAGTACATATGTACCCATAATCACCGATTACCCTGGCCTTCTTCCTGCTTCACATGTAAGTAATACGAAGATACCTTGTCCAAGAGAGTCTTTGCATTCCTCCTTACCCACCATATTGTCCTGTGCTCAAAAGGGGAGGCGCTCGGCGCGCCATGCTGCCCAGGGGTCATCTCCAAAGAGAACGTCCCCCACACTAGGCAAGCCTTCGAAGAGGAAGGCAAACGAAGATACGGCCGAGCCTTCATCAAAGAGGTATGAATTTGCAAATATGCAACTTGGCAGTCACATCCAACTGTGAACATTCCGTTTATTCTGTATCAGGAAAAAGGTGTGCTGGACTATATCCGGGGGTCCGACCGGCCATACTTCCCGCAGCCAGGATCCAGATACTACCGTGAAGACGGGGGCTGGTGCGGGATGACGCCGGACTGTCCTCCAGCCAAGGATTCAGATGACATACCCATCACCAACTCAGAAGTTGAGAGCGCCATGAATCATTGGTGCCTCAGGGACGGACCCGAGCACATATGTCGTGCCCAGTCTTGTCATGTGAAAATCCTGAAGAAAGACGAACAGCGCGCGGCCCCGTGGTAACGAGGCACCATGTCACGCGCCCTAGTTCATGCGAGAACAAGGCACCAAGGCCCATGGGAGGTGATGTACATGGGAGCTAGCCCGTGAGACAAAGCTCAGCCTCTTGGGTTTAGCGATGCTACAGGGATGGGCCTGAGCATAGACGTTGTGCCAGTCCTTAATCATGTGGTGGTCGTGGGTGGATCTGCAAGGGCGTACGACATTCATGGTATCGAAGTACCGTACATGCATATAAATATCATAAAGCAACTCATGGGAGGAGGTAGCTCTAGCTCTAATAGATGCAAGGATGATACATGCCACATGGACAGACCCACGCAGCCTGGGGATGATGCAGCCCAAGGGGCGCCTATCGGTGTCAAAATCGGCGCATCTCGGGTAGGGGGTCCCGAACTGTGCGTCTATGGTCGATGGTAACAGGAGACAAGGGACACGATGTTTACCCAGGTTCGGGCCCTCTCTATGGAGGTAATACCCTACGTCCTTCTTGATTGATATTATGAGTATGAGTATTACAAGAGTTGATCTACCTCGAGATCGTAATGGCTAAACCTTAGAGGGCAAGCTTGTATGGCTATGATAATGAATCTGCCCTATCCGAACTAAGTCCTCCGGTTTATACAGACACCGGAAGGATCTAGGGTTACAAAAGGTCGGTTACAAAGAAGGGAATCTACATATTTTGTCACCAAGCTTGCCTTCCACGCCAAGGAGAGTCCCATCCGGACACGGGTGTAGTCTTTGGTCATCGTAACTTCATAGCCCATCAGTCCGGCCCATGGCCATATGGTCAGATGCCCGAGGACTCCTTAGTCCAGTACTCCCTCAGTAGCCCCCGAACCAGTCTTCAATGACGAGGTCTTCGGCACATAGATTATCTTCGGCATTGCAAGGCGGGTTCCTCCATTGATGACTTCTGAGTAGTGTGTTCGGCTTTCCATTTAATGTTCTACTCCTCGACTTATGTGCGTCAACAACTTCAGTTTCCATGTGTCGAGCAAATGCGAGAGGTTAGTGTATTTTTATATATACCACCCCGACCGTATCACAAATGTGCCTATTTAAAGAGAATAGATCTCAGATCCATTACACACCCCTCGAAAAATCCTCAGAGCTTGTTAAGAAAAACCACCCCAACATGGCTAGCTCTCCCGGCTCTTCCTCTCATCCCCACGGCTCCAAGAAGGGTGATTGGGAGAGATGTTCCGTATCCCATAGTCAGCTTGCGAAGCTGCAAACACAGGGCTTTCTTCCCCCCGTGGACATGGATCCCGTCCGAGCAGGATTGGCCTCCTTCAACGGCAAAAATCATGCGGAGGATTTCCCCAATCTGTCTACGGGAGAACGAGTGTGCTTTGTCCCTTTCTTATTAAGAGGTGTCGGATTTCCAATCCATCCCTTCCTCCGAGGTCTGCTGGAGTATTATGGCCTCCAACTGCACAGTCTCACTCCCGCCTCTATCCTTCATTTTGTGGGTTATGTCGCTCTATGCAAGCTATTCCTGGGCTACGAGGCCCATTTAGATTTCTGGAGAAGACTGTTCCGCCTCGTCCCTCGTAATGAAGGCGGGTCATTTTTTTAAGTATGAGGCGCCAAAGTGTGGCGCATTGCCGGGACCGGATACCTGTCGATCATGCCAAAGAAAGCTTCTAAAGAGTGGCCTTCCGAATGGTTCTATATCGACGATGTCACTCTACCTGACCCTGTCCGTATGGGCCTCCCTCAGTTTTCAAGTGCTCCGCTGAAGAAACACCATAGCTGGCATCCTTGGAGCCTCGAGGAAGAGGATAGTGCAGAGATCAGCCTACTGCTGGGCAAGATTAAGACGCTTGCCCAGTCCGGATTGTCAATAGTTGAGGTAATGGCAACCTCTATGGTGCGGGGGGTCTAGCCACTCCAATACAGAGGGCTGCCCATGTGGCATTATAACGGGGAAGACGACGCCTCATGCTATGGTCGGAAGGGCCCGAAGATCCCCGCCGCCCTGGCAAAAATACTGGCCGAGCTATATGAAGGGGAGAAAGAGGAGTTCACTCGTCTCCAACATCGAGATAGGTTTTGCACGTATAATCCTCCCAGCTGGGTAAGCTTCAGCTCCACTATTGTACTCCAGTCCCTGAATCATTCTTGACAGACAGTATATTATCTATTTATAAAAGGAATGGTCAAAGGCTGTCGAGGGGATCCATGACCCTGCCCCTCAGCCAAAGAATCGCAACCGAGATCTTGACCCTCGATATGAGGAAGATCCAGACATATTTGTGGAGCTCGAGGATGGTATATTCTATCAGATGAACTATGACAGTACATATGTACCCATCATCGCCGATTACCCCGGCCTTCTTCCTGCTTCACATGTAAGTAAACCGGAGATACCTTGTCCAAGAGAGTATTCCCATTCCTCGTTACCCACAGTATTGTCTTGTGCTCAAAAGGGGAGGCGCTCGGCGCGCCATGCTGCCCTGCGGTCATTTCCGAAGAGAACGTCCCCCACACTAGGCAAGCCTTCGAAGAGGAAGTCAAACGAAGATACGACCGAGCCTTCATCAAAGAGGTATGAATTTGCAAATATGCAACTTGGCACTCACATCCAACTGTGAACTTTCCGTTTATTCTATATCAGGAAAAATGTGTGCCAGACTATATCCGGGGGTCCGTCCGACCATACTTCCCGCAGCCAGGATCAAGATCCTATCGTGAATACGGGGGCTGGTGCGGAGGTGGTGCCGGACTATCCTCTAGCCGGGTATTCGGATGACGTATCCGTCACCAACTCAGAAGTGGAGAGCGCCATGAATCATAGGTGCCTCAGGGCCGTTTTACAAGACCCTGGCTTTTCAGAGGAGGCATTTAACGCCTTCAACTCGGCTGATGCATATATTCGAGCTGCTCGAGATGGGCTTAACAGAGCCACAAAGCAGTATTTAAAAGATGTGCAGGTAAGTTTACTTCGTCTGACTATGATAACCATATGCCAGTAGCCCCCGAGACTTAAAGTAGTTGGGACAACTGATTTGAGGATTGCTGCATGACTGTGTTCTGTCGAAGAAGAACGACATCCTAGCCCAAGAGCTAGAAAAGTGCTAGACGCAGTTGAATGCTATGACCGCCGAACTGGAAAAATCCAAAGCGGCGTCCTCCGGTGATATTTCCCTCCATCAAGAAACAGTTATTGCATAGCGTCCGTATTAACACTGCAGCTTTATCTCATAACTGGATCATCGGATCAATTGGAGGAAAAAGAGTCGAAAATACTGCAGGCCGCAGGCGAGCGGGTTTTGACCCGTGTCAGACAGGAGAAAAACAAACTCCAAGATGCAAACACACAGCTGGGCGAAGAGCTTAAGGTTGTGCGGGCCCAGCTGGGAGACTCCTTGAAGGAGAAGAAAAAACTGCGAGGCGGCATATTCAGTATGTGGCCGTATTTACCGTAGAACAGTTTGGAAGAAAAAGTAGCTAATATAGCTTTGATTGTAGGTATATTAATGGGTCGTCCCGAAGAGGAGGTGTCCGGATCATCAAGTGATCTTCTTCAAGGGCTGTCGCAGTTGCACGAGCAAGCTCAGCAGGCAATGCGGAGTGTAGCCAAGGCCTTATGGCTATCCGACACCCCTCCAGGGGGTATGGAGAAGCTTGTAGAGCTGTTCAAGGGAGCGCGACAGCGTATCCTATTGTGGAAGATATCGGCATGCCGAGAGGGTGTGCGTGCAGCCTGGGCCATGGTAAAAACATGATATACCAAATTGGATCCGAATCACATGGCCCGGGTCGGACCGCTAGGGTCAAATGGGGAAGAAATTCCTGTTAGTTTAGTATACGGCCAAGTAGAGGTTGCTGCTAGATACTCCTAACAACATTGTAAGTTAGACCGCCTGTTGGACAGTATAGAGGAGGAAGTTTTTGAGTCCTGTGACTATGTACTTTCCTTCTAGCTGGATAATAAAAACAATTTTGATGGACGACCTTTTCGCTTCGACCTCTGGACCCGAAGGTGCGGAGTGCTTCCGAATACCCTAACGGTAGAACATACCGGGGTATGCATGGGAGCTAGGCATAGGGTCATAGTTGCTTGAACAGACAATGTGTATCCGGTTAGTTATGTTATATTACATTATGTAAGAAACATCTTCCAGAGAGAATAGTTCCGTTAAGGGTTCCTTTCCCTGGGTGAGCATGCGTTTAATGTGCATGTACGAACTATGATTGAAAAATCACAGAGTAAGTAACTTTTGGGGTTTCACAATGGAATGAATGCAGGAACATCTTTAATTCGCCGACCGAATATTCCCTTAAGAACGCTAGCTTTTCGCTTCACCCAGTCTGAGGTAAACATCCGGATGACCTGGCAGTAACAATCGCAGAGGTTCTCCCTTTATGCCCTACCGAACTAATGGGAATGTAGGGCATAAGCACAGGAGCCAGGCAACCCAGCTTGGCCAAAACATATGTCATATTGATGCGTATAATGGCGAAGAAAAGGTACATATGAAAAAATGCATATGTGGTGAGCTTGATGCTCAAAGGATAATAGCAAGCTTCTGTACGAGAAGCCCCCAAGTATAATTAACGTACATATGTGGAGATGTACGCATCAGGGGAGGATGGTCTAGCCGTACCAAAGTCGTAGGGCTAAAGAGAAAAACGAAAAAAAGATAGAAAACGAAAAGAGAGAGAGAAAAAACATTAATAGCAGGAGGATGGACACGAACACAGAGTTCGGCGCTAGGCATAAAATCGTAGGAGTCTGGCCGCGTTCCAGGGGTTCGGCTCTAGGTGATTGTCTGACGCATCACGCAAGTGGTATGCTCCTCCGGTGAGGACTTCATCAATGATGAAGGGACCCTCTCACTTGGGCTTGAGTCTGTCCTTTTTCTTCTCCGGCAGCCGTAGAACGAGTTCACCAACATTATAATTCTTGGCATGTACTTCTCTGCTTTGATACCTGCGAGCCTGCTGTTGATAAAATGCGGAACGGGCTTTTGAGACGTCGCGCTCCTCCTCCAGGGCATCTGAGTTGTCCTGTCGATCAAGGTCGGCTTCTCTCTCTTCGTACATGTGCACTCGAGGTGAGTCATGTATAATATCGCAGGGTAACCCTGCTTCTGCACCGTACACCATGAAGAAAGTTGTATATCCACTAGTGCGGTTCGGTATGGTCCGCAGCCCCCAGAGCATGGAGTCAAGTTCCTCCACCCAGTGCTTGTCTGATTCTTTCAAACACCGCACTAGTCTAGGTTTGATGCCGCTCATAATAAGACCATTAGCCCGTTCGACTTGACCATTGGTCTGCGTGTGATAGATAGAGGCGTAATCGAGCTTAATGCCTAGATTAGCGCACGAGGTTTTCACTTCATCGGCTATGAAATTAGAGCCATTATTTGTGATTATGCTGTGTGGGACACCATTATGGTGTAGCATGCCGGATATGAAATCTATTACCATCCCTGCTTCGGCCGTTTTGACTGGTTTGGCCTGTATCCACTTAGTGAATTTATCCACCATGACCAGCAGATACTTTCTCTTATGGCTTCCTTATTTAAGGGGTCCGACCATATCGAGTCCCCAGACCGCAAAAGGCCAAGTGATGGGGATTGTTTGTAAGGCAGTGGGGGGCATATGGTTTTCGTTGGCAAAGAGTTGGCATCCGACGCAACGTTGGACAGGGTCCCGTACATCTTCTCGGGCCATCAGCCAATAAAACCCTGTACGGAAGGCCGTGCTAACAAGGGCTCGAGCTGCGACGTGGTGACCGCCAAGTCCGGCGTGAATCTCGGCCAAGAGATGCCGCCCCTCTTCCTCGGAGATACATCTTTGAAGAACTCAAGTGGCGCTTTTCTTATAGAGCTCTCCGTCATGAACCTTGTAGGTCTTCGAACGCCAGACGATGCAGCGGGCCTCATTTTGGTCCTCAGGAAGCTCCTTCTTGTTAAGGTAGGCCAGGAAGGGTTCGGTCCATGAAGCAATGACTGCCATGATGAGATGCGCCGACGGTGTTATTTCGGCGGCTGAGCATCCGATGATGTCGGTGTTTTCAGAATCTGGGGTTATGTTTAGATACGGACTAGTGTTGTCGTTTTCCCCATGCCACACCACGGATGGCTTAAAAAGCCTTTCCAGAAATATATTGGGTGGAATGGGGTCGTGCTTAGCGCCGATACGAGAAAGGACGTTAGCCGCCTGATTACTTTCTCGAGCCACATAGTGGAAGTTGAGCCCCTCAAACCGGGCCGACATTTTTATGACGGCATTAACGTAAGCTGCCATCTTTGGATCTTTGGCGTCGAAGTCTCCATTTATTAGAGATATTGCAAGGTTTGAGTCCTCGCACACTTCTAGGCATTGTATGCCCATGGAGACAGCCATCCGGAGACCATGCAATAAGGCCTCATATTCGGCTGCATTGTTGGAGTCTGTGTATAGTATTTGGAGTACGTACTAAACGACGTCTCTAATTGGTGATGATAGACGACGCCCGCCCTTAGCCCTGCCAACATTTTGGGGCCATCGAAATACATAACCCAATTGGAATATGCACGGTACTCTTTAGGGAGTTCGGCCTCTGTCCATTCGGCGATGAAGTCAGCCAGTACTTGGGATTTAATAGCTCGACGTGGTTTGTATGTAATATAGAATGGAAGGAGCTCAATGGCCCATTTGGCAATCCGGCCCGTGGCATCGCGGTTGTTTATAATGCCATTGAGTAGTACTTTGGAAGCCACCGTGATCGAACACTCCTGGAAGTAGTGACGGAGCTTTCGGGATGCCATGAAGACCACGTTTGCTATCTTTTGATAATGGGGGTACCGGGATTTGCATGGTGTAAGGACAGTGGATACGTAGTATACTAGCTTCTGAAGCAGGAATTTGTGTCTGTCCTGTTCTCGTTCGACGACGAGCACGGTGCTCACTGTCGTGGATCTAAGACTGATAGTAGAATCGGGGGTAGGTATGAGGAGGCAAGATCCTAGCTATGGCGAAGTTGTACACATGAGTTTTATGAGTTCAGGCCCTTCGCAGAGGAAGTAACAACCCTACATCTCGGTGCCCAGAGGCGGTCGACTGGATTATGTATGTGTGTCTTTACAGGGGGTGCGAACCCTTGTGCCAGTGGAGGGGGTGGCTTATATAGAGTGCGCCTAGACCCCAGCCAGCCCACATTACAAGGGTTTTAAGGTACATCAAGAGGGGGCGTTACTGGTAACGCTAGCAATAAAGTGACATAAATTTCTATTAAGTCTATGAAGTAAATGTCTGACCGTTGCCGTGCAGAGTGACTTTAGATCTTCTGTCTGTCGAGTGGTAGTTGTCGCAGTCGCGTGACTTCGATTCTTCCGAGAAGAATGCCTCGAGGTCGAGTGGATTATGCTATCCCTCGAATGCTTCTGGTTTTAGGGTGATGTCCTAGGGGAGGGTGTCTAGGTCAGGCCTATGACCCTACCCTAGGTACATAGCTTCATCATTAGCCCCCGAATGGTTCAGGGTTCAAGTGGAGAAGGAGTTTAGAACACCTCCGACTCAATTCGGCGCTTCGGAAGTGTCTTTTTGGGACCAAATGGGTAATCACGATGACTTCAACTTCTTTTTCAGTTGCCTTGATCCATTCTTGGTTTTGTCAAGTGAACTTTTACTGCTAAGTTTCGACTGCTGATATGGGAAAAATCTTCCGTCTGACAGGTTGCTCTGCAACTCGCGGATCTTGTGGGATTCGAATTTTGGGAAGCGCGCGGGGCGGAGGAGTCCAGAGTAATATGGTTGGATTAGGCAGGGCCGCCTCGATCATTGCGCCACCTTTTTTGCCACGTATCGCATGCGCGACTGTTGCTGGATTCGATAGGATCGCCTGGACCCATTGGTCAGTCAAATGGAAACGACCTCATATAAGGTGCCGGATCGGGTTTTTTTGCACAGTGTGTTCCCATTCTTCCTCTTTCTCCCTTGCTTTCTCCGCCACATCCACCTCTGCTCCCGGCGCCGCCGCTCTATTCGAGCTCCGCCCGCTGCAATGGGGAAGGAGAATACGGTGGCCTTGGAGCGCACGAAGAAGGCGACGGCGAAGGCGAAGGGGAAGAAGTCCAGCCGGGGCAGATCTTCATTGAGGTCCGGCCTGCCGCACGGCTGGATCCAGGGTGATTGGATTCGGTCGATGATTCGTCAGGACGACATCGACAATCTAGTTCATGGGGGGACTGATCCCCCAAGAATCGGCGCGGCTCCCGGAGGGCGAGACCGAACTACAGCCGCAGGAGGGTGAGTGCGTTCTCCTCGCCACCCATGTTGACCGCGGGTTTTCTTTGACTCCCCATCCTTTTTTCGAGGCTTCTTGAACTTCTTTGGAGCACAACTCCACCACTTTTTCCCCAACACCATCGTGTACCTCGCTACCTTCATGTCCATGTGCGAGAATTTCTTGGGTTGTAGACCACACTGGGCCTCTTCAAGCACATTTTCACGTGTCATTCTCAGTCGGTTAAGAAGGCCAACCCGAGTGAGGAGAGGACACACGTGATCCAGATGTGTGGGGTTCTTGGGATTCAAATGAGAGGTAAAAGAACTTTCCCAGCCATGATCCTTCCTGAGTCAGTCAGAGGGTGGCAGTCGACATGGTTCTATTGCAAAGACCAACTGACTCCAGCTCAGTCAACCATACTTCCCCCCTTTTCCATGGCTCGAGTCGAGAAGCCCTCCGCCTTGAAAGTGACCCCGAAGGAGAAAGCGGAGGTGAAGGTGCTGGTCGAGAGGGTGGTCCAACTCGTCCGTGATGGCGTGACTGGCATGGATCTATTGGAGGTCTTCCTTAAGCGACGCATTCAGCCGCTTCAAGCTCGTGACCATCCGATATGGATGTATTCATTCATTGAGGATTCCACTTGGATCCACCCAGAATAGGTCCATGAGGATATGGTGGAGAAGTGGCTAAGAGGTATCACTGGCAACAAAGATAACCCCCAGGGGGTCTAGGAGAGTCCCTCCACTCAGCAACTCGCGCCAACCAGACAAGGTCCAACTCTAAATTGCCGAGTGTTCTCTTGATTTATCATGTAACTGCTTGTTGTCAACTGACTGATTTTTGCTTCGCTTGTTGTCTTTTAGGCCCTTATTGAGATGTACTCGATGCCCAACGGGGAGCAGGAGTAGGATCTGGAGGGGGAGGCGAGCGGAGGCGAGAGCAGCAAGTGGCACTCTGATGAAGAGGAGGACGAGGAGAGTGACGACCCGAGTGATGAAGAAGAGGTCGACTCACCTCCTCGTAGGGAAAGGCGATCCAAGAACACTCACGACCCGGCAAGCATCCATGACAAAGTGACCGCGCTGACAGGGCAGTCGTCAAAGCGCCCTCGGACGTCTTCTCCAGTGCCGAGTTCAGTCGGAAGCCAGCTTACCTGGACATTGGCTCGAAGGGCCGCACTAGCGTCATAAGCAGCTTGACTGTTTTCGTGCACCACTTTCACCCGCTCCATCATTATGCCGGCTTGGCGAATGGCTTCTGCAGCGGTGCCTGCCTGGTCTTCTGGAACATGATGGCTGGTGAAGAACGGAGTTGGTGGCTCAGTCGCGGCAACTTGACATTCCAAGGCAGGAAGCTGGATGGTCAAAGCCAGCACTGGTGCAGTCGGCGATGTGGGGCATTCACTTGTTACTGGATCAACGGAAGTAACAGAAGTTCGAGTCACATCTTCAGGATGTTAAATTGCTGGCTCTGCCGCCAGCACCGATTGGGACGTCTTGCCAGCTGATGCCTTCTTGTTACTCATGGGACTCGGCGACACGTCCTCGTCGTCATCTGGAAGTTCAATGACATTGGGAGGAGCTGCAAAAAGATCAGTCACCGAGATACAGTCGACCCCAGATCAATCACCAGAATTTAATCGACCGATAAAATGGCCAAGTAACTGAAGACAGGATTATGAGAGTTGTACCCAGGTTGGAAGTGACTGCATCTTCCATTTCTTCATCTTCATACTTGTGGGTGGAAGTCCCGGAGGTGGCAGCACAACAAATTTCATGATTCAGTCGGTCATGTCTATCACGGTGGATTGACCAAAACTCGATTTGTACTAAACCAAGAAATCAGGTCTAACTATTACCCAGAAACAGTAGGAATGGCCACTTTGATCTTGGGCAAGGCCTTGTGCTGTTTTGATAACGCAGCCTTTGGTTGTTTCGGTGCCTTCTCAGTTGGTGCTGGAGATGGTGCAACTTTTAGTTGCTTCGGTGCCTTCTCAGTCAGCACTGCTGCAGTCATTGAACAGGTCCAACACTTTATTGATCGTCTTGATGTCCTTCTGGGGCGTTTTAATGGTGGAAGGCCACATGGGATATGTGTGACACTTCTGCAGTCATTGAACAGGTCCAACTGTGTCGAGAAACCTATGGTACGAGCTGTTTTCTGTTATATATGTTGTTCATAAACCCTTACTTATATACAGTTTTACAGTTGTGATCTTCTTAAAACAGAAATTGCCAGTTCTATTATTCCTATACATATGCCTGACCATGGTCCAGTCAGACTTGCGCTTTGTCACAACATGATGTTTATGTCAACCTACTCCATTCCCCTTGGAGATGAAAAGATACTTATTCAGGGGTGGTCTCAAATAATGAAGGCCCGTCCATCTTGGATAATAGGACAGAAGGTTATGTTCAGGCTTTTCCATGGCTCTAAACAGAATATCCTATTTATTGGCCACATTGCAAGATGAAGCTGCTTTTAGAAGGTTGAACATGGACAGGATGAACATGGTCAACAAACAAGAGGAATCAGGAGAGGACTGTACCTGGAGAGGATGACAATAGGGGGCCACCATGTCCATGCCCGTACGCAAGGAAATTCCTAATTTTTGTTATATATACTCCATTGTCAGCATATGTAAAAAGAAAATGCTTCCTCCTAGTGGTTTCCTAACATTTGGGACCCACGACATTGTGAGCGTATATAGTCAATAGACAAGAGAGAAACACAAGATCAGCTAACACCTGGGACATAGCTGATCGAGTAGTATTTTTTATTGTTGAGGCGGAGCAGTGTTTCAACTAGGTTGTGGCCCGTCTAGCCGAGTCTTATATTTTATGTTCACCACATGACCAGTGTAACACCCCGGATGTAACTTTCCCAATTTGTACTCCAACTCTTGCCGTTTCCGGCGTAAAGTTATTTTATTTTCTCGGGTTCGGGTTTTTGTCTCCGTGTGTTGTTGTCGTTGTCATGCATCTCATATCATGTCATCATGTGCATTGCATTTGCATACGTGTTCATCTCATGCATTCGAGCATTTTCCCCGTTGTTCGTTTTGCATTCCGGCGCTTCTTCTCCTCCGGTGGTCATTTCTAGCTTTCTTTCGTGTGTGGGGATTAAACATTTCCGGATTGGACCGAGACTTGCCAAGCGGCCTTGGTTTACTACCGGTAGACCGCCTGTCAAGCTTCGTATCATTTGGACTTCGTTTGATACTCCAACGGCTAACCGAGGGACCGAAAAGACCTCGTGTGTTTTGCAGCCCAACACCCCTCCAATTTTGCCCAAAACCCACCTAAACCCCTTCTATCATCTAGATCATTCGATCACGATCGCGTGGCCGCAAACCGCACCTCATTTGGACTCTCCTAGCTCCCACTATGCCTATATATACCTCCTCATTCCAAATCCGGATCTCTCCCCGTCCAACCCTAAAAAAAACCCCCGCCGCCGACGGACAATGTCCGCCCCGGGATGGACACTCCTCGTCTAGCCACTTTCCAGCCGCCAAGTGGCAACCGGCACCCACTTCGCCGCCGCGGGCCCGAGAGCCCGAAGCCGGCCCTCCCGTCGTCCATCCGGGCCGAGCCGGATCCGCGCCGCGCCACCTCGTCCCCAACCTCGCGCCGCCGCCCCGTGGTTTGCTCCTCCGCCGTGCCGCCCT